>NC_059181.1:105004204-105304204 GCF_019923935.1 Bubalus bubalis
CGCTCTCGGACCCGGAGCCGGGCTCCTTTGCCTGTGCGTGGCGTGACTTCGTGAGTGCGTGCTTGTGCCCCGTCTGTGTGTGCGCGGAGGCTCCTGCCACCCCGTGTGTGTGTACTTTCTCTGTGAGCCCTGAGAACCGTCTAGAGACATGTCCCGGATGGCTTGGTCTGAGACGTCCCCCGGGCTCTGTGGAGGGAGTTCAAGGTCAAAGGTGGAGAGGATCTGGACCCAGGGGCAGACCGGGCGCACCCAGGTATACGTTTCTACTCTGGGTTTGTTGGTCCGGGCCGGGCGCACGTGCAGGTCGGAGAGGTGCTGGCTGGGAGAAGGGGTTCTCCTTAGAAAAATTGGGGAACCTCCTGCAGGCATTGGCGGTGGCGCGGGGGAGACGGGGGAGGACGCGGGAGCGCTGAGTGCGTGGTGGGAGTGTAGGTCCTTGGGCCCACCCGGGTAGAAGCCGGCGGCGGGCGGGACGCGGAATCTTGCCCCAGTCTGGTGCGCTCCTCCCCGCCTGTCCCAGGCCGGTCTCCGTGGACGCGCAGGCCTTCTGCTTTCCCTGCTCGGGGCTCTCCGCCTTCTTTCTGCTCAGCTCCCCCTACCCCCGCCCCCCAGCCCCGTGGTTAGTTTCATCTGTCCTTCCAGGTGTTTGGAAATCTTGGCTTGGCTATTACCATTTCCCCTTCCTGCGATCGGCTTCGGGAATGACCCAGGTTGGGATCACTAGAGGAGGCCTTCCGGTGGAATCCCAGGGGTCGCCCCCCCACCCCCAACCGCAGCCCCGTGCTTGGTTTCATCTCTCCTTCCAGCTGTTTGGAAATTTTGGTCTGGTTATTTCTATTTCCTCCTCCTGCGATCGGGTTGGGGAATGACCCAGGTTGGGGTCACTAGACCAGGCCGTCCTGTGGAATCCCAGTGGTCTGCACCAAGGCTGCAGGGAAGGAGGTTGGGGGCGGTAGGTGCCTTGCCCTCGTTGGTCGATGAGGCCATGCCATCCCATCTTCACAGTTGCCTTTTCTTGCAATCGTTCCATCAAACGGCAAGCAAATCCAAAGCTCTTGAGTTGGCTCTTGATGGTAGTAGCACTTCGTTAAGGGCCAATCCAGTGGGATGTGGAAAGTGGAAGGCAACCTGCCCCACGCTGCAGGCCTGAGTTGAGCCAGCCAAGCTTGGGAGAGGATGCTGCTGTGATCTTCTGGATTCCCCAGGGCAGGAGTGGGGGTCCTCAGGTCTGGCTGGGTTAGCCTTCAGGGAGGCTCCCTGTTGGAGAAAGGCTTGAGGTGAACCTGGACAGGGAAGTCCTGGGCCAGGTCTCCTGGAGGGAGACCCCCAAGCCCTAGGTGAGCAGCTCCCCTAAGAGATGGGTCCTTTTCCTTTCCTAGTCTTTGCCAGCCCTCACCGACCAAGCCCTGGGGACGTTGATCCCTTTTAAAGCTCCCACAGAAGTTTGGACAGAATCGGAGACTGGATGTGGTTTGTTTACCTTTTACATCTTTACATTGATCTTTTAATTTTTATTGCACTATAGTTGATTTATATTATTGTGTTTCTGCTGTACAGCAAAGTGAATTATTTATACTTACGTCTACTCTTTTTTAGATTCTATTTCCATATAGATCATTACAGAGTACAGAGTGGAGTGCCCTGTGTTACACAGTATGGCTGCAGTTTTTTAGAAAAGAAACTGTCCTTTCAAAGGAAAATCAAAGAGAATTGAATTGTAAAAAATCTAGAGAGAAGGGAAAGCCATTAGCTATCCCAGATGACTCCGGGTCTGTTGGCTAGCAGGGACCTTCTCCCGGCTTGAACCTCTTTTCAGAGGGAAGAAAGTTTTTGTCCAGAAGACCAGCTTCCAGGACCTCTGCCTACCTGCCACTTAAATTCTGGTACTTCCCGATTTCAGAGATGCTTCTCCATGGCTTGTCCATATGTGCCTGTGGCCCCAGCATCTTACCAAAATAAGGAACCCCACCAGGACACAGTGCAGCCCAGAGACACACACAAGGACACCTACACCACTTGCCATGTGGCTTCCTTATGCCCTGAGGCTCTTTCCTAGGTCCCCAGAGGCCTCTGACCCCCAGGTTAAGAAGTCTCAAGTCTCTATTCTAGCCTTGATTCCAGACCCTTTTCTCCAGATGATTCACAGGTATTTAAAAAAAATGCACACATAGAGAGCTATATTGATGTATAATCCACATACCTTTGCAACATGTACAGTTGAGTGGTTTTTAGTATATTCAGAATTGTGCAACCATCACCAATTCCAGACCATTTTCATCACCTTAAAAAGAAACATTGTACCCATTAGCAGTCACATGCCCATTCGTGCCAATAGCTCCTAGGCTCTGGCAACCAGTAGTCTACTTGTCTTTATGGACTTGCCTGTTCCAGACATTTCATTTCAATGGAACCAGTTTCATTTTAGGAACTGTATGATACCTGATCTTTTGTTGTCCAACTTTTTTATCATGTTTTTAAGGTTCTTCCACATTGTAGCATGTTCTCGGTATGAAATTTCTTTTTATTACTCAATAATATTCCATTGTGTGGCTATATACCACATAATATTTATCATCATCCAGTGATGGACATTTGACTTATTGCCACCTTTTGGCTAGTGTGAACAGTCATCCTGTGCACCTGAACGTACAAATACCTGTTTGAGTCCCTGCTTGCAATTCTTTTGGGTAAATACCCAGAAATGGATTTGCTGGATTATATGGTAATTATGGTTATTATTTTGAGAACTGCCGAACTCTTTTCTACAAAGCCTACATCATTTTACATTTTATATTCTCACCAGCAGTGTAAGAGGATCCTAATTTCTTCACAGCCTCTCCAACACACGTTTTAGATTAGAGCCAACCTATTATTTGAGGTGGTATCTGTCTCATTGTGCTTTCCAAATGCATTTCCTGATGAGTATCCTTCCTGTACTATTGATTATTTGCTTATCTTTTCTGGAGAAATGTCTATCTTTATGCCTTCACCACAGCTTTTACTAGAGCTTTGTAAATAAATTTTGAAGTGTGGGTCTTCCAACTTTGTACTCTTCAAGATTGTTCAAGATTGTTGTACTCTTCAAGATTCAGGTGTCTGTTCTGGGTCACCTGAATTTCCATATGAATTTTCGAATCAGTTTGTCACTTTCTGAAAAGCCAGCTGTGATTTTGTAGGAATTGGGTTGAATTCATATTGAATATTGCATGGAAAAGATCTTGAAATTGTATTGAATATTACATTGAATTTGGGGGCGTACTACCCATGAACATGGGATGTCTTTTTATCCCACTTGTGAAATCTTAGTTCCCTGTCTAGGGATTGAACCTGGGCCCTTGGCAGTGAAAGCACAAAGTCCAAACCACTGGACCACCGGGGAATTCCCCGGGTCTTCAATTACCTTTACCAATGTTTTGTACTTTCGTTAAATGTATTCCTGAGTACTTTATTCTTTATGATTTTATTGTAAGAGTTGTTTTCTTAATTTCCTTTTCATTTTTCTTGTTGCCACTGTATAGAAATACAATTCAGTTTTTTGTCTTGGTCATGTATCTTGCAACCTTATTAAACCCATTTATTAGCTGGAATAGTTGTTTTGAGTGAATTCCTCAGGATTTCCTATATATAAGTAGAGATAGTTTTCCTTCCTTTCCAATCTTCCTTTCATTTCCTTTTTTTGGTGGAGCCTTACGGTTCTTGGATCAACCAGGGATCGAACCCCTACCCTGTGGAGTGGAAGCACTGAGTCTTAACCACTGGACGGCCAAGGAAGTCCTGTCTCTTGCCTTTCTTTTTCTTGCCTACTTGCTCTGGCTAGCACCTCCAGTGCACTGTTGAATGGAAGTGGTCAGTGGACATCCTTGCCTTGTTCCTGATCTAAGTGGGGAGGCTTCCAGTCTTTGTCCCGTGAGTATGAAGTTAGCTGCGGGTTTGTCATAGATGTTCTTTATCAGGTGGAGGAAATTCCCTTCTATTCCTAGTTTGAGTGTTTTTATCATGGAGGGTTGTTAGATTTTGTTGAATGGTTTTTCTGTGGCCACTGAGGTGATCCTGTGGTTTTTTTGGCCCTGGGTTCTTCTGATGTGGTCTATCACAGGTATGTCAGAAGTGCAGCCTGTCAGAACCCCAGTTCCATTTCTGTTGTCCCAGTCTTGTCTTCCAATGATATTTAACCAAATGTGGGTGCTGGGGGCCTGGGGGGCCAGGGAGAGCTTGGAAAATCTGGAAATGACCCTTAGTGGGGGGCCGGGTCGTGCAGGTTGTTAGGAAGAGGAAGAAGCCAGGTCACAAAGGGTAGAAAGGACGATAGTCTGGTCACTGTACACTGAGACACCAAAGAGCCTTCGAGAGCCATTCCTGGTGTCCCTGCTTGCTGGGCTTGTGTCCTTCTCTCTGTCTGACACCATGACCCCTTGTCCTGGATCTGTCTGAGCCATTGATAGAAAATTCTAGAAAGGCAAACTATAGTGACAGAAAGCAGATGGTGGTAGTGGGGAGGCGAGCGGGGGCTGGTGGCCTGAAAAGGAAAGTGTTAAGTCACTCAGTTGTGTCTGACTCTTTGAGACCCCATGGACTGCAGCCCGGCAAGGTCCTCTGTCCATGGAATCCTGGTAAGAATACTGGGAGTGGGTTGCCATCTCCTTCTCCAGGGGATCTTCCTGACCCAGGGATTAAACCTGGGTCTCATACATTGCAGCCAGTGGGGATGGCCTGCTGCTGCTAAGTCGCTTCAGTCGTGTCTGACTTTGTGCGACCCCATGGGCTACAGCCTACCAGGCTCCTCCATCCATGGGATTTTCCAGGCAAGAGTCCTGGAGTGGGGTGCCATCACCTTCTCCGAGGGAAGCCCTAGTGGTTAGGATTTGGAGCTTTGACTGCAGTGGCCCAGGTTCAGTCCCTGATCAGGGAACTGAGATGCTGCAAGCTGGCCTCAAAAAAAAAAAGCAGGTGGGGGGCACGCAGGTCAGTATTTGCAGGGATGGTGGAAGGGGTGGGAGGACCCTTTTGGGGATGATGGAGATGGTCATTCTGTTGATTGTGGCGATGGCTTTATAGATGTACACATACCCCTGATATCAGAACTTTTTCAAACTGTATGCTCTAAATACATGCAGCTGATCATATGGCAATTATACTCCAGTAAAGCTTTAAAAATAAGAAGGCAAAAGGAGAAGGGGGCGGCAGAGGATGAGATGGGTGGATGGCATCACTGACTCAATTTAACATGAGTTTGAGCCAACTTCAGGAGATAGTGGAGGACATACAAGCCTGGCAGGCTGCAGTCCATAGGGTCGAAAGAGTCAGACACGACATAGCAACTGAACAACACATACACTTACCAAAAGCACTTTTCTTACCAAAAGCACATGGGAGCACTTAGCTTAGCAGGGGCCCCTGGTAGGGCCAGGTAAATCTTTCTTACCTTCTCCTTCAGGGCCCCTGCCAGGGAATACAGTGTGTGGAGGTACTGAATGGCTCCCTGACTCAGTTCCTCAGCTTCTACATGTGCCACATGGGAATACAGAGGGCCTGCCTCCTGGCATCACTGCCATTGAGAAATCAGCAGGGCATTTGGTCCCCTGGAATCTCATCTGGGTGGGCGAGGGGTTGTGAACATCTGATCAGGCACTAAGGAGTGGAAAGTGGATGGAGAAGGCCTTCCTCATGAACCTGTCACAATGTCCAGTGACAGAAGAATGTCCAATATTATTGTGAGAGTTTTCCAAACAATAAAGAAGGGGGAGGGACTTACCTGGCCCTCCCGGCAGTTAAGACTCTGCCCTTCCAAGGCAGTGTGTTGGGGACCCCCTGGTCCGGGAATTAAGATCCCACAGGGTAGGGTACAAAACCAGACGGGCCCTGAGTTGTGAAGTAGAAAATATGAGATGAGTCAGGCACTGGACAGATACCGAGATGGAGGTACACTGAGTCCTTCTGCACATGAGCCGCGCCAAAAGAAGAAAGACCAAGAAGCTGGGGTTCAGAGCTGGCTTCGGATGTTACAAAGCATCACCCCTCTTTGTTAGTGCAGTCTGTCTCTTCTCAAGCTTGCTTTGAGCAGTGGAAATAAAAGGAATATTTTCATTTTGCATTGATCACTGAGGAAGGCTTCATTTGAATGAAAAGAATATTTCAGTCTTTATGCAGAATATTTGGATTACTGCAAGACATGGCCTTTGCCTTTGGGCCAACCAGGTTAGCCCAGAGGTACGTAGGTGGGAAGCTGTGAGCACGCAACCAAGGATGACCTTAGGAAGTGCTTTGCTTCACTTGTCCAGTGTGGCTTCAGTGGGGCATCCCTCACTCCCAGCCTCTCTCCAGGCAGGACTTGAGAGGTGCCTGAGAGGCCTGCTCATCCCTGGAAAGGCAGGAGGTTCAGGGCTGCTGGGTCAGATTTCAGCTTGCCCCTGGGTGGGCACCACCCACCCTTTGGGGAGGGCTTGGGGGAGACGAGAGACCCTGTGAAGCCCTTGCCTGTGGTCTGAATCCCTTCCAGGTGCCTGCAAGTCCCGGTTCCTCAAGGGGGCGCTCTGGGCCTGCACGACTACCCTGAGGCCCTTGTTAAAATGCAGAATCTGCTTCAACAGGTCCAGTGTGGGGCCTGGGATTACTCACATGCTCCCAGGGGATGGATGTTCGTGCTGCTGGTTTTAGCCTACACTCTGAGCAGTGAGGACCTCGAGTGTGACTTTGGATCAATCCGTGAACCCACAAATTCCATCAGTATCACATCAGTATCACCTAGCAAGTGAGTTTATTACAAATAAAAGGGAGGAGGCCTCAGCTCATATCTATCAAATCAATTTCCAGGGATGATTGTCCATGTGAGGCCCCCAAGGGACATAATCTGCTCTTCCAGGCCACGTGCAGCTCACTGAGCCTCTTCACGTCACCCACATCCTTACCAGTAACCCATAGGCAGCTCACATGGGAACCCAGACACACTCACCACCCCAATACTAAAGGATCCATTGAGATGAAGGCTTCCTGTGTGTTTCATTCTCTCCGATCCTGCCCCTGGGCGGAAAGGGTGGGTAGAGTTTTAGGGGTGGATGGTATAGCTTGTCCAGGCAGCCTCAACTGGGAGCACACCATTCACTGGGTCAGTCACATGTTGTTGGCATGTAGTATTGTTTCCCGCTAGAATTCTAACAAATGAAGGCATTTTGCAGCCACCAGTGCAATTCATCCAGTTGAACTGATCCAGCTGGGGAGCATCCTTGGGTGGTCAAACCATGAGATGAAAGTTGTTGCGGAAAAGAGTCCCTGGGTCTCAAGATATCACCCAGATGACTTGTGCATTAGGAAGGGAGAAGGCAGCTTTACCAGGGAGAGACTGAGTGATCACACTGAGCCTCCCTCACACTGTGTGGGGAGGGACACAGCCTGCCCTGGGTGGCCGGTCTCCTCAGAAGGCCTAAGCTGAATGTAACCAGGAAGGAAGGAAGCGAATCCAGACCCTGGGACTTGCTATGAGGCCAGTGCCCTGGACTCTTCCAAGAGGTCAGTGTCATGAAAGTTGTTTTTCAGTGCATAGGTTATTGTAGATACAGGAGACTAGAGACCTAAGAGACTTCCCAGGTGGCCCTAGTGGTAAAAGAACCTACCTGCCAGGGCAGGAGACATAAGAGACATGGGTTTGATCCCTGGGTCAGGATGATCCCTTGGAGAAGGACATGGCAACCCACTCCAGTATTCTTGCTTGGAAAATCCTATGGACAGAGGAGCTTGACGGGCTACAGTTCATGGGGTGGCAAAGAGTCAGACACAATTGAGCAGTGGAAGTGGAAGTGACAAATAGATTCAAGGGATTAGATCTGATAGACAGAGTGTCTGAAGAACTATGGATGGAGGTTTGTAATGTTGTACAGGAGGCAGTGATCAAAACCATCCCCAAGAAAAAGAAATGCAAAGTCAAAATGGTTGTCTGAGGAGGCCTTACAAATAGCTGAGAAAAGAAGAGAAGCAAACGGCAAAGGAGAAAAGGAAAGATATGCACCTGAATGCAGAGTTCCAAAGAATAGCAAGGAGAGCTAAGAAAGCCTTCCTCGGTGATCAATTCCAAGAAATAGAGGAAAACAATAGAATGGCAAAGACTAGAAATCTCTACGAAAATTAGAGATACCAAGGAAAAATTTCATGCAAAGATGGGCACAATAAAAGACAGACATGGTATGGACCTAACAGAAAGTGGAAAGTGAAAGTCGCTCAGTTGTGTCCGACTCTTTGTGACCCCATGGACTATATAGTCCATGGAATTCTTCAGCCAGAATACTGGAGTGGGTAGCCTTTCCCTTCTCCAAGGGATCTTCCCAACCCAGGGATTGAACCCAGGTCTCCTGCATTGCAGGCAGATTCTTTACCAGTTGAGCCACAAGGGAAGCCCAAGAATACTGGAGTGGGTAGCCTATCCCCTCTCCAGCAGATCTTCCTGATCTTCCTGACCCTGGCATCGAACCAGAGTCTCCTGCCTTGCAGGAGGATTCTTTACCAACTGAGCTATGAGGGAAGGACCTAATAGAAGCAGAAGATATTAAGAAGAGGTGGCAAGAATACACAGAAGAACTATACAAAAAAGATCTTAATGACCCAGATAACCACAATGGTGTGATCACTCACTTAGAGCCAGACATCCTGGAGTGAGAGGTCAAGTGGGGCTTAGGAAGCATCATTAAGAACAAAGCTAATGGAGGTGGTGGAATTCTAGCTGAGCTATTTCAAATCCTAAAAGATGATGCTGTGAAAGTGCTGCATTCAACATGCCAGCAAATTTGGAACACTCAGCAGTGGCCACAGAACTAGTCCATTGTTCATTCCAATCCCAAAGAAAGGCAATGTCAAAGAATGTTCAAACTACTGCACAATTGCACTGTCTCACACATTAGCAAAGTAATGTTCAAAATTCTCCAAGCCAGGCCTCAACAGTATTTGAACCATGAACTTCCAATGTTCACACTGGATTTAGAAAAGGCAGAGGAACCAGAGAACAAATTGCCAACATCCGTTGGATCATAGAAAAGCCAAGAGAGGTCCAGAAAAGCATCTACTTCTGCTTCATTGACTAAAGCCTTTGTGTGGATCACAACAAACTGTTAAAATTCTTCAAGAGATGGGAATACCAGACCTCCTGAGAAATCTATATGCAGGTGAAGAAGGAACAGTTAGAACTGGACATGGAACAATGCACTGGTTCCAAATTGGGAAAGGAGTACAACAAGGCTGTATATTGTCACCCTGCTTATTTAACATGCAGAGTTCATCATGAGAAATGCTGGGCTGGATGAAGCACAAGCTGGAATCAAGATTGCTAGGAGAAATATCAATAACCTCAGATATGCAGATGACGCCGCCCTATGGCAGAAAGCAAAGAAGAGGTAAAGAGCCTCTGATGAAAGTGAAAGGCGAGTGAAAAAGCTGGCTTAAAACTCAACATTCAAAAAATGAAAATCATCGTATCTGATCCCATCACTTCATGGCAAATAGATGGGGAAACAATGGAAAACAGTGAGAGATGATTTTGAACTGTGGTGTTGGAGAAGACTCTTGAGAGTCCCTTGGACTGCAAGGAGATCCAACCAGTCCATCCTAAAGAAAATCAGTCCTGAATATTTACTGGAAGGACTGATGCTATAAAGAAGGCTGAGGACACTGAAGAATTGGTGCTTTTGAACTGTGGTGCTGGAAAAAACTCTTGAGAGTTCGCTGGACAGCAAGGAGATCAAACCAGTAAAGGAAATCAACCCTGAATATTCATTGGAAGGACTGATGCTGAAGCTGAAAGGCCAATATTTTGGCCACCTAATGTGAGGACCTGACTCATTGGAAAAGACCCTGATGCTGGGAAAGATTGCAGGCAGGAGGAGAAGGGGACGACAGAGGATGAGATGGTTGGATGGCATCACTGACCTGATGGACATGAGTTTGAGCATTGGTGATGGACAGGGAGGCCTGGTGTGTTGCAGTCCATGGGGTCTCAAAGTGTCAGACACACTGAGTGACTGAACTGAACTGAACTGAACTGAGTGACTAACACTTTCACTTTCAGAGACCTAAGAACCAGGTGTGTGATCCTTGATTGGGTCCTGGATCTGGGGGAAAAAAAGGTTATAAGGGCATTAGCAGTATAATTGGAGAGATGATTGTGTCTGTGTTCAATCCCTGAACAAACACATTAAGGGTGTCGGGATTTCCCAGGAGGGGAAGCTTGGTGCCAGCTTTTTGCTTGGGAATGTGTGTGTTGAGACAGGAGGGAGCAGGTGCGTGGGATCTGGGTAAGGGGCATGCAGACGTCTCTGGGCAGATGCCATAGACAGATGTGCCAATGGCCCTGTGGGTTGACAATTTTCCAGCTCCAGAGATGGGAAGGCATGAATAAAGGCTTCTTTCTGGGCCCCTGAAAAGAGCCTACCCTGCTCTGGGTATCTCCTTTCTGGGTGCCGCGGAGCCAGACACCCAGCTGCATCCAAGGTGTTCCCTGGACACTGGCGACAGCAGAGCTGAGCTAGCCGGTGGGATTGGGCGCAGAGGCTAACTTTGGTTTCTGTTCTGCCTGGCCTCGGTTTCCCAATCCGCAGAGTGGGGTTGGGAGAGGCAATCCAGCCGTGGGCGCCCCTCGAATTATGGCGTCAACCCCCTCCTCCTCTCCTGACCCTGGGTGAAAGGGGCGTTCCCCAGACCTTCCAGGGGGCCGCGGGGCCTGTGGGACCCCCAGTCATCCGGCCCAGGGCTCTTTTCTCAGACTACCCTCCTCGCCCCGCTCAGCGATTCTCAAATCAGAGCATCTGGGACGGATGCTGAGGGCCTTCCACCTGAAGCCCCCAGCCTCCTAGAGCCGGGGCCGGAGATCCACCAAGGCTGGGGGCGGGGGCGGGGGACCAGAGGGGTAGGGGCCGTCGATCGGGCCGAGAAGCGCGGGAGAGACCCGGCCAGAGCGCGGGGGACCGGGCCGGCTGGGCGACCCAGCCTTGCTCGCGTCGCCGCCGCGGCGCGCTCTTTGTCTGCGGCTCCGCGCCCGGGGGGCGGGGCGAGCGCGCCCGGGCCCCGCCCTCTGCCGCCTCGGCCCCGCCCCCTCCCGGGCCGCGGCCGCCTCGCCGCTGGCGGGGGGTGGGGCCGTGCCTCCGGCTTCGCTGATCAGGCCCCTGCTTGATCCCCATTGCGTCCCCGAGCTATCTGCGTTGCTGTTCCCTGACCCCTTGCTCCTGTGTCCTGTCGTTGCCCTCATATCCCCACCATGTCCCACCGGACACCCATGTCCCTTCTGCTGCTCCACCGCCATTTGCCTCGCTCTTGCCCCCTGCCCCCCACCACGTGTTTCCCTCGATTCCACCCCCCCCCCCCAACATATACCCCCTACCCTTTCCAGGTCTGTCCCTCACTCTTTTTTGGCATTTAAAAAATTTTCGTCTTCTGAACCTACCTTTCCCAACGAGCATTCAAATGGTCTCACACGTCTGTCCTGGTAGAAACCAAACCTAGGGCTCTCCCACACCCCAAAGCCCCTTCCACCCCATTCTCTGCAAAAGCTCCCAAAGGCTGCGTCTATACAGGCCGGCTGGGCGTCCCCCTCCCCGACTGCCCTCTTTTAACCAATCTAGAGGGTCCTTCTGCATCCTGATCCCATCCAACCTCCCCTCCTTGGTACACTGTCTTGCCCAGCTTCCCTTCTTCACTTTCCTTCTCTTTGGGTGACTAAGCTCTGTATCTCTCTCTGCAACTGCTCAATGTCAAGGTGCCTTTGTGTCCTCCTTGGGCCTCTTATCTCCTCCTACACTCAATCCCTGGCTTATATACCTCCATCTCAGCATTTATAAAGGGTCTGCCTACAATGCAGGAGACCTGGCTTCAATCCCTGAATCAGGAAGATCTCCTGGAGAAGGAAATGGCCACCCACTCCAGTACTCTTGCCTGGAAAATCCCATGGACAGAGGAGCCTGGTAGGCTACAGTCCATGGGGTCGCAAAGAGTCAGACACGACTGAGCGATTTCACTTCACTTCAGCATTTTAAGTCAAGGACAGTCAATCCCTACTTGAATTCAACAACAATGGTCATATGACACTGGTTTGGTGGCTTGGTTGGAGACGCATGTAGGTGGAGTGGGGGATATCTGCAAATCTCAGGAACTTCAAAGCAGAGATCAAGATTTGCATCGGTGCTTCCCCGGGGGCTCAGTGGTGAAGAATCTGCCTGCCAGTGCAGGAGTCATGGTTCGAGCCCTGGTCCGGGAAGATCACACATGCTGTGCAGCAACTGAGCCCATGTGCTAAGAGAAGCCACCTCAATGAGAAGCCTGTGCACAGCAACTCGAGAGTAGCACTGGCTTGCTGCAACTAGAGAAAAGCCCTTGCAACAACAAAGACCCAGCACAGCCAAAAATGAACAGATTTAAAAACTTATTTTTTAAAAAATGATCTGCATTGAGTAAAACCAGTTCCCCAAGTCCTGCCTGTCCCCCAGCTCTGTGTCTTTTCCAGTGACCTGCATCTCTGTGAGGGCACCTGTGGTCTCTGTGGGTTCAGGGAGCAGTTTTAATTTTTTATTGTGGGCAGCGATGTATGTCATAAAGTTTCCCATTAGTGACATTTGAGTACTTTCAATGTGGTGTCATTGTCACCACCACCTAGTTCCAGAACATGGTGGTCACTCCCAAAGGGAACTTCCTACCATTATGCAGGCTCTCCCACTCTCTCTTTGCACTCCTCGACTTTCTGTCCTGATGGGTTTGCCTATTCTGGAATCATACAGCATGTGGCCCTCTGTGCCTACTTTCGCTCACTTGGCTGGGCTGCTGGGCTGTATTCATCCATGCTGTATTATTAGCATGTATCAGGACTTCACTCCTTTATATGGTGGAATGATCTGCTGGGTGGATATTCCCCCATTATGCTTATCCATCTGCTGGTGGACATGGAGGAGGCTTCCAAATTCTGCCTATTTAGAAAAATGCTCCTGGGAATTTCCCTAGCATTGCAGCAGTTAGAACTCAGCACTTCCACAGCTGGGACCCAGGTTCAATCCCTAGTCATGGAACTAAGATCCCCACAAGCTGCGCCACGAGGCCAAAAAGCAAACAAACAAAAAATAGTGCCGATATGAGCGTTTGTGTACAAGTTTTTGTTAGGGTGCCTGTTTTCCATTCTCGTGGTTATGCTGGATTGTATGGCAGCTCTAGAGAGTTTTCCACATCCACTGTTCTCCATTGACATTCCTGCAGCCTCATGCCCTCCCTTACTGTGTTCCTTCTAATCCCTCTGATTCCCGGAGAAGCCCTGTGGAGACAGCACAGCAGGACCTTGTGCCTGGAATCCTTGTCCTCACCCCCTGGGGCCCCCCTCAGTGCAGTGGGCAGTGACCCAGGCACCCAGACTCTTTGCCCCGGTTCAGCCTCTGATGCCAGGGGGCGAGGGGGGACCTCCCCTTCCTTGCTAACCTCCCCAACACCCTGGATTGTTAGAAGGGTCTTCCCCTGCCCACCATGACTGCCTCCCACTTAGCCTTTGGAGCTTGGGTTGAGCCAGTCCCTGCGCCAGCTGTGTGCCAACTGTGTCTCCTCTCCCCTATTCCTCCCACTCTCGCCCCTCTCCCCAGCTGCCACAGGCACCTGCCCTCTGGTTGTTGGAGGGGTCTCACCCCAGGGCCTGGCTTACTTTGAGGGGCTGGGGTGGGCAGGGCCCCCCTCTGAAGGCAGACCTGGGGGCCTGCTGTCTTCTCCCCCCTCTCTGATGCCTCGTGGGTCAGTGTGCCCCCATCCCTGGGGCCTACTGCTGCCTTCTGCTCAGACACGGGGCTGGGGGAGCTCGGGGCCCATTCCTTGGCCACCCACAGAAAACCCCTTCTGCAAATGCAGCCCTAGAGCCGGTGGCAGGGTGCACATGGGGGAAATAAATGGAGGGTGGGAAGGAGTCTGCTCAGTCCTGCCCTAGGCCTGAGACTAATTGACAGCCCCATGACAAGGCCCTTCTCGAGCCTTCCAGAACCAGCTTCCTGGTGTTCCCTGGGGTGGGCCTGGGACCCTCCTGGCCACTTCCCCTAAGGGTGGGCACTGCAATCCACTCAGGGGATCCAAGGTCCTGGGAGCTGCCCCTTCCATTTTAGGGACACCTGGACAAGAGCGTGCCTCCCCTGAGCTTCCCCAGCTCAGATCTGGATGTGAAGTCTGATGTGACTTTATCACCACTGCTCCCAAGGGGCCTGAGCCCAAAGGCTGCACCCCCCCGCCCCGGGCCAGGCCTGCCCAGGGGCCGGGAATACAAAGCTGCCCCTGAGCCTGGGGCCTCGGGAAAAAACTCAGAGCAGGGCACAGGCTAGATGGTTCTTGTCTGTTTTCTCTAGGTAGCCAAGTAATGTTTACGGGAGAAAATGCTGTAAAGAACAAAAGACGAAAGTCACCTAGAAATACTAACTCCCAGAGATAACCAGCCACTGCTGGAGGAGTCGCTCAGTTGTGTCCCACTCTTTGTGACCCATGGACTATACAGTCCGTGGAATTCTCCAGGCCAGAATACTGGAGTGGGTAGCCTTTCCCTTCTCCCAGGGATCTTCCTAACCCAGGGATCCAACCCAGGTCTCCCACCTTGCAGGCAGATTCTTTACCAGCTGAGCCACCAGGGAAGCCCAAGAACACTGGAGCGGGTAGCCTTTCCCTTCTCCAGGGGATCTTCCCAACCCAGGGATTGAACCCAGGTCTCCCGCATTGCAGGCAGATTCTTTACCAACTGAGCTATGAGGAAAGCCCTGACCACTGCTGACATTCTTCCATTTTCATGAATTTCCTTCCAGTCTTTAAAGAAAGGATTGTGTAATAATACTGATGCAGGTACCAATGAATATATATATCAGGCGCGCCCATTCCAAATAGTTTTCACAGCCCCGTTCACTCTCCAAGCTGCATACTTGTGGCACTACGATGCTCCTGTGGGCGCATATCTCCCTTCCCACCTGCACTCCATCAGCTCTCGAAACTGGGCTCACACTGAGCTCTCCCAGCAGGTGCTTGATAGTTTATTATGAGACTTGTCCAGCAATGCTATCTTTTTGAAGTCCATAAACAGTTTTTCAAAAACAATTTAGCCATGGTATATAAAGTTGGGAAGAAGGCAAATTCTCAGATCTTCATTTCCCTGGAACAATGTTTCTATATATTCTTTTGCAGTCTTTTACCTTAAACATACATTTTACATGATAGTCATCAGAATTCATGTGTCATTTTGTATCTTTTTTGAGAAACGCTTGTTAGAAGACTCTGGTAGGGCAGCTGTACATCTCTATGAGGCAGACACTTGTACTAAAGACTACTGTAAAGTTTTTGGCATTAGAAATAATGCTGGTACCTCCATACATTAAATAGAGAATGACCATATGGCCCCAAATATTTGAAAACAGGGTCTTGAACCCTTGGACACAAATGTTCACCATAGTGTGATTCACAATTGCTAAAATGTAGAAACAAACCAACGTGTGTTGAGGGATGACCGATTTATCCACTCAGTGCAGTTTTCTGGAATAGGTTGCAATATTACCCATAAAAGAAATGAAGTACTGATGCCTGCTGTCATATGGGTGGACCTAGAAAACATTTTGTGGAAAACTGCGAGACATACTGGACCACCTGTTGTAGAATTCCACTTAGGAAATGTCTAGAGGCAATTGCACGAAAGAAAGATTGGTGAGTGCCAGGGTGGGATGAATTTGGAGAGACTAGGTAGGGGGTCTCCTTTTAGGGGCTGAAAATGGCCTGGAATTAAATAGATGTGATGGTTGCATGACCGTTCAGAGGCATGAAATGCCACTGAGTTGTACACCTGAAATGGTTAAAATGGTAAATTTGACGTTTGCTGTATTTTCGCACAATATAATTAATAATGAATGCTTCTCTGTTCTGAATATCCTTATCATTCATGTAATATAAATTCTGATTATTTTAGGATCTATTATTTATATGAAATATACTGGATAAAAGGATATGATGAACATTAGCAAGGTTCTTTGTAGTTATCAAGATTCCTCCAGCAAGTTGACCATATTGTGTTTGGGGGTGAAACTGACCTTGGGCCCACACAGAGCGCCCCCGACTGGGGATTGCTTCTGGGTCTAAGCAGGAGCCGGGTGCCCCAGCTCTGCCTGGAAGACAGACACGGGTACAGCGCTGAGGGCCACTTGGAGCACTTCTCCTCTGAGCCAGGGTTGTGCCATCGGTCCTTGGGCCCGCTGACACGCACCCTGAGCCTTTGACCTCCCATGCTGGGAGGCAAGGCCCACGGGTAGCCTCCAGAACCTGATGGAAGGCGAGTCACCCTGAAACCGTCTGCTTGGCATTCTCCCTGGGGGGGTAGGGGGGTTGCCAGGCCTGGCGTGACTCTTGGGCTTGGAAGGGACACACTGGGGCATTTCGCCTTAAGTGAGTGTAGCTGTCCGCGAAGCAAGAAAGAAGGGCGTTGGAGGGAGAGAAGGCACCACAGGGGCCCAGCAAATGAAAAAGTTTGGCTGGAGTGCCAAGACCATCTCCACCTCGTCCACAGCTGCCACCCCAGAATCCCCTCCAATTCAGCCAAAGCCCCACCTTCTCCCCCCATCCCAGGGGTACCCACCATCCACACACCCCCATCCCCTACTATATATAGTCTGCTCCCTGCCCCTCACCAGCTGGAGATACCAACCGTGGTAGGCATGTCTGGGTGAATGGATAGTCGTGACACGTTCTGCTCTGAGTGCTTTTTGCCTGGTCCTGGAAAACGGGCACTAAGAGATGTATACCTGACAGATGAGGAAACGGGGGAGGCTAAAGGATTCACCCAGGACACAACGCCCGGGCCATAAACCTCTGCGGCCCAAGTCTCACCCCTTCCGCATCCTAATAGGTAACGGCCGCTGTCCCTCCATGTGGATGTGTTCTGGATTGTTTCTCAAGTATTGCGTGTGTACTGCCATCCAACCTCGAGGTGGGTCTTGTGGGTCTCAGTGTTCTTCCCATCCCTGACCCATCCCTCCCCTCCCCTGTCCAGGGGGATTCAGGTTTGTCACCCCGAGGTACATTTTCTCCTATCTGTGATGTTCATAAGCATGTGTATTGCCACAAACCACGTGTACGAATATACCACAACTTTTGGGTCCATTTTACCAATGGCAGACCTGCACTCTTTCTGGTATTTACATCCCACTGTCCTGAAGGGGCATCTCCTCAACCCTCCTCAAAAGGGTTCAGGGTCCCTTTTCCTAGAATCCCTGCTTCCCTACTGAGTTCTGGATTTTTCCAGTGTCCTGTTTAGTTCAGTTCAGTTCAGTCCAGTCGCTCAGTCATGTCTGACTCTCTGCAATCCCATGGACTGCAGCAAGCCAGGCCTCCTTGTCCATCACCAGCTCCCGGAGCTTACCCAAACTCATGTCCATCAAGTCAGTGATGCCATCTAACCATCTCATCCTCTGTCGTCCCCTTTTCCCGCCTTCAATCTTCCCCAGCATCAGGGTCTTTTCAAATGAGTCAGCTCTTCGCATCAGGTGGCCAAAGTATTGGAGTTTCAGCTTCAACATCAGTCCTTCCAATGAATATTCAGGACTGATTTCCTTTAGGATTGACTGCTTGGATCTCCTTGCAGTCCAAGGGACTCTCAAGAGTCTTCTCCAACACCACAGTTCAAAAGCATCAATTCTTCGGCACTCAGCTTTCTTTATAGTCCGACTCTCACATCCATACACGACTACTGGAAAAACCATAGCTTTGACTAGACGGACCTTTGTTGGCATTGTTCTGTAGGAGTTCTTTATTCTGGATAATCCTGTGTCCGTTCTGTGCCTGTCCTAACTGTAGTTATGATGTCTTTTGTTATCCAGAAGTCTTATAGTTTAACACAGTCAGAGTGATACCTTTTTCCATTCTTGTTCGCCCATGTTTTATCTTCAGGCGATTCCCTTGCTGTCTGGTGGTTAGGCCTGGGTGCTTTTGCTGCCATGGCCCACATTCAGTTCCTGGTCTGATCCCTGGTCAGGGAACTAACATTCCACAAGTCGTGAGGCCCGGCCAAAAGAAAAAGAAAAAATGGCTTCTCTGTCAGCACCATAAAAACACTTATCTCACTCGTCCAAGCTAGTTTTAAAGCTCGATCCATTTAGGACTTGGGTCCATTTCGAATTGGCTTGGTGTGGGTTTGGAGCAGTGGCAGCCAGCCAAGGAGGTGGGGCGTGCCTCTGGCGGGTGTAGACTGTGATCTTAACTTGTGGGGGACTCTGATGGGCTGGCTTCGGTTCACACCTGTCCAGACAGGAGCAGGGACATTTGAATGGTGGCTTGGCCCGTGCACACATGTCTTTCTCTTCTTCATGGCTGAAGGATGAGGGAGCATGAGAAGTGCAGAATACTGCTTTGATCCTTGCCCTGAATGTCGTCATCTTGTTGGTAGCCCTCACCCTCCCTGGGAGGCGCTCACATCTTACTTGTCCTGCCCTGTTCCTGCCCCTTATTAGCTCTGGGGGCTCAACGGGATGGCTGAGGAGGAGAGGAGGTTGAAGGCGCCCCAGGCGCTCGTGGCAGGAGCGGCCCCAGAATTCTAAGCCTCTGCACCCAGTGGTCTGCTTCTGCCTGGTACCACATGGGTCAAGGATCGGATGGCTGCAGGGTTATCACAGGGGTGGCCTGGATCTGCGTGTGTGTGCCCATCCCTCTCTTGACATCCCAGCCCACCCAGCTCTCCCCTCCCATTGCCTGGGCCCAGTTTCCATAGCAAAGCTGTGGCTGGCTACCGTTTCCAGGGAGAAGTACATCCCTGTGTTTCTCAGCGTCACCTGAGCATCCCACTGCACACCATGAAAATGTGAAATACGCCTCCTTCTGAAAATCCTGACTGCAGCAGCTCCACACGTCCCCTTCTGGACTTAAGGGCAATGGGGCATCAGTTAATGTTCTGAAAAACCCTGGTTGGGAGTGTTTGTCGATTTCTGTGGTGTGAATATTCCCACCACGACCACCACCCTGGCGTCACCGATCACTGGGTTGGGAAGAGACGCACAGCCACCCACCATCCTGTGGCGTGTCCTTCCAGACACACTAGACTAAAGGAACCCTAAGGGGCCATATAACTGGAAAATGTAGTAGTTAGAAAACCATGAGTTTGGAGGATTCATGGCCTTTGTTTTTAAGATAATTCATTTAGCTGTACACTTGTACCATTGAAAGGTCGATACTGGATGTGTGTTAACGGATGCCTCAAACATTCCTTGACCCTTTTGGCTCTGCTAAGGGCTTCAAAGCCAGTCTGCCCATTCCCTTGGCCCCCAGCCTTAGCCAGACCGGCCTTTACACACCCCCTGATGTACATAGCAGCTGGGCCTTTTCTCCCACGCACCTCCCTTCCCTCCTCTGTTTATAACTGCAACCTCCCTGGCTCTCTTGATCCTCTAGGGCTGTGCTGATAACATTCTACAACTAATATCTGTTTCCTTGATACTCTTTGATCCAATAATTCCACTTCTGGAAATGTTCTCTATCACCACCTAGATTATACAAAGACATACATAGATAATAGGTACAGAATGTACAAAAAAAGGTGTCTCTGCAACCTTCTTTCTGATTGAGAACCACTAGTGATAGACAGTAGAGACCAAACCAACACAGAGTGGATGGTCCATGAATAGGCTGCCTGCAGTCACAAAGTGGGAAATGACCAAGGAGGAGATATGCCAACAGTCACAGCTTTTACATCCCTGAGATGGTGGGTGATTTCTATTTTCTTCTTTAGGATTAAGTCTTTCTCAAATGTTCTACAGTAAAACTCTTTATTTGATAATTAGATAAACCTGATTAAAAAATCTTTCCCGACTATGGAAAAATTGGGGAGAGAGGAAATAATTTCCTGAAATTGCTGCCTACAAAGGACATATCCAGGTAGCCACAAGATGACTATCTGGGTTCCATGACTCAGAGGAGCCACCGGCTGTCCAAGGGTCCTTAGGACTCTGTACTTTCCTGGAACGACACTCAGGGGCTGGGCTGTTCTTGACAGCCCTGAAACCACAATTTTGCAACTATACTGGCTATCTTGGTGAAAACCCTCATTCCTGGAGACGCCCAGCTTGGGGGAGCACTGTCACAATTGAAGACTAGGAAAACTGTGGTCTTATCGGGGCCACTTCCTCAACCCCTCTCTTGGGCTCGGGTGTGTGGCATCCTTTTCTTTGTCGCAAGCCTTGGCTGCCTTGAGGATGGAGATCCAGTCCTTTGAGCCTTTTTGCTCTTCATGGCCCTTGCATCTGAACCTGTTCGTGGACTGACTTCCATTGGCAGAAGGCAGTCAAGCTCTCCCTCCCAACTCGGATGCTCGAAGGAGGAGGAGGGTGGCCCAGCAGGGCTCTAGGTGAGGCCCTCCAGCCCTCGAGGTGTGGCCCTGCCATCCCCAGATGGCTCAGTGCGGTGGCGGAGGGGGCCAGGGTCAGCAGGGCCCTGGCGCGTCCTCACTGGGGCGTGTCTCTGCCACAGGTGAACGGGAAGGAGCTCTCCAAGCTGTCTCAGGAGCAGACCCTGGAGGCCCTGCGTGCCTCCAAGGAGCCCCTGGTGATCCAGGTGCTGAGACGCAGTCCCCGCCTCCGGGGGGATGGCTCCTGCCACGACCTGCAGCTGGTGGACAGTGGCACTCAGACGGACATCACCTTCGAGCATATCATGGCACTGGGCAAGCTGCGCCCACCCACCCCGCCCATGGTCATCCTGGAGCCGTTCGTCCCATCTGAGCTGTGAGTTGCCCTCAGGAGGGCCCCGGGCCCTGCCTCCAGAGAGGGCACGCCACCTGGGGCGGCCATCCCAGGCTACCCAGAGCTGCTATGTTGTCGCAGCTCTGGGCATGGTGGGGAAACCCCGAGTGGGTGCCCTCTATGGCAGAAAGCAGGCTCCTTGGCCTGCAGAACTGACTGTCACACCCCCGGGCTCAGGAATCTCTGGGCTTCTAGCCTCTGGCTGGAGGCCAGCTGGTTTTGGGCCCGGGGGGTCTGACACGCAGGCTTCCCATTGTATCTACCCCCAGGGCCACAGGAGAACCGTCCTGGGACCTTGCTTCCGGAAGATTGGGGGTCCTCAGCTATTCCTCCTCCATTCTCTCTTCTCCTCTGCCAGCATCACCCCTCAAATCTTCTTGCATCTTTGTCTGTTCCATTCCTCTTCCTGCTTTCAGCTTCTTCCATCCCTTTGACTTTCTTCTTTGGCCCACTCGGAGGAAGGGCCTCTCCTCCAGGCCTGATGGCTCATGACCGTGTGAGCGCTGACTCGTTTCGCTAGAGTCTCCCGGGCAGCAGGGAGGTGGTCCCGTGATCCCCTCCTCTGCAGAGAGGCAGACCCAGGGCTGGCAGTGGCCAGGTTAGCCTCGGGGCCAGGAGGGCTGCCTCTGGATGGAGACTGGGTCCTGCTCCGCTGCCCAGCCATCCTCCAGGGCCTGAATAACTCCTGGGGGCACTGTGTGAGTGGGTCCAGTGCCAGCTGGGAGGGGCGCCTGCTGACTGGCATGGTGAGAGGCATTGAGCTGGGGGTCAGGACAGGAATGGTCCAGGGCAGGGTGAGGAGAGCTTAGGCACGCCTGGGTCCTCGGTGCGGACGACCTCACAATCCTGTTCAAGATATATTCCTGGTCTCTGCCTGGGTGCGTGTAGTGCAGGAGGAGGGGTATGGAAGAGGTAGCTGGGCTGCCACCTGATGCCCCACTTCTCCTGGGCAGCCCCCCCATCAGTCATGAGTATTATGACCCAGCGGAGTTCATGGAGGGCGGCCCGCAGGAGGCAGACCGGATGGATGAGCTGGAGTACGAGGTGAGACGGGTGGCCAGCCCTGGGATAGCTGTTGGCCGCCCAGCTCAGGCCTGGTTCCCACTGCCCCCAGGTGGCCAGACCTCACGGTCCTGTCCTGTGCGTGGCTTTTTACTCGGGCCCAAAGGCCAAGTTGGGCTGAGTCGGGGAGGGCACACGTGAGATCCCTCGCTTGGTCTGTGTTGCTGAGTCTGTGTCTCGTGCCTGTGTCTATCCCATGAGTCCCGTGTGTCCTCTGTGTGTGTCCTGGGTGTTTCCTGGGGTAGGGGAGACCACGGGACCTGTGTGCCGTTTGGGATGGTAAGAGAGAGCCTTGGGAGCTCGGCTGATGTGACACAGTCCTGGGGTCAGGGCTGAGCCGAGGCTGCCCCCTCCCACCCCCCTGACCCCCCCGCAGCTTCTCATTGTCTGTTTCTTCATCTCCCACGGCAGGAGGTAGAGCTGTATAAAAGCAGCCACCGGGACAAGCTGGGCCTGATGGTCTGCTACCGCACAGATGAGGAGGAGGACCTGGGCATCTATGTGGGAGAGGTATGAAGCTGGGAGGGGGCAGGGGTCTTCTTGAGGGCTCCATGCAGCCTCCCTGTGCAGCAGCCTCCCTGTGCAGCAGCACCCAGGAGGGGCCAGGGCACCCCGGGGCTCTAAGGCTGCTCAGAAGGAGCCCACTTAGCACCACAGGGAGGTTGCCGGTCAGCGAGGCCAGGGCAGCCCATAGCTTCTGTGTGTGTGCAGTCAGCTGGTCCTCCCCACAGGACCCGGGCTTGTAGTGGAAGAGCCCTTCCCAGCAATCACAGGGGTCCTTCTCCTCACCTGTCTGCTGCACTCAGAAAGTCAGCCCCCTGTTCGCTTGCGGGGCTGCCCCGAGGCAAGACTGCCCCTTCCTACCAAACGGGCACCTTAGTGGAGGGGGCCGAGGCCCCATTGATGCCCGTGCCTTGCAGGTGAATCCCAACAGCATCGCAGCCAAAGATGGCCGGATCCGTGAGGGAGACCGTATCATCCAGGTGAGCTTGGGGGACAGGCTCTCTCCCACTCAGAGCCTAGCCTGAGGCCGGGCAACCCCCCACCCCCGTGCCTGAAACCAGGGCTAGGACTCACCTCCCTGCTGCACAACCATGCCCCCGGCTCCTGTGTGCCCATGGGATCTGCTGGCATGGCAGGCCCCTTGCTAGCCTGTTCCTCCGTGCCCCCGACATGAGCAGGTCTCCCACTCCACGTGTGTCTCTGAGCACACGTGCTCTTGGGTGGGCCAGGTGGTCTCCATCCATGGCATCTTCCACTTGCCTCCATCTTGCCAGACTCCAAGAGCCTGTCCTGGCCCAGGGTGCTTGCTTTGCAGCTCCAGGGGAGGGGGACCCCTGTAGCTCAACTGGGCCCTGCCCCCAAGCCAGCCCCGGGATCTCCGCTGATGGTCCCTGGCCTGCCGCAGATAAACGGCATGGATGTCCAGAACCGGGAGGAAGCGGTGGCCATCCTGAGTCAGGAGGAGAACACCAACATCTCCTTGCTGGTGGCCCGGCCCGAGAGCCAGGTGGGTGTGTGCCCACTCAGGTGTCCTGGGCCCCCGACCCTGGGTTAGGGCTTGGGCTTTCTGGCACCGATGGGGGGCAGGGGGGTGCGATTCCAGGGCCCATTGCCCTCTCTGGGCTCTGATGAAAGGGGGGCGCTCTGGGGTGGTCCTTGAGGCCACAGGGACAGCACAGGCCTGTCTCTGCAGCTGGCAAAGCGCTGGAAGGACAGCGACCGGGATGACTTCCTGGATGACTTTGGCTCTGAGAATGAGGATGACCTGCGGGTGAGGAAGCTGAAATCCCCCCCGGCCCAGCAGGTGAGGAAGGGGGGTGCGGGCGGGGAACCGGGTGCAGGAGGGCAGAATGAGGAGGGGTTTGGGGGGGCTGTAGGAGATGCAGCAGACCCAAAAGAAGCCCTTGTAATCCCCACCCCCTGGCGACATCCCCCCCAACCCCGCCCTCCCACCCGATGGGGCCCCCACTGAGCAGGACTCCTCTTGCCGCCCCAGCTTGGACACGAAGAGGAAAAAGGGGCCCCCGAGGCGGGCCCAGGCCTGCACAACAGCCAGGAGCTGGACAGTGGGGTGGGCCGGACAGACGAGAGCACCCGCAACGAGGAGAGCTCCGAGCACGACCTGCTGGGGGACGAGCCCCTGAGCACTGCCAACACGCCTGGGCCCTTGCGCAAGTTCGGCCTGCAAGGGGATGCCCTACAGAGCCGTGACTTCCACTTCAGCATGGACTCCCTGCTGGCTGAGGGCGCGGGGCTGGGCGGCGGTGATGTGCCGGGCCTCACGGACGAGGAGTATGAGCGCTACCGTGAGCTGCTGGAGATCAAGTGTCACCTGGAGAATGGCAACCCACTGGGCTTGCCCTTCCCCCGGGCTGCGGCCAGCCACGGCGCCCTGGATGTCAATCGCAATGAGAGTGTGGGCCATGAGCTGGCCGTGCTGGAGGAGGAGCTGCGGCACCTGGAGTTCAAGTGCCGCAACATCCTGCGGGCACAGAAGATGCAGCAGCTGCGGGAGCGCTGCATGAAGGCCTGGCTGCTGGAGGAGGAGAGCCTGTACGACCTGGCGGCCGGCGAGCCCAAGAAGCACGAGCTGTCTGACATTTCCGAGCTGCCCGAGAAGTCAGACAAGGACAGCACCAGCGCCTACAACACAGGCGAGAGCTGCCGCAGCACCCCACTGCTGGCCGAGCCCCTGCCTGAGAGCCCCCTGCGGCGGGTGGCAGCAGTGGCGGGCAACTCCAACCTCAACCGGACCCCCTCGGGAGCCCCTGGCGCCGCCCAGCCCAAGGCTGCTGCCCCCCCTCCCGTGGGGAGCCCCGCCAAGTTCCGATCCCTCTCCCGGGATCCCGACGTGGGCCGGAGACAGCACTCGGCTGAAGAGCGGGTCCGCCATGGACCCAAGACAGGGGTGGCCCTGGAGCGCGTGGGCCCCGAAGGCAGCCCCTACCTGTCGCGGCGCCACCGCGGCCCAGGCCAGGAGGGCGAGCACTATCACAGCTGCCTGCAGCTGGCCGCCCCACGCGGCCTCGAAGACCTGGGCCCCGGCCCCTTGAGTGTGGCCGCTGGCCCCCGGGTGGGTGGAGGGGCCGTGGCTGTGGGCCCTGAAGCACCCCGCATGGAGTGGAAGGTCAAAGTGCGCAGCGATGGGACCCGCTACGTGGCCAAGCGACCCGTGCGTGACCGCCTCCTGAAAGCCCGGGCCCTGAAGATCCGCGAGGAGCGCAGTGGCATGACCACTGATGATGATGCGGTGAGCGAGATGAAGATGGGCCGCTACTGGAGCAAGGAAGAGCGGAAGCAGCACCTGATCCGGGCCCGGGAGCAGCGGAAGCGGCGCGAGTTCATGATGCAGAGCCGGCTGGAGTGCCTTCGGGAGCAGCAGAACGGAGACAGCAAGGCTGAGCTCAACATCATTGCCCTGAGCCACCGCAAGACCATGAAGAAGCGAAACAAGAAGATCCTGGACAACTGGATCACCATCCAGGAGATGCTGGCCCACGGCACACGTTCGGCCGACGGCAAGCGGGTCTACAACCCTCTGCTCTCGGTCACCACCGTGTGAGCACCCTCTGTGCTCCAGGGCGTGGGTCCAGTGACCTGGCCAGATCCCCATCTCCTGCCCTCGCTTAGCATCTGGCCTGTGTCTGTGTGTGAGCGTGGGACTTTGCTACCCAGACAGAAGCTCCCGCAGAGAAGGGATGCCTCTCCTCATCAGCAACTTCCTTCTCCTCAGGGAGGGTGACCACATCCATAGTTGGCTTGGGGACAGACATGTATCTGCCTCCCTTCAGCCATAGGACGTGTGTGTGTGTGTGTGTGTGTGTGTGTGTGTGACATGAACCCAGGCACATGTATGTACACACACATGTACTTCCCTCTAGAGTGGCTACTTGGGGACAGGGAAGTCTGCTGAAAAGGAGAGGCAAAGAAGACTGTCCTAAGCACAAGAGAATGTCCATTATTTGTAGACAGAGGCAACCCTGATTTTTTGTGGCTCTTTACCTTTTCTGTGCTTGCTAATTGTTTTGGTTTGTTTCTTTTGTTTTGTGGACCTGCTCTGGAGCCTGGCAGCTCCTTCAGGCAGCCTGACCAAGGTGGAATCCCCAAGTGATGGCTGGGAAGGAGGGGGTGGGGGGAAGAAGGGACGGGCGGGGGGCGGTTTGGGGGTGGGAGGGAAGGTGGGGAGATGAAGGCAAGAAGGGGAAGCAGCTTTGCAGGGGGCCTCCCCTCTGAGGTGTGGGGACAGGGAGCGTAGGTGTGGCTTGCCATGCTCACCCTGGAGGTCACCTCCTTCCCTGGTGGCCGTGGGGACGTAAGGGGCAGTCTCTATCCAAGACATCAGCGAGCCCAGGCTATGTCAGACACCCCTGGAGCTTGCCTTCTCTCCTGAGTGGCAGGAGGGGTCCAGAAGCCAAGTCCCCTGAGTTGCAGCAGAAGATCCTGGTGACGAGACCCATATGGAGCTAGGGAGCACCCTGGCCCTGAGCGACAGGCAGGTGCTGCCAGCTGGGTGGACTGGGGAGCAGATGCCCTTGCACCTCACTTTGCCAGTGTGGACGGGGGCCCCCCTCAGGGACCTGTGTATCAGTAAGAGCTGGCCTCAGGACCCTTCCGCAGTTCAGAGGGCCTCAGATGGGAAGCAGACAGACTACCCATCCCTGCCCCCTGCCAGTGTCGTGAGAATAAAGCAAGCTGCCTTTTGAGGGTGACTCCTGGTCTCCTGGTATTCATTCTTCAGCACTGGGGGCTGGTTTGGGGCTTGGTGGGTCACGGGGAAGCTGAGAAACAGGGAAGTGTCCTGCAGTCAGCCTCCAGAATGCCGGGAGGAGGAGGGACAGAGCGCCAGGATCATTTCCAAGGTCTGGCTCGGTCACAGGGATGGTACCCAGGTGTAGGAAGCGAGGCAGAGACTGGACTCAGGACTGGCAATGGCCTGGCGCTGGCATGCACCTGAGGCCAACACCCTAGCTCTGGTCAGGTCCTAGAGAAGTGGTTCAGGGAGAGCCTTACAGGGCAGTGGGCTGTGGTCTTCTGGAAGGCAACGGCTAGCACTCAATGTGTCTTTTGACCTGGGCTGGTGGGAACTCTCAGAGTCCATCCAGCACAGCAGTCCTGCTCAGTGCCAGGAACCCTGTTAAGTCTAGCAATTCCAGGGACCATGTGTGTGGCCAGCCCTTGAGCTTGGTGTCCTGAACAGGACAGGACACTGCCAGCACCTTAAGTGGGTGGGGATACATTTAAACATTTTCTTGGAAGAGCAATAGACTTCCTCTAATTTGCCAAGATTGGTGTGAGCAAGAAATCTGATCCCATAGAAGTGGAGTGCCCTGCTGAATGAACAGCTGGGAGGGAAGGCCCAGCATGGCACATGGAACAGCAGTGGCTTCTTCATGAAAAGGGCAAACAGCTGACATCCTAGGCCTCTGGAGGTGGGGGCTAGGCATGGCAACTCTTGGGACACGAGTGTCCTCGAGAGGGGACACTCCATACACGTCCCCGCAAGAATGGGGTGCCCAGGGCCCAACCTGTCACAGAAAACTGGCTAGAGCAGGTGACCAAGGGCACTCACTTTGATCTCTGAGGTGGGGTGCCAGATGCCCAGGGCTCCTGGGATGGGGTCTAGAACAGGCCTGTAACCTTGGGTCCCCATGTGAGAGCTTAGCTCTCATTGGCTCTGGCAGATGTGACATCACAATGCCCTGGACCAGCGACTTCACATTTGGGTCTCACCCTCTCCCAGCAGAGTGGTGATGGAGCCTGCATCTTAAAGAGCCCCAGCGTGGCCAACTGCTACTGTGCCTTTTTAGGAGCAGTGCTCAGCTAGCAAGCACCTGTGTGGAATACAGAAAGCCCCTCAGCCAGGGTGCCCTCACCCCTTCCGGTCTTAGGGGCACTCAGCTGTGACCTGGAACCTCCCTATTCCTGCCAGTCACCCCCTGCCCACCTGAGGGTGGGGGCAAGGAGCAGCTGGGATCCCAGAGTCCTAAGGAGGTCCCCAAACAAGTCCCTCCATGCTCCCAAGGACAGAGCCCAGAGGAGACCCCCTACCTGCTCAGGTAGGTTTTGAGTCTACCCTGGTGGCTCAGTTGATAAAGCCTCTGCCTACAATGAGGGAGACCCGGGTTCAATCCCTGGGTTGGGAAGATCTCCTGGAGAAGGAAATGGCAACCCACTCCAGTATTCTTGCCTGGAAAACTCCATGGATGGAGAAGCCTGGTAGGCTACAGTCCACAGGGTGGCAAAGAGTCGGACATGACTGAGCGACTTCACTTTCACTTTTGGTGCAGCCTCCCTGGAGGCTTGTTATTCATTCTCTCTGGTAACAGGTAATGGGCGCCAGGTGCTTTGCTGGCTGATCCCAAAACAATCTCTCACTGATGCCCAGGAAGCAGCCAGGTCACAGGTGAGCAAACGTGTGCAGTGGGGAAGGACCCTAGGCATTCCCCCCTCACCCACCCGCGGCAGGAGGGAAACCGGGCTGGAGGGAGGGCTGTGGGTTGACTCAGAGCATGGAGCCTGCACAGGAATGCCTGCCAGGTGCTGGGGGGGCGGGGAGGGGTTGCTAGGAAGCAGGTTCAAGGCCAGGCTGGAAAGGGCTGACAGTGGGCTCCTTGGAAGCTCGGCTGGGGGGGGGGTCTGTCTCTGCCTTTCTCTGGGCCCCACCTGATGTCATGAGACAGGAGCATCCTGGGGGTAACTGGCTGGAGCAGAGAGCCTGCAAGGACTATCCCCCAGAGAGCTACTGGAACTCGATTCAACAGCATCAGCTCCATAGGGGTACCTGCAACACCCCCCAGGAAAAAACACAAAGTACTGGGGTGTGGCTCGTGCCCCGAGTTCCAAAGCCCAGGAACCCTTCCGAGGGCCAGAAGGGCTGCGCCTGCATATGCTACTAACTCCTGAGTTCCAGGCAAGCTTCCCACAGCACTGTCCCTGGGACCCTGCCCTCACAGTGGCAGGTGGTCAGAAGGCCCTTCCCTAGGTGGGCCCAGGCAGGCTGGGTGAGGGCAGGCAGACAAGGCCACACTCTTCCAGAAGACGGGTGGGAGGGAAACCACGAAGTCAACCCTGAGAGATGCTGGGCACTGAGCATTTGGTCCCAAAAACCATCTAAGGGCTAAGAACGGAGTGGTAGTGACAGCCAAGGAATGAAGCAGACACACATGAGGAGGAGAGGACCTCCAGACCTGTGCCGTCTGCCTGGGTGGACGGATGCTGGGCACCCAGCTCTGCCCATGTGCGTGACCCAGCTCCAGTGCTCAGGATAGCCAATAGCTCTTTATTCAAAGAAGCAAGGGTGGGGGCGGGCACCACCCTCAGGCCTGGATGTGGCTCTTGGCGCTGAAGGCCAGGTAGTAGATCACTAGTCCGATGGCTGCGGCCAGGACTTCAGTGGAGACCCAGGGCCCGTTCCAGGCACCCTGCAAGAAAGGAGACCACGGTCATGGTCTCCTTGGGGAGACCATGGGGACAGACAGGGGAGGGGGCCAGCCACTCCAGGGGGCACAAAGACATGCCACCCACCTTGGCGCAGCCCCCAGTGCCCCCTCAAAGGCGAGGCTGGCCATGTGCCCCACCCCTTCCCCTGGGCTGAGCCAGTCCCCTCCTCCAGCTTACCCGATGGTCCACGCTGACCGTGAATAGAGGCGGGATGACAGAAACGTCCTCGTTGTTTCTCTGAGCCTGTGAGGGAGGTGCTGGGGTCAGGGGGCTCTGCCTGGTGGGCAGGTTGAGGCAGAACCCTGCCCAGAGTTGTGGGAGAAGAGAGGTGGGCAAAGGAAAGGCATGGGGCTAGCTGGGGTGGGCGGTCAGGCAGGAAGGTGGCTACCCATCCATCCTGCTCTGAGTTGGGGAGGGGGATGGGGCTTGCAGGGGAGAGAAAGCTGTGGCTGTGGGCTGCACCCTCCTTCCAACAGGCCTGGGGGGGCTTTGGGGACACTCACCTTCCTTAGGAGGCTATAGGACTCCTCATCAAAGAACCGGACCTCATAGGTGCCCGCGTGGGCACTCTTGTGATCTAGGCTCCAGGACACCTGGGTGGAGTGCGTTTGGCAAGGGGTGGATACGATGGGCGTGCTGCTGCTACCAGCGCACAGAGTCCAAGGACCTCAGCTCAGCTGGCCAAGCCGCCCAGGGCTTCAGGCTGCGCCTGCGAGCAGGTGGCCTCCCCCGAAAGTGACGGCCACAGCCTCCCTTACCTGGTAACGTCCCACGTCCTGGCCCCGGGTGACAGGAAATTGTTTTCCGCTGACGTCAGCATAGAGAGCCATGTTCTGGGGGAGGGGATAGAGAGAGAGTCACCTTCTCCCCTCTTGGGCTGTCTGTGAGGTTTCGCTATGCCCACGCCTGGGGTAAGCAGGCTGCCAGGCAGAGTCAGGGACTGTGCTAGGTCTGGTAGGGGCACCAAGTGAGAACCATGGGGGCCAGTCTCTCCATGTTGGTCTTGCTCCTTGGGGCCCACACCTCCCCGCTGGCCTGGTCTCCCTAATCCCCAGCAAGCCTGTTAGGTGAACAGGGGTGAGATGACTGAAGTGTTCTCCTTTCTTCTCTTGAGTCTGGAAGTGAGTACTGGGATCAGGGGCACCCAAGGAGCTGCCTAAAGAAGGTGGTACCTAAGAAAGCCCAACTTCCATCTTTCTTTGGGCCTTCAGGTTGCAGGGACCCAGGCCAGGGCTGCCCAGTTTTTAAGTCACCAAATGCCCACGTAGACACATGTTTCAGCCAACAGCAACCAGGAAGGGGGTACAGGAGCCCTGGGGCTGAGCCTGGCTCTCTCCCTTCCCACGAGCATGCGTTCCAGACACAGCAAAGTGTCTACCCACACCGCTGCATGGGGGAAAAGTAGACCTGGCCGGTGAGCTGGATGTTCTTTAGTCACCTGTGCCCTGTTCTCGCCTTCAGCTGGGCAGCGAAACCCTGATGCTCGCTCTGTCCTCGTGGAGCCCTGGGTCTGGGCTCACCTGGTGCTACTGAGGGCCCAAAGGCTCAGGCTCCCTGCCCACCTCTGAGCCTTTGCCCTCTTGGCTGAAGCCCTGCTGCCTCACCTGAACCCTGTTCTTGCAAGTCAAGGAGATCTCCACGATGAAGACAGTCTCAGTAGAAATGACAGCATCCGAGGTGGTATAGTAGGAAGGGGTGATCTGGGGCTCCACACAGGCCTCTGCTGCAGGGAGGAGGCAGAGAGGGAGGGATAAGGCCTGGCTTTCGCTCACTGAGTTGCAGGGCAGAAGAGACCACCCTACCCCACTTCCCAGAGCTCATCCACTAAAGACACAATGGGCCCTTTGGACCCTGCCAGGTGGAGTCTGGGAGACGGATCCAAATGACGAATCAGAAGCGCAGGGGCCAAGAGGGGTGGGGTAGCCTTTAAGGAAGGCAGAGAAAGGGGGATGGGAAGACTGTGTGTGTGTGGAACCTTGATGTCAGGGCAAAAGAACAGGTGAGCATGTTGGGGGGCGGGGAGTGCACTGTGTGAATTCACTGCACAACTCGACTCTGTGCCTGGACCTACAGACAGAAAAGCCATGCAATGGTTTAGGAATACAGCCTGCCCTGGAATACCCCAAAAGCCCAGGGCCAGGCTGACCTCAATTCAGAGCCGCAAGGCCCTAGCTAGTTGACTGAAGACGTGCTCTGCAGACATAAAAGCACAAAAACTTATGCGGGCTTCCCACATGAAGGGTCTCTGCCCCAGACAGTTGACAGAAAGCCAAGACTGGCCCCAGCGGTTCCGGAGGAAAGGAAATGGGCGATCTGGGTCCAGACGCACAACTTGTCCTCCTGCTGCCCTGAGAGAAAGGACACACCCTCACCATCTCCACACTGCTAGAGGCCACAGGGAAGGAAAGGTGTCACCTAAACCACCAGGCGCCAGCTGCTCTAATGCGGTGTCAGGGCAGGGCCATGACTTAGGCTGAGGCTTGGGACTGAACCAGTGGGAGGAAGACGCCTGGGAACGTCGGTGGGAAGTGGTTCTCAGGAGCCACGTTCCCCAGATGCTTCCACACTTTGCCAAGTTTGACCTTCTTCCTCCAGACGTGGGAAAGCACAGTTTCACGGTCAGGTTTGTCCTTTCCAGGCATCACTGCCTACAGCACGGGGAGTTCCTGAGGAGCCAGTGACCAGGGTGCGGGTTGGGTGGCCACTGAGGCTGGTGAAACACTCCAGGCATCAGGGGCGCTGGCCTGAAGTAGGGCAGATAAAGTGAAAGTGCTCAAAGTGGTCCTAACCCAGTCCAGACCCCTAGGCCCATTGTGGGCTCCTGGAAGGACCTCCTGCTAAACACACTTCTGGACTCCAGTGTCAGTCAGAACTCAGCCCGGCCACTGTTAACAACCTCTCAAGAATGTGAAGCCCTCTGACTCTGCTGAAAAACCCTATACGGATCCAACAAGGCCTTAGGGGACACAAACCAAGCGTCTGATCCAGACACTCATCTTTCCCTCTTCAGGTCCCTTCTAACTCGTCCGCACTCTGGGCCCTTCTGCCTGCTGCCTGGACCGTCTCTGCTTCCTCGCTTCACTCGGAGCCCCATTCCTAGGGAGGCCTGACCCCACATCGGGTCAGATGGTTCCTCTCCACCGGCTCAGTTTCTCGCTCCGATCGCCCTACACTGCAGAGCTTTGCTCCTGTCCACTCCCCTCCCCGCCCAGATCGGGGGCTCTAGGAGTGGCGGCAGGGACGAGTGTCACTTTCCCTGCTGGAGCTGGGGCCAGGCTCACAGAAAGGCTCTGGGAGTCTTCCTCACTGGAGCAGACGGGGCACAGATCAGGCTGTTTCTTCCAGCAGCTCAGCTGCTGGGTGAACGTGTGTGGTGCACGAGAGCATGGTGGCCTCGGCCGCCGCGACCAGAGACCACCTGCCTCTCAGAGGGAGAAGGCCCAGACCCCCGCTCTGCCCGCACCCGTCCTCCCCCGACGCACCACCAGTCGTGGGTGAGAGGCTCGCCAGAAAAGAACTCCGGCCAGGCCGCTACCTGAGCAGCAGGAGAGACCGGACAGCAGCAGTAGCGCCAGGGCGCCGAGAGATGCCAGCGCCGCCATCGCTTGTTCTCTGCCAAGGGAAAAAGAGAGTGGTTAGCCTGAACACGAGGAGTAGACGAGGAAGCGCGACGCGTCAGCGGCCGCCGCAGCCAATCGGGCGCCGGCGGGCTGGCCGGGCCTGTGACGTCGCCGGCGGTACTGACGTGTCTCCTCCCCGGACCAGGCGCCCAGCCGACCGCCTTCCAAAGATGGCGGCGGCGGCGCCTCCGGCGCCGGAAAAAGGCGTGGGAAACCGGTGCGGCCGTGTGCGTGCGTACTGTCGGGACCACGCCCCCTCCCGAGACGTCGCGCTCGGCCGAGCTCTCGCGAGAGCGGCAGCTGCGTGTCGGAACCTGCGGCTGTCTTCACGTTCTGTCATGGCGCTGAAGGTGGCGACGGCCGCGGGCGGCGCTGTGAAGGCAGCGCTCAGGCCGGCCCTCCTCTGGCGTCCTTGGGAGGTGAGAGGGAGGAGCGGCCCACGGGGACATCCGCCGCACTCACTAAGAGGTGTTAGCACCTCGGCGGGGTTAGGCGGGCCGCCGCCGCGCTCGGACCGTTCTGGACCCCGATTGGCTGCGGGCCTCACGGGGAGGGGAGAGTGTCGCGGCCCGGGGTTGATTGGCCACCTCCGCTGTCAGTGAAGGGGTTAGCTGAAGTTGACCCTGGTCTGGCGCTCCAGGAGTCTGCATGTGGTGGCGGGGGAGCTCCCGGCGAGCGGGGGGCAGTGTCACTTCCCAGTGTCCTTGTGGGAACCCTCGTGAGGCGGTCGCGTGTCCGGCCCGCCTTGCTCTTGTGCTCCTGGGAATCCGTTCCCGGCCGCCCGTCCTCCTCGGGTTTCCCTCTTATGAACCGCTTTGCCACCTCTCCCAGTGGAGGTGGCCAGTCTGACTTTTCGGTGCCCCAGGGACTTTCCCACCCTGCAGGCGCTGGGAATGGGAAGGAGCTAGGATTCCTGAAGCTGGCGGCGGGTCAGGAGGCCGCGAGGACTTTGCTTCCGTCCTTCTCTGTTTAGGATCTTGCTTGTTCGGGTCTGATTCCTCTCCTGACACACTTCCATGAGGATAGTGTAGTCCCTAGGTGGGTGGGAAGTCCGAAGCGTCATCAAGTCGGGACTGGCCCGAAGGGATGAGAGGTCTGACCTCTCTCTCTGGGCTCCAGTTTCCCCTCGCTGTCAAAGGATCCACCCACCTCTGACCTTCCAGAACTCAGTGACTTTGCTGACACTCCTTGCGGTCACATCTCCTGGCATGCTTCCCCGCTCTGAGCCCTTGGGAAGGCTGGCCTGTCGCAGCTTCTGCCTTATTAAATTCTGTGTAAAGTGCTGACTTCTCCCACTTGCTGGCGAGAGGCTTTCCAAAGGTCCCTGGCCGCTAGGCTCTTGCAGGATCCTGATGGGGACATTTGTCTCCTTGCTGACTTCACCTGTGTGTGTGCTTGTGTCCATATTGGGGCGGGAATGAGGAGACTGAAAGGCTGCTAGCTGGCCAATGCCTTGCCCTGAGACTGGTTGTCTTGGGTATGGGAACCTTTAGAGATGAAGCCCGGATCTTTGGTCCCAATTAGTGGGCCCTTGTGGGAAAACATGCAGACACTATTGGTACTTGATCCAACAGAAACATACTGAAGAGAGAAACTTCACTAAGGTGTGCAGCACAGGAGCCCTTTGGTTGAGTCACATACCATTCTGGAGTGCTTTCTGTGGTACTCTCAAAGGACGAGGGTAACAGTCCACCTTCCTGCTTGATGAACAAGCTGGAGACCAATGCATGTATCACATCTTGCCTTGTCCTGGGGTCCTTTGATGGGTAGGTTCACAGAATCTTTGTAACTCCCTGAAGGAAGGGGCCTGAGTCTGTCCAGAGCAAGGTCAGGGAAGTTGCTATCCCGAGAGCTCTCTGGGTCTTTGGCCAAAGCTGGATGGAACATGTAGCATTGGGACCAGATGAGGGAGAGGTTCATCCTGGTGGTAGTCATGGGACCCATGGTCTGGTGGGGGGTTCTTGCACTGAAATAGAGCCAGGCATGGTGTGAGTGGTGGCTCACCATTGTGGCCAGGTTACCTGGCCCGTGCCTGTGGGCCTCAGAGAGCTGGAACCCAGGAGGAATTAGCTGGCAGCCATAGGGGCCAGCCCAGCATCTCCTCATTGGTCACCAGCCTTGCACACTGGCCTGAGGGGCTGCTGAGGTGAAGGGGAGCCCTCATCCCTCAGCTCGGGACTGAACAGCTTGCATACCTCTTTTCGCTTAATGCTTCCAGTGGTCAGATAAAGTAGGCACTTCTGTTCCATGGATTTCAGGTAAGGGGAAGAAGCTTAGCAAGGTTAAGCTGTTTGCCACCAGGAGTAGTGGATGGAGGCTTTGGACTGAGGTCTCCCTAGCCTCAGAACCTGCCATATCTTTCTTCATCTTTTGATGCGTTCAGTTCAGTCAACAAATGTGTTTCGTGTCCCAGCTCTGGACCAGGCATTCTTCTGGGTCCTGGGGTGATAGTAGGAGATCAGACAGATGCCGTGTCTACTCTCTGGGGCTTAAGGGTTGGAGAAGGAGTGAGGCAGCCATAACCTAGGGAGATGGGGATTGGGAGGAAGGGAACGAGTAGGGCTTTGCAGCCCAAGGGGACCAGCAGCTCATCAGCCTTAGGGCATCGGGAAGGCTTCCTGGAGGAAGGGCAGTCTAAGCCACCATGTGCAAGTTTGTGTCGAGAGCCTATAGACAGATAAATCTAGATACTGACAGTTGCTAGAAGGCAAACAGAAAAACCCCAAGCATGCATCTGGCTCCTGATCCGGGGGCTCAGTGGATCAGTAGAAACCCAAGGAGCATCTTGTCCTGTTCATCACCCCCTTCCTAACTCCTATACCTACAGAGCTTTATGCAAGTGGGTACCTTGTGAAAACCAGCCGGAGAGACCCAGATGGGGTGGTCAGCCTCTGCCTGAGCTTTCTAGACTCCTAGCAGGAAGGCAAGGCTCTTTGGAAAATGGCCACAGTGACTCTATCATTGGCTGGCATCCTCTGCTGCTCCCCCAGCAGGCAAGTGGCAGGGCATCCCTGAGTGAGAAGGAGGGACTGTGGCTCGGTCCCCGCCTCTTTGCATTGAGGGGCACGCAGGTGGGGCCCCCCAGAGAGGAAAGTGTGAGCCTGTAGCCCCCTGTGGCAGGAGCTGGGACCTGGGCTTCTTCCTCCAGGAAAGTGTGGGGACTCCAGATGGGTCCCTCTGAGCACCTGTCCCATTTGACTCAAGTGGCTGTTGCTCTGAAGCTCTCAGGCATGGCACTGACATGACCACGTGTGGCCGTTGCAAGTGGGGGGGTTGGGGACATCTGTCATCCACGCAGGCCATGAAGCATCTTTGCAAACTTTTATGAAGGCCTTGATTAAGGATGAGCGTCTGCTCTTCTTCTGATCCTAGAGGGCTATTCCCCATGTGGCCAGTAGGGCTAATCTCTGGCTGGGCAGAGGGCTGGGTGCTATCTTTTCCCCTCTGGTTTCCATGATCCGGATCGTCACCATGTTCTGACCGTATGCTGCTTTTGTAGTAAGGAGACGTGATGGAAAAAAATGACATGCATCATGGTCGTGGTAGCCTTGTGGTTTGCTATTATGGTTTCCCTTCTGTACTGTGTTGAGTGTGCCAATTTCTGCTCACTCAACAGACCTCACTGAGCAGGAAAAATTGGCTGAGAAAACTCAGAAACAGCAAAAGGCGGGGAGGGAAGCGTCAACATTTTTGTAAATGTCTTTGGACAGTGGAAGCTCCAGAGCCACAGGGCCTGTCTGGGCAAGGTGGGGGTGCCCACCTCCCCTGCCAGGAGCTCGGCTGACCCTGGCCGACTTGACAACAACCACTGGCATCTGGGTTCTCTCTGCCAGGTTCTAGGTTCCCACGAGGCCCCCCGGAGGAGCTTCTCAGTAAGTAACCTGCCCTAGTGCATACAGGCACGTGTCTGTCTGTACGTGTGTGCAGAAGAGCGTGTGTGCAGGTGCATGTGGATGGGTTTGTGGGCACCTGGGGTGTAGAGGGGTGTGTGTGTGGGCACATGTGTGTGCCATGCCTCTTGGCTCTGTTCCCTCCATGTGTCCCCTGAGGCGCAATCTCCACCTCTCCTCCTTCCCTCCTCTCCTCTCCTCCTCCCCTGAACCCTGGGGGCAAAGCCTGGTTCCCTGGGCCCTGCCTTGTTCTTCTAACCTCGGCTGATCTGTGTCTTCTTCCTTCCTGTCCCCACCTCTAGCAACAAACAATTGTGAGTATCCTTCCCGTCTGCCTGTTTGTCAGGTTGGGGGCTTTTAGTGGCTTTGGGGTTGACCCAGTTCCAGGCGGAGGTGGGACCTGCTTCTGTGGTTGCCCTCCTGACTTGGGGGGACTGCAGCTCCCCACGAGCAGCGCTGCACTGTGGGTGGGGCAGGGCATATGGTTGGGGTACCCTGAGTTGGCACCTCCCAATTGGCTGGCCCACTGAGTCAGGGCTCGAGGGAGGAAGGGAACTGAAGGCCTGCCCCCTCCCCCTCCCTTCCAGCCCCCGTCGGCGAAGTATGGTGGGCGGCACACGGTGACCATGATCCCGGGAGATGGCATTGGGCCAGAGCTCATGCTGCACGTCAAGTCAGTGTTCAGGTACAGAGGGGGACCCTGAGAACGGGGCACCATGAGGGTAGCGAGCCAGTGGTGGGCGGCCCCTTGTCCTGGTGCCTGCCCTCCTGCCAGGCTGAGCCGGGTGAGGGGGAGGGCAGAACCCGAGCGACTCATGCCGTCTTGGAGTGTCAGGGCACCCCCATCAGCTGGCATAGCTAGGCTCAATCTCCCCTTGGCCAGAGCCCAGGCAGAGTGGGCAGCAGCAGAGGAGAGACCTCTGCGCCCTGTGCTTGGGGCCTGGGATCACCGTCCTGATCCCACTCTGCCCCAGGCATGCATGTGTGCCTGTGGACTTTGAAGAGGTGCACGTGAGCTCCACCGCGGACGAGGAGGACATCCGCAATGCCATCATGGCCATCCGTCGGAACCGCGTAGCCCTGAAGGGTGAGACTCCCTTGTGAGCTGACCCTTGTCCCTGGGCGCCCATGGGTGCTGCACCTCGGTGGTCTCGGTGTCACTAGCTGCTATGGGAGCCTGTCTAGGCGTGGGCTCCCTCCCGCCTGGGGCCGCCCTCTTTGCTGGAGTCAGCTGTGGCTCTCAGAGTCTTCCTTCACACACTGGGTGTCACACCGATGCAGGTTTAAGCCCCCACTGGTGGCCTTGGCTCTAGTTGGCACAGCTGTGGAAGTTACAGCTGGGAGCTTGACCCTCACTGAGTATTCCTCAGTTGGGTCCAGCTCCTTAAACTTTCCATCACTCATTCTGTACACTTGAGCCCATCACCTGCTCTGTAGGAGCAGTGAGTGAGCCGAGACAAAGGTAGAGATGTAGGCCCTGGCTGTGGCCTGGAGGGGCTGACATGCCAATGATAGGGTGCCCGAGGTAGCCCCGTGGGGACCTGAGAAGGGCCCCCTCAACTTGGCATTCTCTGACTGCCTTCTCTCAGGGGCAGCTGGCCCTCTGGGTGCCCTGGTTCCAGCCAAGGTGAAGGCGTGGTCTTTTACAGGCAACTCTTGCCTGCCCCTGAGCTGGAGCTCTTGTGGTGCCTTGACACAAGGCCTGGCACGAACCCTGGCCAAGCTGCCCTTGCAGCTGGACCCTGGCCTTGCCAAGCCTCACCCAGGGTCTCGCAAGACCTTCTGGCTCGCTGCCAGCTGTTTTCATCCCTTCCTTCATTTAGTATTTATCGAGCGTCTGTTATGTGCCATGAAGCCATCAGTGAACTCAACACTCAGACGCACACATCCATCCGCCCTCATGGCACTTCGACTGCAAGTGCGCTAGGGTGTTCTGTGAAGCCCTGCTCCCACCAGCTCAAATGCAGGAGTACACTGGAGCCTGGGCCCCTCTCCAGCCTGCCGGTCTTGTTTCTCTCCTGCAGGCAACATTGAAACAAACCACAACCTGCCCCCATCCCACAAATCGCGAAACAACATCCTTCGGTGAGAGCCAAGGGTGCAGCGTGGGTGCTGGGTGGGGATGGTGGTGGCCGTGGCCGGCTGATCTGATTTGGTACACCTGCAGCACCAGCCTGGACCTCTATGCCAACGTCATCCACTGTAAGAGCCTGCCAGGTGTGGTGACCCGGCATCGGGACATTGATATCCTCATTGTCCGGGAGAACACAGAGGGCGAGTACAGCAGCCTGGAACATGAGGTGAGTGGGGCGCAGGGGGCACCTGGCTAGGCTGGTAATCAGGAAGGCCATGCCTGGACAGAACCTCATGCCGGAGGGCAGGCTCCGACAGGATATGAGTCTCCGGTCCCTCCTTGCCTTCCCAGAGTGTGGCGGGCGTGGTGGAGAGCCTGAAGATCATCACCAAGGCCAAGTCCCTGCGCATTGCTGAGTACGCCTTCCAACTGGCCCAGGAGAGCGGGCGGAAGAAAGTGACAGCCGTGCACAAGGCCAACATCATGTACGTCCCCAACACTGCCCCTCTGCGCCAGGGCCCAGGCCTGTTCGCAGTGCACACATCGGGGGGAGGTGGAACGGGGTTCTTTCCACTCTGCAAACGGGACTGGTGGTTCTGTGGTGTTGGTGAACCCCGTCCCTCTGGTGGGTGGTGGCCATGGCCAAGCTGGTGTCCTGCATCACCCTAGGAAACTGGGCGATGGGCTCTTCCTCCAGTGCTGCAGGGAAGTGGCAGCCCGCTACCCCCAGATCACCTTTGAGAATATGATCGTGGACAACACCACCATGCAGGTAGTTGGGCTGCCATGCTGCACGGGCCCCTGCCCCGGGTGCATGGGCCTGCTGGTGCTCCAACTCCTGACTGCTGCTCCCCACCCCACAGCTGGTGTCCCGGCCCCAGCAGTTTGATGTCATGGTGATGCCCAATCTCTATGGCAACATCGTCAACAACGTCTGTGCTGGGCTAGTTGGGGGCCCCGGCCTTGTGGCTGGGGCCAACTATGGCCATGTGTATGCCGTGTTTGAGACGGTGAGTGCCACCAGCGATGCCAAGGCCGTGGGCCTTTGTGAACTAGAGCTCAGTCAGTTCAGTTGCTCAGTCATGTCTGACTCTTTGCCACCCCATGGACTGCAAGCATGCTAGTCCTCCCTGCCCATCACCAATTCCTAGAGCTTGCTCAAACTCATGTCCATTGAGTCGGTGATGCCATCCAACCATCTCATCCTCTGTCGTCCCCTTCTCCTCCCACCTTCAATCTTCCCCAGCATCAAGGTCTTTCCCAAGGACTCAGTTCTTCCCATCATGTGGCCAAAGTATTGAAGCTTCAGCTTCAACATCAGTCCTTCCACTGAATATTCAGGACTGATTTCCTTTAGGATTGACTGGTTTGACCTCCTTGCAGTCCAGGGGACTCTTAAAAGTCTTCTCCAACACCACAGTTCAAAAGCATCAATTCTTTGGCACTCAGCTTGCTTTATGGTCCAACTCTCACACCCATACTTGAAAGTGAAAGTGGAGTTGCTCAGTCAGTGTCCAACTCCTTGCGACCCCATGGAGTGTAGCTCCTCTGTCCACGGGATCCTCCGGGCAAATACACTGGAGTGGGTTGCCATTTCCTTCTCCAGGGGATCTTCATCTTCCCAACCCAGGGATTGAACCCTGGTCTCCAGCATTGCAGACAGACTCTCTACCATCTGAGCCACAAGCGAAGTCCACATACGTGACTACTGGAAAAACCATAGCTTTGACTAGATGGACTTTTGTCAACAAAGGTCGGCAAAAAACTATAGCTCATACACTTTCTAGTTCAGTCATTGAAAGTAAATTATTTAGTGGTTTCTAGAATATTCAAAATTTTGCAAACATCCCCACTAATTCTAGAACATTTTCATCACCATAGAGAGAAATCTTGTAGGCCCTTGCCCTCTGCGATGGCCCACTCGGTAGAGCATGCTTCTCTCTGAATCTGAATGAATTCACTTCTTACCAAAAAAAAAAAGAAATCGGGTAATTGTGGCCAGCATTCTCTTTCCCCTCCCCCCAGCCCCTTGCACCAATCTCATCTGCTCAGTCTCTGGATTTGCCTGTTCTGGACAGTTCACACTAATGCAGGGTACCCTCGGCATTCTTATATTCACCAGCCCCCTCCTTTTTCATGTCGCCTCTTCCAGGCTACAAGGAACACAGGGAAGAGTATTGCCAATAAGAACATTGCCAACCCCACAGCTACGCTGCTGGCGAGTTGCATGATGCTCGACCACCTCAAGTAAGTGCCTTTTCAATGCCCGGCCATCAGCCCCCAGACTGCGAATGAGGCCCAGAGGACTGAATTCTGTTCTTCCTCCTCAGGCTGCACTCCTATGCCACCTCCATCCGCAAGGCCGTCCTGGCATCCATGGACAATGAAAACGTGAGGCCCCCCAACCCCCAACCCTCTCCCAGGTTGAGCTGATAGAATGCCCAAGGGGCTGGAAATGGTGACCTAGTGCCACCATGAGGAGGGTGACACCAGGTTGGCTGGGCCTTCTTGGCCTTAGCTGGTACCGCGGCCCCCCTGGTGGCCCTTCCAGCTCCTGCAGGCCACAGAGTGTAGTAGGCAGCCCTGGGCTGCCTGCAGGCCAGGGCTCAGGGATTGGCCGGATCCTGGTGTGTGCCCAAGTTTGCCCGTCTCCTGCAGATGCACACCCCAGACATCGGGGGCCAGGGCACCACGTCGGAAGCCATCCAGGACATCATCCGCCATATCCGCGTCATTAACGGCCGGGCCGTGGAGGCCTAGGCTGTCCCCGGGACTGTTTAGGCCCACTCTTCAGATCTGCTTGGCGCCACCAGCACTCTGGGTGGCTCAGTGGGCGGACCCAGAATAAACCCACTTCTGCCCCAGCCCTTGGTGGCGTTCTTTTGTCACTATTGATGCAGGTGTTTCAGGTCACACTTTATTAAGAAGAGAAACAGCACACTTCCCATTCAGAGGGCCCCTCTGTGAGGGTTGGGGGGCAGAACACATTCTGAAAGGCCAGGTCCTGGCCTCGGCAGATGTGTCTTCTCTGGCCCGCCCCGCCCAGGTGGGTATGAGAAAGCTCCCACTCAGCAGGGTGGGCAGGAACTGTCCTGCTTTCCCTGAAGGCACTAGGGGCCAGGGGTGTAGGGAGGGAGCCGGGCCCGCCCCAAGCTGCCCAAAGTGCCCACGGGGCCTAGGGATTGAGCCAAGGGTGCTGCAGGCAGTCGGCTGCACTGGCCCGCTTCTCGGGGATGTATTCCATCATGGGCAGCAGGAAGGCGCTGAACTGTGTGGCCTGCTCCAGGGGCCACTCGTACTTCTCCATGAGCACCTCGTACAGGCCCCAGTGCTTGAGGTTGTGGATGTGCCGAAGCTCCCCTGGAGGCAGGCCAGCATGCCGCAGGTCAGCCTCCTCCTGGGAGGCCTGTCATCTGAGACCCCTCGGCGGCCCCCAAGTTCCCACATCACCCCTCCATCCAGGTGGCCCCACCTCTCCGGTTGAAGAACTCCCGGGAGTAGCGGCCTGAGAGGGCAAAGGCTGGGGGGATGTCTCCTAACAGCTCCACAATGTGGGCGATGTGGTCTGTGGACAGAAAGGGAGCTGGGAGGTTGGCCAGGCGGCTGGGAGGTCCTGAGGCCGGACCCTGGGGTTCGCCACTTCCTACCCTCATCACGACTGTAGTCTTCTCCCGAGTGTGGTTCGAATAGGTAGTCGCCAGTGGCCAGCTCAAAGGCCTGAAAAGGGCAGAGGGTAAGGCTGTTGGCCCCAGTGAGTCCGCCCGGATGGGGTACAGCCGTAGGCAGACATACCATGCACGCTGTGCTCCAAATGTCAGCTGGGGGCCCATACTCAGCGCCGATCAGCACCTCCACAGCCCGGTACTGCCGTGTCTGGATGTCCTCGGTGAAGTGCTTGTGCTGGAGGCAAGGGGAGCCCGGGAGAGGGGCTGGGGCCAGGGCTGGCCTGCCCTTAGTTGCCCCCAACATGTCTCCCACCTTCTGTGGGCCCATGTACCCCAGGAGCATCGTGGGGCTCGCTCTGAGCCTCAGGGGCCCCCCTTGTCCTAACAGGGCTTGGCAAGGTGACCTGAGACAGGCCAGCCCCTGCACCATGGCCGTCCATCCCCGCCCATGGGCCTAGTCCTGCCGACCGGGTGGGAGAGGTGCTGTTTTGGGCTCAGCCCTGGGACTGCAGCCTGAGGCAGGCATGGGGGTCTGGTCGAGCCCCGGGGACCAGCCTCGTTCATAGCAGGGTGCCTGCTCATACCACCCAGCAGGCGTTGCCCAGGTCTGCGATCTTGATCTTGATCTTGTCTGCGTTTTGGGGCTCTAGGGGGTTCACCAGGAGGTTGGAGGCACCAAACGGTGCTGGGGAAGCAAGAGAAAGGAGAGTGGCTGAGCTGGTTGGGCACCGGCCCAGCCCTGCCCACTGCCTGCTGGCCTGGTCCCACTTACTGCTAGGGGAGAGGAGGCCGCCAGCCTCCCGCTGGTTGGACGAGCCTGAGAGGATGGAGCACGAGGCGGGGGAGAAGAGGGAGCCCGAGAAGCCTGAGGTCTGGGAGCCTGGGCTGAGGCTGCGGTTGCCCCTGGGGGCCGGGGATGAAGAAGCCGGAGAGGGGTCAGCCCCCATGCTGCCCAGGTGGCAACCGGAAGAGGATGTGGAGCCGCTGCCCGCCTCAAGTCTGGAGCTGGAGTCTGGGGAGACAGGCCAAGGTGCTGAGTGGGCAGCCACCACCGGGGGGCCCACTCCCTGCTCCCGTCCTTACCCTCGGCCTGGGCCGCGGCCTCCATGGCCTCTAGTTTCTGCAGGTCACGCAGTCGCTCCTCCAGCAGCCGCTTCTGCTGTTTCCGCTTGCGCCGCATTTTCTTCCTCTTGTTTTTTGACAGCTTCCCCGTCTGCCGAGAGCCAGGGTCAGCCTGGGGGTGCCTGGCAGCCAGCCACGGAGCAGCCCAAGTGTGTCCACAGGGCTCCCACAGGGGACAAGGTCTGCAGGTCCCAGGACTCCATGGCCACCAGGGCATGGTCCTGCCACCTCGCCCACCTCCTGGGTCCCCTCCTGCCCTCCACTCTCCAGAGCTGGAGGCCAAGGAAGAACCAAGAAGCCTTTGGCTGGGCGCCAGCCTCCCCTGGGGCCAGCTGTAAACACATTGTCCTTTTGGGGAGGTGGTGGTGAGCCCCAGTGGCCACCCAGGGCCGTTTGGGGCTTGTGGCCCCCTCTGTATCACCCTCATCCAGGCCACCCAGCCTTTTGGAAATGCCTCTGCAGGAGTGTTGGGCAGCAGGGAGAGTTAGGGAGAAGGGGGAACCAGAGAGGCTGAGAAGTGAGCTCTGAGCAGATGGGAAAATGAGGCCTAGGAAAAGAGGTGGCCCAACTTACCAAGACCTCCTGGGGGGCAGTGCTGACTGCGGTGGAGCAGGCAGAGCCAGGAGAAAGAGAAAGGAACTGAGACTCAGGCTGGGGCTGAGGCCCATGGGCCCTGCCCCGGCCCCACGCAGGATCTGGGTACCTGTGGAGCGGGATGGGGGTGGTGCCCCTGACTGTTGCCACTCTGTGGCCTCAGCGGCCAGGCGCCGGATGTAGGCATCCCCCACACACAGCAGAATGTTCTCGGGCTTGATGTCCGTGTGGATGATCTTGCACTTGGTGTGGAGGTAATCCAGGCCGTGTAGCACCTGTAGAGAGCCAGTCCTGAAGTCCACCCGCCCTCCCCTGGCTGCCTGCCACAGGGCTCTTCCTGCTGAACTCAGGAAGAGCTCACCTGCCTCACGATGCTCTTCACACAGGGTACGGGCAGGCCCTGGTAGTTGGACTTGATGATCCACTTGAGCAGCTGGTGGCCGAGGACCTCCAACACCATGCACACATCTGGGGCCAGGAGTGAAGGGCAGCCGCTGGGCATGCAGCTGGGGCCCAGGTCCTGCCCACCCTCAGCTGGGGTGCGGGAGCCCCAAGGCTCAGGCAGCATAGAGCTGGGTCTGGGAGGTCCTGTATCACCACCGTCCCGGTGGTGCTCTAGTGTCCCTGTCACTCTCTAGTGTGCCAGTTGGCACCGTACTTTATGTGGTCTTCCTAGGGACAGGGCACTGGAGGAGTAGACAGGTTTCTCGGAATAGCCCCAGTCCTGTGCCCATGTCTGCCCAAGAGCCTATTGACAGCCCCCCCGAAAGGGAAGGCACACTGAGATGGTGCCTCCCACTTGGGGGTAACCTAGCCATGGATTGCCAATGCCAATCTGGTTATTTGCTCCACCCCCCATGCCCAGACACAAATCCCTGAAGTGGTGGGGGTATTTCATAGACTAGTGTTATTGGAAGGGATAAACCGCCTATCACACAGATAGCAAACTGAGGCCCCTAGAGCTGGAAGGCACCAGCCAGCTATCTCCTGCTGAGATGCCACACTTGTTTGCTCAGCCTGCAAAGGATATGGACTCCGTTAACCCCTGAGATCCTGAAGTCATCGATGAGCTGGACAATGGTTTCTCTTTTGGGGTCACTGGGGTCACTATCTCGGACCTGCAGTAAAAGCCAAGGGGCCACATATAGCTTCAACCTCCCCCTTGCCAGCTGCTCCCCCGGGGTGGGCAGCCTCTCCGGCCTTCCTGTCCCGCTGTGCTTGGGCCTCACTGGAAGAAAAGCCTCAGGCCCGCCCTCCAGGTCCTCCCCCTCAGCCGAGCCAGCTGGAGCCTGCCCTTGTGGGCGCCCCGCCCCAGCCTGTGGAGCCCGGCAGGCCTCACACCCACATTGCCAGGCCCCAGGCGGCTCCCAGGGAGCTGGGAACGGGTAGGGGAGGTGCCTCACACATTTCAGGAGCTTGATCTCATCTACAGCTGTCTCCGTGTAATGCCCCGCGCTCTTCACCACTTTGAGAGCCACAAAACGCTTGCGCCTGCAACACCGAGACCCGTGTCGGCCGCCGGCACCAGACAGACCCACGGGGCCCTCGCCATAGCCGCAGGCGTGCCCAGGGGCAGGATCCCAGCTGGCATGGAGCCCTGGGGCGGGGGGGGGGGGGGGCGACACTCACTGGATGTCCCAGCAGAGCCAGACAGTGGAGAAGTGGCCCCAGCCCAGCTTGCGCACCACGTGGTACCGCCCATTGAACAGGTCCCCGATTTTCACAGGGTAGTAGCCGCCTGGAGAAGGGAGCCCACAGAGGCCGCTGAGGGTGGTGCCTTACCCCTGCCCCAGAACGGCGCCTCGCTGCCGGAACCCCTGGCCCACGTGGGTGGGCTCCGGGCCCCCTCCTCCTCCTCCCCGGGGCCTCACCCTTGCAGTAGTCCTTGGGGTCTTCCTGCTCCTCATCGTCGGAGCCCAGCAGCCCCTGCAGCATCTGCGGCGCAGGGGCGGCGGGGGCCAGTTCGGAGCCGGAGGACTCGGGCCCGCAGGAGGCCTGCGAGCTGCGGGTGGGGCGGGCAGGCAGTGAGCGCGCGGGCCGCCAGGGGCCCCGGGCAGCCCGGCCTGGCCTTACCTGCTGCTGCTGTCGCTGTCGCCGCCGCAGCCGCCGCTTGCGCTGGCGCTCATTCTGGCCGCGCTGCCCGCAGCTCCGGCGCCCCGGGCGGCCGCTCCTCTGGGGCCCGGTCGCAGCCCGTGCATTTATAGCCTCGGCCGCTGATCTCACCCGCCTTTATAAATAGCCTCCCAGCTGCTCGGCTGTGGGCAAGGTATGCAGCGGGGAGGGGGCGGCGCGGTGACAGCGGCCCTCGAGGGCCCGATCCCCCAGGACAAGCCCCCCGCCCCCATCCCAGGGCTGGCCAAGGGCGCCGCCGTGGGGACACGGTGTGCCACTGCCTCCCTGGGGAGTTCCCTGGCACCCTAGGACCACCATACCGGAATGTGGTGACCTGGACCCCGGGCTAAGCTCCTGCACCCCAGGACTGGCAGAGGGCGCTGTAGAGTGGCCACGTGGTGGTGAGCTGGTCCTCAAACTGGAGAGCCTGCTAAGGGCCCTGTGGGCACGGTGCCCCCTCTCATATGCCCTCGGGCAGCGGCCACAACTGAAAACATGCTCTGGCTTCTGGCTTGTGCAAGCCTGCCCAGAGGCGACCCCAGCCACTCTCGTGGGTACCTCACTCCCTGGCCACTCGGATCCTGGAGCCCCAAGACGCGGCAGCCCAGTGTCCTCTCGTCCCTCCATGCGGCATCCCTGAGGGGCCCTGGCCAGGCGCGGGTCGGGGGCGTGAGGTCTTCCCACCAGAGGTACAGGCCTGGGGGCTGCCCATGTGGGACCCCAGGGCTGCATGGCGTCCCTGTGGCTCCCTGGGTCCATCTCTGCCTTGCTCCCTGGCTCCAACAAGTGCACATGTCCATGTGGGATGCACAGGGAGGTGTCCACCCTGACCCTGCCCTCGGGGAATCTTCAAGTGGAAAGCAAAGGAACCCATGGCTGTAGTGGTCCAGGTCACACAGCCTTCCAAAGCCTGTGACCCTGGGGTGGTAGCCAAGGGACCAGGTTTTGAAGAATCCGGTCCCTAAAAACGGGGTGGGCAGGGGAACCTCCAGAGAGGGAGCAGGACACACTGGAGACCTCTGTGGCTGGTCTTGGCTGAAACCAGCTGTGGGTGTGGAAGGCGAGGTGGGGCGAGGGGGCTTAGGTGACCAAGGAGCCCCCCAGAGCCTGCGGGCACGAATGTGGGGTTTCTGCAGAGGGTCATGGGCACTTTGGCTCTTTAGAGAGAACACGCTGATTGTTCCTGGGAGGGAATGGAGTCAGAATGGAGTAGAGGGAGCTTGGTAGTAACTGGTGATCCCGAGATGGGACATACTTGGTTCTACATCCCTGTACCAGAAAATAGTTGGGAAGGTGGGGTGGGCATAGATGGTGGTGGGAGGGCAGGGGCACCGTTCCTGCAGGGGTCACGTGAGGGAGGAGAACAAGGCCTTGGGGTCCTCTTTTTAGCATGTGGCAGAAGTTCTAGCTGCGGGCTGGGGGCTGGGCCAGGGCACCCAGGAGACTCACGGGGAAGGTGGGGCTGGGAACTGGGCATTTTCTAAAAAGACATGTTTGTGTTTTATTTCCAGATGTGATCCTCCAGCAAGCACATAAATACAGTGAGGGAGGGGGAAGGATTGCTATAAATTAGAAAGAAGCCCCCCAGCAGCGTGGCAAGGAGGGAGAGGGGGAGGCCCTCCCACTCTGTGCAGACTACGCCTCGGTTACGGGCTCCATCCAGGGCTCCATCCTGGGTCGAGTGCGGGAAGGCGCGGAGATGGTGGGTCCTGCTGCCGCCTGACTCACAGTTCGGTCACCTTGTTCTCCACCAGCGCGGCAATCTGCTGCAGGCGGCAGGCCAGTTGCATCTTCTGGCCCACAGGATCCTCCTCCAGGGCACCAATGATCTGCCAGGGCAGAGGGGGCCGCCTGAGGCCTCGGCCTCTGACCTGCCTCCATCTCAGTAGCAGGCTGGGAGCCAGACCTTCCTATCGAATCTTCCTCCATGAGGAAGCCGAGCCCCTTCCCCAGCCCCAGGCCCTTCCATTCCTCTGCCTACACTGGACCTGGACACTCCCGCCCCCAAGGGAGACTCCTGGGGCCTCCCTCTGGGCTCCAGAGGCACGCCCTTCTCCTCAGAGTGCCCCCAGGTCTCACCTGGTCATAGTACCTGTGGATGTGGGTGTAGAGTTCTTGCAGAGCTTGCAGGCAGTGGGGAGCCGAGGTGTAATTCTGGGGGAGGCACATGGTGGGTGAGGCCCTGGCCCAGACCTTGAGCCCCCAGCTTCCCCCTTCCCCTGTGTCCTCACCCCCGAGAGCTCAGTCAGAGCTGAATTCATCTCCTGGTAGCTCGCTGGAGGGCTCTGGCGAATATCAGAGTAGTATCTGCAAAAGGGCACAGAGTTAGAGGCAGGCAGCCCAGAAGGTCCCTAGTCCATGATGCCCAACACCTACCTCTCTACCATCTGCTTGTAGCGAGGGATCTCCCGGGCGTAGAGCAGTTTGTTCACTGGGGAATCCTGCTCCGGGAGGGGTGGGCATAAGCGGGGAGGTGCCCCCTCCTGGCCCCATGCCCCGTGGGGGTCAGCCCCACCCAGGGCTCAGTGCAGAGCCCCTGTGGCTACCCTCCACCCCGGCCTGCCCTCCTTGGCCCTCACCCGGCCCACTTTATGCTCCGAGACTGTGCAGGAGTCCATGAAGGTCTGGGCGATGACGGCGAGGACTGCGTCCACATTGTCTGACACCCGCACGTCAAAGATGAGCTGCGGGTTCTTCAAGGTGTTCACCCAGAACCGCAGCAACAGGCTGGAGACACAGGCCAGCCGTGGAGTGAGGCCCGGCCAGTCCAGCTCAGCTCCTCCACCTGGACCCCCGTGGCCCTGAGCTGCCTGGGGAGCTGGCCATACAAGGGGGGAGGGGGGCGGGGGGCGACTGGTCACCCAAGGTGACGGCCCCCAGGCCTGGGCTCCTGTCCTGGCCACGCTGGCAGTGTCTTGGTCTCTCTGGGACTCCTCTGCCCGGGGCCAGGCTGGCAGGTGACACACCTGTTCGTCTTCCAGATGTGCAAGGTCTCCGGGTCCTCAATGCTGTGCTTCTCCGCCAGCTCATCCAGGAAGTCAAACAAGTACTTGACGGCGATGGGCACGGGCCGATTCACGCTGAGGATGGCTTGGAAGGCGTCATCCACAAACTTCTGCAGCGTGCCCTAGAAGGCAGGGGATGGGGCAGTTATTTTGGGGGGTCAAGGTGGGGGGCCCTTCGAGCTGCGGCCAGCTCCATCGTCCCACAGCATCTCCCCGGCTCTGTCCAGGTGCCCTTGCTGAGCCTCCCCGGGAGCCCCACCTTCATGGACAGCAGGCGCGTGAGGTAGATCTCCGGGATGGCCTTGGCCCGTGCCCGCTCCCGGTCCCGGTCCCTCAGGCTGCTCCGCCGCGCCTTGGCTGCCTCGGGCTCCTCAGGGGCTTTCACCAGGTGCCACAGACGGACCCCACCCTCCTCGCTATCCTCCAGCATGGGGGTGTCTGAGGGTGCAGAAGCTGGGCCTCAGTCCTTGGTCCCCCTGCACCCATGCCACCAGCTGGGGAGCTCCAGCTCGCACCCAGGAGCTCCCTGAAGGTGACATGCCACCACCCTCGTCCACCCACGGGCCTGGGCCCAGTAGGGAGTCTTGGCTTCCCCGCTGATGAGGTGTTGGGAGACCCAGGTAGGGCCGATGGCATGGCCTCGAGCTCCTTGGGGCCTGTGGTCCCAGTGGGACCACACTCACTCTCCCCCGATGGGCAGCTGGGGGCCAGGCTCTGGGAGATGATGCCTCCTCTGTTGTGCAGCTGGGGGATGAGCCTCACCGTGGCTCCGTCTGGGACCTGGTGGGGAGGGGGGCAAAGGCTGGGCTCCTTCCCTTGCCAAGCCTGAGGCAGGGGGCCTGCCCCCCCAGACCCCACCCGCCAGGCACCTTGTAGTGTTGCAGGGTGTTGAGTCTCTTCCAGCGGTTCTGAGTCACCGATGTCACATCCTCATCTGACAGGGTGAGGTGACCCGCCAGGCCTGAGCGCCACTCTGGGGGTGCGAGGAAGGGACCCGGGGGAGCCAGTGAGCCCACAGCCCATTCCTGCTGGACAGAGCTAAGCTGCCAGGGGCAAGGAGAGCCTGGGGCGGGCACTCACCGAGATCCAGGGTGTGTGCCGAGGGCCTCTGGGAGAACGGGGTGCCCTTGTAGATCTGATCCAACACCTTCTCCTTGACCTGAGTGATTGTGTCTGTGTCGAGCACCCGGGTGGGGATGTGCAGTGCTGTGTTGCTCCTTGATGGCCCGCCTGGCCCCGGGCTGGCCAGCACCATCAGCGTCAGGGCCCGGAATTCCACATCCTCCCGCAGCAGGCGGCTGTCGTTCAGGGTCCGTTTTGCCTTGCCTGTCACTGCGTCCACGGGGCCCTTGTCCACCTGGTACTGGATGGCCCGGAGGAGCATGTACATTGGTTCACCAGCCACTTCCTGCAAGCATCAATCCGGGGATCAGCCGGCTGCATGAGCTCACAGGGGCAGCTGGCTGCGCGGAGCCAGGGCAGAGGGCGGCCCATGCCAGCAGGCTCGGCTTTGCATGTGGCCAGGGCAAAGGTTCACCACCTGTCCCTTACCGACACCCTGCCCTTGTGCCTGAAGCCCCCTGGGAGGGATTGGGCCACAGGTCAGGGAGGCCCAAGGCAGCAGCCCTGGCATGGGGTGAGGGGAGAGGGGCCCTCACCCTCAGGAAGGCGTACAGGCATATGGACACCCAGTTGGTGAGCAGCTTCTCTGCCATGGTCTCTGTCCTGCATGGAGCGGGCCCCAGGTCAGAGGGGCTGCGCAGGGCCGTCTTGTCCCCCACCCAAGGCCAGTGGCAGAGAACAGGCAGGGCTGACTTGCCCTACCAGTGGCTCGGGACCCAGCTGGCCGCCTGGGGCTCCCCAGGCCCACCCTGCCCAGAGCTGTCCAGGGCCAACCTGCGCAGCATGAGCTTGGGGTTCTTGTGCACGTAATGGGAAGCTAGGTCACTGAGCAGCGTCCTCATGATCTCGGTCAGGTACTCGAGCTTGCTGTGCAGTGCCAGGGACAGCAGCGAGGCCACGTGGCAGCGGTCCCGCTGAGAGAAGCTGGGTTGCCCCTCCAGGGTGTGGATGAGCTAAGTGGGAGTGGCAGGGCACCGGCACTCACTCTGGGGAGCCTGGCAGCCCGCATGGCCTCCCACCACGCAGCCCATGTCTGCCGACCACCCAGCCTCCCTCTTCGCCCCAGGCCCCCCTCCAGCCTGCCCGCATGGCCCTCACGGTCAGGAGGAAGAGCTTGCTGTTGAGCAGGTTGGAGAGCTGCATGAGGCCCTGGTGCATGGGTGCGCGGCGACCCTCTTCACCCGGCCCCTCGACGGCTGGCTGCAGGGTGCCACCACTGCGCCCGGGGAAGAGAACCCGCTCGGCGTAGGTGCGGTAGTCCACAAAGGGGATCCCGCTGGCCTCCAGGTCGCTGCTGAGGTCAGTCATCTCTGTCATCAGGTCTGCAGGCCGGGAGCCACCGGGGTCTGAGCTCGGGAGCGGCTCTGCCCGCGTCCCGCTCCCCCCGCCCACCCTCCCACCCCTGCCCCACCTGTGAACTCCTTGCGGCACTGGTCACCTACGCCGATCTCCAGGTTCTCCAGCTGCACCAGAACCTTCTGGTAGTCCCGCAGGGCTTGTTTGCTCTTGTGCCTGCCGCCGGGGGACCGAGCGTCAGCCACACAAGCCGGCCTGCCTGGGCCGAGACCCCCAAGCCCAGATGGCCGACTGTGGGGCACCCTTGCCATAAGTGAAGAGGGGACTGGACTGGACACTAGCGTGTATGTGATCCTCACCTGTACATGAGGGTCAGGAGGAGCACGGCAGTGATCAGCAGGGCTGCGCCCACGCCCAGGCCCACTTGGGCCTCCACGGGGAAGGCAGACAGCACGGGTTCCACCTCATACTGGACCGGGCCCAGCGCCAGGTGCACGTTGCCCATTTGCACCTGGGGGTGGTGGGAAGCACAGGATTCCTGAGCACTGGCTCTGATGGCTCCGGCTGCCCACCCCTGTGCCTGGGGTCCCAGCCTCACCACAAACTGCAGCAGGGTGCCCGAGCCATTGCTGGGCTGTGGGACCCGCGGGGGTGGCTCACAGTACAGGTGTGTGAGTGTCAGCGTCTTCACCAGGCACTCGCCGTCGCCAATGTGCACGCGGACTTCCTCCTTGCTGATGGCCAGGTTGAGGCCCTCGCCCTGGGAGGCCGATCACGGGCCTGAGTGAAGTCACTCAGCCTGTGTCTGCAGGTCCCCCCAGCCCCCCAGGACTGCTGGCGGAAACCCTGACCTCCACATCCAGGATGTGGCCTGGCTTGAGGCGGTAGGGGCGGGTGGGCCCCCCCTCATGATGGAGGGGGGCCAGCCGAGGGTTGGGCTGGTACAGGAAGTCCTGGCCCCCACTGGCGCTGGCAAAGTCCACATGTACGTTATCCAGGCTGAAGAAGACCCGCCGGGGGCTCGCCGTGTCAGGCACCGCGGGGCTCCGGCAGAGGAGGAGGGTGGATGAGTTGATGGAGCACACGCTGGAGCACTGGGAGGGGGCAGGCCGAGGTGGGGTGAGCTGGGGACTCCCGGCCCGCCCCGATCCCTTGCTGAGCACAGCCTCGCCTGCCGCTGCAGGCTCACCTGCAGCCAGCCCCGCTCCAGCTGGGTACAGGCCTGGGGGGCCGCAGCTGGAGCCTCGCAGCCGCTCCTAGGGGTCCGGTCCTGGGACTGCAGCTTCACAGCGGTCCCCTCCGAGGTCTCCAGCCACACGGACAGCAGGGGCTGCTGTACCACGTCCAGGCCCGTGCCCCTAACTCGGATCAGCCGCCCGCCCCTGCACCAGGACGGGACTCAGCACGGCCCGGGCAGCCCGGCCCCATCCTGCCACCCCACCCTGCTGGCAGGGTGCAAGTGCACCAGGTCCTTACCCCCGGAAGCTGACACTGGGCTCGGCTGCGACGAGCTGGGGGTTGGCAGTGTAGTGGAAGGGGCTGGCGAGCAGCAAGCGCTGGGCCTGGCCGAAGACCACTCGGACCACTGCATCTCCTGGGCTAGCCTGGGGCATGGTGTGGCACACGATGGCCTCAGGACACACCGGCTCTTGGCTGCAGGGTGGGGAGTGGTCTGGCACCTTGGGTTTGAGCCTCAGCCTAGCCAGCCCGCCAGAGACCCACTTTGCCTCTCCCACCAAGGGCAGAGACCCCCCACCACCACTGTACGCCAGGGGACTCGGGCCCGTCGGGAGCACCCCCAGCTGGCAGCGACCAGCTGGAAGCAGGAGCCACTTACATAGGGCAGGGCTGGCTGCCCACAAAGGCGCTGATGTTGCCTCCTGTCTGGAGGCGCTGTCCGTGGATGGTGAGCTGGGTTCCCCCTGCCTGGGGGCCCCTCTGGGGACTCAGGCTCAGCAGGACAGGGTCCTGGGAGACAGGGCAAGCTAGGGCAGGCATAGCCATCTGGCCTGGCATTTCCTCACCTTGGCTCCAGTCCCTAAAGCCCTGTGCCCCACTGCCATGCCCCACCAGGGGGTGCTCTGGTCCCCTCCCTGTGTCGTCTTGTCCTCAGCCCCAGCTCTAAGCCCTAAGATGCCGTCACCTCCTCGGGGACCTCATCACCTCCTCGGGGGTGCTGTCTGTGCCAAGGGCTTCCTGGCTCCGGAAAGGGCCCCGGACAGGAGGACAGGAGGGCTCAGGCTGGCACCTGGAGGCATCTCTGCTCTCCTGCATCCCTGTGCCCTCCTCACCCTCCCACCTTGGCCCCCAGCCCACCCCACACTCAGTGGCCAGAATGACCCCTCAGATCACATGGCTTCCTTCCTGGACAAGAGGTAACTCTTCCTGCTCCCCTCAGGTCAAGTTGGAAGTGCTTATCCAGACGTCACTAGCCTTCTGCCCCTTCTTGCTACAATCCCCCGGTATGGGCACACACCCTGGGCAGGCACTGACCTGGTAGGTGAAGTACTGGGTTGAGATGCCTGGGGGCCGCCCTTTGATGGCCACTTGGATTGGCCCCATGGTGCGGTTGGGGGCAGGCGATGTGACACACACGATCCTGGTGATGGAAAGCCCATGGCTGCTCAGGGGCCCTTGCCTGGCGGGAGCCATGGGGCATTTGCCAGCCGCTGCCCAAGGCTCAGCCCCCCTCCCTCTGGTTTATCATCCTTTGGTGCATCTGACCCCGGGCCCACGTGTCTTGGCTCCAAGCCTCCCTTCTTTCTGGGTGGCCAGTCTCTGTGGGCCTCCCTGGGATGGCATCCCTCCGCCCCTGGCTACCAGTATGCTTCACCGGGTCGAGATGCGGTAGAGAGATGGCTCAGGCCTGCAGGGCCGGCCAGCCACGCTCACAGCGTCCTGCACGTCGGCGAAGTCCCGGCCCAGGTTGGAGCCCTGGATGGTGAGAACCAATCCGCCCTCAGGGGGGCCAGTCAGGGGCTCAACCTGTAACCGAGAAGGATGGTGAGGGAATGCCCTTGACCCACACCCACTGAGGTGGGGTGGGCAGGGCTGCTAGGACCAAGAAAGTGGGGGCTAGGGGTTTAGGGGAGGAGGCGGGTGGCTAGGCCGTGGGGGGGGGGGGCGGTGGGTGCAGGTTCAGGGGCTCACAGTCTCGATCCTGGGTGTGGGACACAGCGTCTCCACGGCTCCAGGTGGGCATAGCGGCCCATAGCGACAGGCAGGCTGGCCGTGGCTGCACCACAGGCAGCCCAGACTCCCATTGGCTGCCTGGCAGTGACTGCAGTCAGGGTGGCCCACAGCGCAGTCGTACAGGGTCACTGGTGGGGGGGGTTTAGGAGGCATGGTGAGGCACCCCCGCCGGCTGCATGCCCTGCCCTGCCCACCCCACCGCCCCCGAGCTGACCATGAAGACTGTGGGCATTGTCCAGCCGCTGGCCCTCGCCACGGGTGACGTAGATGGGCACCGGGAGCTCCCGCTGGACCATGGAGGGCTGGAACTGGGAATGGAAGGGAGGGTCAGGCCCAACGCAACTCAGAACTCCCAAGACCCCCGCCCACCTCCTCCGGGAAGCTCTTCCCCACATGGATGCCCCCTCACCCCTGCCTGGTGCAGGGCACATCTCCCAGCCGTGGCCTGCCCAGAGCAGACCTCATGGGTGTCAGTGGGTTAAAGTGGGCAAGCGAGCCCCCGAGGGCCTGGGACAAGCCCAGGCGGCAGGAGGTGTCCAGCGGCAAGTGAGACTGGGGGGTCGGGCACCTGCCCACCTGCTGGGCCTGGCAGTGAATGAGGCCTGAGTCCCCAGACACCTCCTCCAGGGATGCTGGCAGCCTCTGCAGTTGTCCGGGCAGCTCCAGCCAGCAGTGGTAGGAGGCAGGCAAGCCCTAGGGGGTGTATGCCGTCAGCAGCCTGAATGCCATCGTCTGCCCCCGGCCCCCACCTGCTGGAATGCTCACCTGGAAATGCTGAAGGTTCTGCACGCGGAGGGCCAAACGGCTCTCCCAGCCCACTGGCACCAGGAGGGGGCCCACCAAGCCCTCGACCCGAGGACAAGCCCCCGGGCCACGCACCTGGATGTCCGCCTGGCCAGAGGAGACCGCTTAGCGCTTTGGAAGGCAAGGGGCCTGGGGCGGGGGGGTGTGGGGCAGGGTGGATCCACTCACCTCTTGGGTGCTGTAGATGGTCCTCTCGCCCTCTGGACAGTGTTCTCCATACACACAGTGGCTGCTCTGGGGGCACCAGTGGCAGCGCCAGAGGCTGCCCACACAAGCACGGCACCTGGGAGGGCAGGGGGCTGCTGAGATGGGGCACTGTCTAGGGTGCCCACCCCTACCCTGCAGCCAGGCTGGGCACTCACGGGGCAGCTGCCTCCAGGGCTGTGACTGCACTGCAGTCATAGAAGGAGAAGTTGGTGGCAGCCACGGGCACGTCCTCGAACATCAGGGCCAGGGGCAAGGTGATGTGGTCTGGGAGGGGGGTGGCAGCGGCAGGGCAGGTCAGGTGGCTCCTGCCTCTTCCAGTTCCCGCCCTCACCCCTCACCCCAGGGGCCCCTCACCTGTGCCTGGAGGGTTCAGTGGCAGCTGGTCCTGGGGAGGAGTGACGCAGGCCACCTGGGGCCCTTCCACATGAGCCAAGCTGTCATAGTTGCCAAAGGCACAATGGAAGTATTCGTCCATGGCCAGGGTGGGCAGCCGGGGTATCGACAAGGTGACCTAGGGCACATGCAAGGAAACCCAGCAGGTGGGGGCCTTTGGAGGGGGCCACGGGGCTGAGGCAGAGGGGTCCAGGCCGGGAAGGTGTGGGCAGAGGCAGAAGGAGAGAAGGAAAATGGGGTTCACCTGGCCCTGCTCCTGGCGGGGGTGTTGGGCTGGTAGCACGCTCTCAATGTGCAGACAGAGGCCGTCCGCGTACGTCCACAGCCACTGGTTGGGCTGGGTTGCCCGCCTGCATTGGCTCTTGCGGGTACACCTGCGGGGCAGAGGCCCGATGGGGCCTTGCATGGGACTCAGGCTCCCTGGGTGATGGGCAGTGAGGGGCATGATACGGTCCAGGTGGAGCACAGCAAGCGGGGGGCAGGGGAAGGGACTCCGCTCAGACAGGAAGGGGCTGACCCCGCAGGGCCTGGGGGCTGACACACGGCCTTTGGCCTTGACTGTGAGTCGAGGGCTGCTGCTGCGGTGGAGACGAGCACACGGACCTGAGTGACGGGCGCCATCAGGGATTGATTCCTTGGGCTGCCAGGTGGAGGGGAGCTGGAGTGGGCCAGGGGGCACCTGAGAGAGGCCGACAGAGGCCTTGCCCAGCCTGAGGCAGTGTTGGCAAAGGGACCCCAACCAGGCTTGGGGAGGTGGACTGACCTCCAGGCCCACCTAGAAGCACTGCAGACACAGTGTCCCGCCTCACCTGCCCTGCAGGACGCACCAGCCACACAGAGGGTCCTGGGCCTGGAGGCAGCTGCTGCAGTCCGGGAGCTGTGGGCAGGCTGCCACGGGTACCCGGGCCACCTGGACAGGAGGCAGAGGGCAGAGGTGGTGGGTGCAGGGCCTCAGGCTTCGTGTGCCTGGGCCCCTGGGACAGCCCTCACCTGCTGGGACGTCAGCACGTAGAGGTGGCTGCCGCTGCTGTCCACGAGCAGGTCGGGGCTGATGGCCGAGCCTGGGGTCCCCACTTGCTGTGAGTGGTACACCTGGCCTTGAGTGCCATTGAGAAAGACCTGGGGGAGTGGGGGACAAGGCTCGCTCTCAAGATGGCCACAAGCCAACCATTCGGGGCAGGTACTGTCATGGCTGGGGTTCTAGGGGAACCTCCTGGCCCACAGAGCCGGCTCCCATTCCCCCCAAGACAGGGCAGCTGGGCCAGGCCATTGCGGGTGAGGCAGGCCCCCGGGCATCCAGTGTGCCCAAGTAGCCTCCTCGATTGAGCCTTACCCAGCTAAGGGAGACACGCAGACCACGAAGAAGCAAGAGTCCCCTGTTACCAGCTGCAGCTGCCGCGGGACATCCCTAAGCTACACATCCAGAGGTGGAAGGAGACGGATGCTTCTGTGAGCCGTCCCAGGGTAGGAGGGCATCCAGTAGGGCCACTGAGGCCAGTCCCGGCATGGCAGCATAGAGGCTGGGCACCGGGGGGTCTGGCTGAGGGCCGCCTTGCCTTCCTCAGGCCCTTACCTTGTGCAGCTGGCCCCGGACATCCCCCAGGAAGGCGATCGTGTGTCCGTCCGCCTGGAGGGCCGCGACAGCACTGATGGAGTATTTGAGCTGCAGCAGAGGTCCTGCCTCCACGGGCTGGCGGCCTGCGATGGGGCTGGGCGTGTGCTCATCGCCACAGGGGTATGACTCTGGGGAGTCCTGCAGAGATGAGGACGAGCGGGGAAGGAATTAGTGCCCAGAAGAGGGAGGCCGGAGGTGCCTTCCCTGGGCCCTGGTCTGCAGTCCGTGGAAGAGGGCAAGGCAGCTGGTAGGACGTGCCCAAGGTCGCACCTAAGAGGGAGAGACGATGAGCCTGGAGACTTAGCCTAAGCTGGCCCTCCGTGTCATCCTCTAAAGCAGAGGTCACTGGTAATGGGGAAAGCATCCAGCCACCCTTGGCCAGACAGTGGCTGGATGGCTCAGAGAGTCCCTGGTGGCTCAGACAGTGAGAGTGTCTGCCTACAGTGTGGGAGACCTGGGTTGATCCCTGGGTAGGGAAGATTCCCTAGAGAAGGAAATGGCAATCCACTCCAGTATTCTTGCCTGGAAAAATCCCATGGACGGAGGAACCTGGTGGGCTACAGTCCATTGGGTCGCAAAGAGTCGGACACGACTGAGCGACTTCACTTTACCCTTGGCCAAGGACCTGTGACAGCCGCGGCTCTGGGCTGGGAGATGATTCAGGTCCACAGAGGGCCAGGGCCAGGGAGGCAGGCTGGGATAAGATAAGGTTGCCAGATGCCAGCGTGCAGAGTCTCAGGGGACAAGGCAGGGGTGAGGCCTGGGCCCAGTCACTCACGGGCGGCAGGGTGACACAGCGCGATGTGACGCCATATTCCACGGTGGCTTCCTCGGTGCCGCTGGGGCCCCGGCCGCCCGCCGTGTAGCAGAGGCGCCGGGCCCGCTCCATGCTGGCATCCAGCTCGGCCAGGGGAAAGGCGCACAGGGCCGCCTGCACGCCCCTCAGGCCGGCGGCAAAGGCCCCCAGTAAGGCTCCTGGGGCAAGGGCAGCGGCCTGTATGAGCCCGTGGCCCCGGCAGCTGAGGGGCACTTCCACGTAGGAGTAGAGGTTGGCATCCCTCAGGCAGACCCGGGCCACATACGAGCGATACTCGGCCTGCGCCCGGTCCCCGCGGCGCCGAAAGACAAAGTAGGCCGACTGGGCGTCGGCGAGGGCCGCCACATAGCTGTTGTTGTAGTCGGAGAGGTCACCCACCACCAGGCGGCCCAGGCCCTCGCTGGAGAAGGGCTGTGGCCCGGCCAGCTGGCGCACCGTCAGGGGTGGCACCCCCGCCGATAGCTTGCCTGCCAGGCCCCGGGCCACCAGCAGGAGGTCCCGGTCGGGTCCAGACACCACCAGGCCCACCGTGGGCACCCCCAGGGTGTTGGCGGCCACGAACTGCCCGTCGCCTGGGTCCTCAGCCCGGTAGAGGAGTTCTGCCACATCCTCCAGCCGGCGCTTCTCGCACACACCCTGCCGCACCTGCCCGCAGGCCACCAGCTCCCGGGCCCGCCCGCTGACCAGCAGCAGCTGGTTGGTGTTGTCCGTGAGCCGGGCCTGCGGGCACTCGGCTGGGTCCCGGAAGGGCACGCAGTCAGGGCTGTCGAGGACGGGACCCGTGATGGCCACTGACTCCAGCTGCAGCTCAGGGCTAAGTTGGAAGAGGCGATTCACCGCACCCACGTAGAGCGCCCCCTGGCCCGGTGCCAGCGCCAAGTGGTGGAGGGTGGTGTTGGGTGCTGAGAAGTGGTGCGCCCCGGTTGGGGTGGGTGGCGGGCACAGCAGTGGCAAAATGAACAGCAGGCGGGCACCCGGCAGATGCCGGGGTGCCATCTCGGGGCCCTGGGGGAGGCCAGGCAGGAGGGCGCAAGTCAGGGTGGCCATGGGAACTGAGCGCCGGGGAGCAGGAGGGACAGGCAGACAGAAAGGGAGGGAGAGAAAGGCGGATAGACAGAAGCAGAAAGCTGGGGCAGACAGAAGCAAAGGGAGAGGAAAGAGAAAAAGTCCAAGCGACTGGGGGACCAAGAGAGGGATGGAGAGTCCCCAGGGATGACAGTGGGGTGCCCATGCATGTGCAAGGGAAGAACTTTCTTCATCTTCCACTTTATATGCAGATCCTACAAGGCCACGAGAAGACCTGCAGAAGGACTGAGTCACCGAGAGAGGAGAGACCCCTGAAAGACCCTATAGACAGCAGGGGCCAGTGGCCAGGGCCAAGACAGAGAGCAGAGGGCTTGGGGGATAGAGGAGGGTGTGGCCCAGACTGAGCTGGGGGTCCTCAGTGCCGAGGCAGGGGAGGTGCAAGGGACCGAGAGACCACCCAGGGTTCAGGGATCAGGGGAGGCCAGTCCTTTGCTCCATGGCTCCAGGAGCCAGGGGTCCACCAGGGTCTGGCATGGAGAGTGTTGATGGGGATAGGGTATGAGAAGACAGGGCAGGGACTTCCTTGGTGGTCTGGTGGCTAAGACTCCATGCTTCCAATGTAGGGGCCCTGGGTTTGATCTCTGGTCAGGGAAATTGATCGCACATGCCACAGCTAAGACCCAGCACAGCCAAATAATTAAATAGAAACTTAAAAAAGACAGGGCAGAGAGAAGACAGGCAGAAAGAGTGGGCCCGGGGGAGTGAGAGGAGCGCTTGAAGGAAAGCTTGAGCCAGGAGTCAGGCATCCCCGCACCCCAGCCTTCAGCCATTTAGGGTCCAGACTGGAGGGAGCCCCCCGCAAGCCCCCACCCTGCCCCGGCCCTGTAGGGGCCCAAGATCGAGCCCGAAGCAGAAGGCTCTGAGTGGGGTCCCTGCTGCGCCTTCCAGCTCACCTCCTGGCCAGGGGCAATTAGCAGCCTTGCATGGTGCCCAGGTGACAAGATGACACGTCACGAGCCCCTGGGCCCATGACCTCCTGAGCCTCCCTCCTCCTGAGCCCAGAGGCAGAGCCCCAGAGACGGGGCAGAAAGCAGGTCCTGAGTTGTTGACTGAGGGTCCCACACTGTTGGGGGTGCGGGCAGGCACCAGCCAGGAGGGTACCCGCGGGCATTCCATAGCCAGCAGCTCCAGCCCCCATGGGCGTGCCAGCTGCTGGGAGAGCCCCCGAGGAAGGCCCCTGCGCCCTTATCTCGGGGGCACAGACAGGAAGGTCAGGCCTGCCTCGGGGACTGGGCCATTTCCTCTGGGGCCCGGTATCAGCGGCCGTGTCTGGGGCGGGTCTGAGGCTAGAGGGCCTGCAGCTGGAGGTGCTGGGCAGGAGACCCCTGGGCTCCAGGCTCTTCTGTGCTCGAGGGACTCGGGTACTTACCCCGGCGGACGGCAGCAGCAGAGGCATCTCCTGGGTGGCGTGGCAGACACCTCCTGGGTTCAGCTGCCCCGGGGCAGTGGTGACGGACACAGGATGGCTGTAGGGGGCATTGTCCTGAGTGGGAGGGAGACAGTCGAGGCTTGGCCCCATTCACATTCACCCCGCAGGAGGAGGGGGCCGGGGCCTGGCAGGCGGGCTCCCCCACAGCTGGCAGCTTTGTCTCTGCCCCAACAATGTCCCTTCTGTCTGGAGGCCCAGGCCAGGGACCCACTCTCTGGTGTTCCTAGTCCCACATCCAAGCTGCCCTGACCCGGGGGCTCCCTGTCACTTCCCACCCCCAGGGAGACACCCCCCTGGGGATCTGGAGACAAAGGGGGCAGAGTGCCTTCAGCCAGAAAAAAATGAGACCCACACAGCCAGTTCTCCCATGCCCACCCGGTGCCAGCCACCAGGCTCCTCTCTGTGTGCCCCCAGGGGTCCCTGTGAAAGGCCTGGAGGAGGTCACGGAGCGCCGGCCCCCCCGAGGGTCAGCCCCTGCATGGGCAGTCTCACCCTCTGCAGCCTTGGCGCCTGGCTGGAGGCAAGCCTTGGCCCTCAATGCCTGCCTTTGTCGCGGCCGGAGGCAGGGGAGAGGCCGGCCAAGGCAGCACCCCCTGCCGGGAGACCTCCCCTTATGCCCCCAACTCCCCACCCCCAGGGACTGGCAAAGTCGTGCCAGGTACAATCTGGTGCCAGTGGAGGGGGCCGTGGCCAAAAGGATGCACAGGAGCAGATGGGCACCCAGCCTTCAGCCTCGGGTGGGGACAAGACTACCAGCAGGTGGCCAGCTTCCCATGCCAGGCTCACATGGCCCCGTCTGCACACCGAGCTGACAGTGCTCAGGCCTTGGCTGTGGGGTGGGAACCAGTCAGGGTCCCCCTCTTGCCCACGGTGTGCAACCGCAGCAAGCTCCAGGGCCCAGTGGCAGTGGCAAGGCTGGCAGCCACCTGGCTGGGCCGGTTGGGTAGCTGTGGGGGTGGGCAGCAAGGTGGGCTGCTTCCCTACCCCCTGTGCCCTGCCCAGTGGCCAGAGGCACCAGCTCTCCCATTTGGGGCCATAATGGGAGTCTTACCACCCAGCTTTGGGGCCACCCCCCTGGCTGCGGTGGGGAGATCCATGCCCCCCACTCCCCCACCCTTGACCTGGAGGCCCCTGAACCCTGTGCCTGGCCAGCCCCGGCTCCTGCCTACCTGGGTGGGGCTCCTGGCCGGGGCCGAGGAACAGCTGGCAGTGCCAGGAATGAGTCCCGGCCTCCCTCCCCACAATGCAATCGCGCCCAACCCGCCTCATCCCGGTGGCCCAGCCTGGGCAGTCCAGCCCCTCCATGCCCGCCCCTTTGCCCAACGGCTCAGGGCAGGGCACTGCTGCCCTCTCCTGGCTTTGGTGGGCAGAGGTGCAGGGGCCGGCTGCTCACTTGCCCAGAGGAGATGGTGCCCTCCCATGGCGGGACTGGCAGGCATGCAGTCCATAGCCTGCCATGAAGTGCCTACTGAGTGCCAGACGTGACCCCGGCACTGGCACCGTTCAGAGACAAAGCCCACTGCTATCTGTCTCAAGACATTCCTGGATCTAAGAGGCATAACTACCTACCAGCGGATGAGACCTCAGCTCATCTGTGGACGGCACTGTGGATCACCAAGGACGGGGACTCAAGTCTACGGGTGCTCAGGTCCTCTAGATGTACAAACTGGGTTTAGAAAAGGCAGAGGAACCAGAGATCAAATTGCCAACATTCATTGGATCACGGAGAGAGCAAGGAAATTCCAGAGAAGCATCTACTGCTGCTGCATTGACTACATGAAAGCCTTTGACTGTGTGAATCACAACAAACTGTGAAAATTCTTTAAGAGATGGGAATACCAGACCACCTTACCTGACTCCTGAGAAATCTGTATGCAGGTCAAGAAACAGCAGTTACAACCGGACATGGAACAACAGACTGGTTCCAAATTGGGAAAGGAGTACGTCAAGGCTGTATATTGTCACCCTGCTTATTTAATGTATATGCAGAAAGCATCATGCAGAATGCTGGGCTGGATGAAGCACAAGCTGGAATCAAGATTGCTGGGAGAAATATCAATAACCTCAGATACACAGATGACACCACCCTTATGGAAGAAAGTGGAGAGGAACTAAAGAGCTGCTTGATGAGACTGAAAGAGCAGAGTGAAAGCTGGACTAAAACTCTACATTCAAAAAACTAAAGATCATGGCATCTGGTCCCATCACTTCATGGCAAATAGATGGGGAAACAATGGAAACAGTGACAGACTTTATATTTGGGGGGCTCCAAAATCACTGCAGATGGTGACTGCAGCCATGAAATTAAAAGACACTTGCTCCTTGGAAGAAAAGCTATGAGAAACCTAGACAGCATATTAAAAAGCAGAGACATCACTTTGCCGACATACATGCACATAGTCAAAGTTATGGCTCTTCCAGTAGTCATGTACAGATGTGAGTGTGGCTGTGGCTTAGTTGCTCAGTCATGCCTGACTCTTTGCGACCCCATGGACTATATAGCCTGCCAGGCTCCTCTGTCCACAGGGATTCTCCAGGCAAGAGTACTGGAGTGGGTTTCCATACCTTCCTCTGGGGAATCTTCCCGACCCAGGGATTGAACCTAGGTCTCCTGCATTCAGGCGGATTCTTTACTGTCTGAGCCAGTTGGACCTTGGAAGGCTGAGCACCGAAGAATTGGTGGTTTCAAACTGTGTTGCTGGAAAAGACTCTTGAGAGTTCCCTGGACAGCAAGGAGATCAAACCAGTCAATCCTAAAGGAAATCAACCCTGAATATTCATTGGAAGGACTGATGCTGAAGCTGAAGCGCCAATACTTTGGCCACATGATGCAAAGACCTGACTCCCTGGAAAAGACCCTGCTGCTGGGAAAGGTTGAAGGCAGGAGGAGAAGGGGACAACAGAGTATGAGATGGTTGGATGGCATCACCGACTCGATGGACATGAGTTTGAGCCAGCTCCAGGAGTTGGTGATGGACAGGGAGGCCTGCTGTGCTGCAGTCCATGGGGTTGCAAAGAGTTGGACATGACTGAGCGACTGAACAATAGCAACAAGTGCATCATGGAGAGCTTCACAGAGGAAGTGAGGTTTCAGCTGACTTTGAACCACATGGTCTTACCCCTACTGTTGTCCTCCAATGAACAAGGGCTGGTCTTAGTGTTTGCTGTATGTGAATTCATTCAGTCCTTCCAATGACCCTGGAGGGGGTTGCAGTTACTTCCCCTGGTTCACAGGTGGGGAAACTGAGGCAGGCGAGGTTAGGGAACTTGCACCAAGTCACATGGCTTGTAAGTGGCCAGGCCAAGAGTCAACCATGGGCTGCTGCCTTTAACTATCAGGCCCTGAGGCCCTGAAGCAGGAAGCAGGCATTGGGTGGGAGGGGAGAGGGGATCTGCCTGAGGCCAAGCCTGCAGTTGACACACCCACAGAGCATTTCCTCCAACCTTGAAATCAAGTTGGTTGAGGTGGTGAAGGCAGGAAAACCCAGGAGATCCCTAGAGAACAGGACTGCCAGTGGAGGGGAGGACGGGGTGGGGGGTCCACAAGGCAGAAGGAGGTGGCCAGTGGAGCCGGTGAGGTCTTAGCCTGAGAAGCTTGGCTTGGGGTGATGAACTCTGGGGGTGAGTGATGGTCACAAGAGGGAACTTGGGAGACCAGGGTGTCAGGGGAGGTGAGCCACCCAGAACCTGAAGGTCCAGCAGATTCAGAGCGTGGGTGCTCAATGAGTTGTCTTCGTCTACACCTTTCATCTCCAAGGCAGAAGGCCAAATGCCCAAGAAGGGGCCTAGAATGGAAGGGCCTAGAAGGGTGGGATCTAGAATCTCTGGGTGGGGCAGGCTGCTGGCAGAGTGATGGGGCAAGGGTCTCTGGACACTAAGACTGGAAGCAGAGACAAAAAAAATGCAGATGTCTCTGCGTTTCAAGACTGGAAGGACTGTCCTTCCCCCTGCCCATAGAAAGTTTTAGAATTTTCAAATCAGCTTGTCAAGTTCCAGAAAAAAACCGTTGGTACTTTTTTGAGCAGGTAAATGGAGATTTTGTTGAATTTTGAATCCCTTTCTAGACTAATCATCTCTAAAATATCGTTTCTCCATCTCTAAGCATGGCACCTCTCTCTACTTATTAACATCATTTGAGTACATTTTCCCCTAAGGACTTGCACATCTCATGTTAAATTTATTTATTATTTGATGCCATTAGAAATGGTATCTTTTTAAAAAAAAATCACTTTCTGATTGTGTTGCTGGTACATAGAAGCACAACTGGTTTTTAAAAAATTGACGTTAGCTGATTTACCATATTGTGTTAGTTTCAGGTGTACAACAAAGGAAACACAGTGGACTTCGGTGTACGGATTTTGTTTTTTTTGGCCACACAATGTGTCACGTGTGATCTTAGTTTCCTGACCAGGGATCGAACCCGGCACTGGAAGAGTGGAGTCTCAACCACTGGACCACCAGGGAAGTGGTTGTCTACTTCCAGTGTATGGATTTTGTATCAAGTAACTTCATAAATGCTTGCATGAAGTCTAATAATTCTTTCTGGATTCTTTTTTTGTGGACTCTTCTTGGTTTTCTACTTACACAGTCATACCTTCCACCAGGAATGAGTGTTTTGTTTTTTCTTTTTCAGTCTTTTTAAGTACAATTTCTTTTTCTCACTGTATTTCCCTAGACAGTACAAGGTTGAATGGAAGCAAAGAGAATATTATTAAGATTTTATCATTAATTATGATGCTTGCAGGGGGTGTTTATAGACACCTTTATGAGATTAAGGAAGTTCCCTTCCTGTCCTAGTTTGCCATATGATGAATGTTATCAAATATTTTTCCTGAATGGACTGAGTCGATGGATGATAGAATTTTCCTCCTTGCATCAGTTAATGTGGTAAATTATGTTAATTGATTTTGTAATTTTAAACCCCTCTTTCAAAGAAATGCTTACTCTTGTGCTTCTCGGACTAAACTCAAGTTTGTCATGGTGTATTGGCGGATTGGTTTTGTTTGCTGTTTTTGGAGCATTTCTTCTTTTTCTGTTCCCTGGAACAAATTATCTAATTACAAGGGTTATCAGTTCCTTGAAGGCTTGATAGAATTCATCTATAAAATGATCTAGGCCTTCCTTGTTTTTGCAGCCACCAGCCCCTCTAACCATACATTTTAAATTACCAATGTCTTTAATAACTGTGGGACTGTTCAGGTTTTCTGTTTCTTTTTGAGTCAATTTTTTGTATTGTGGTAAAAGAATGCATAGTATAAAGTTTACCATCTTAACCATTTTTGTTTACATATCAGTAGTGTTAAGTATACTCACATTGTTATGAAACAGATTTCCAGAACTTTTTCATCTTGCAAAACTGAAATACTATATCCATTAAACACATCTCCTTTTCCCCAGCCCCTGGCACCCACCATTATACTTTCTGTGTCTATGAATCTGACTACTCTAGGTACCTCACATAGGTGCATATGTGCTAAGTCACTTCAGTCATGTCCGATTCTTTGCAACCCCAAGGACTATAGCCCACCAGGCTCCTCTGTCCATGGGACTCTCCAGGCAGTAATACTGGAGTGGGTTGCCATTTCCTTCTCCAGGGGATCTTCCCGACCCAGGGATCAAACCTGTGTCTCCTGTGGCTCCTGTATTGCAGGCAGATTCTTTACCTATGAACTACTGAGGAAGCCCTCACATAGATGGAATCGTGTATTTCTCTTTTGTGACTGGCTTATTTCACATAACATAATGTCATCAAGGGCTACCCATGTTATAGCATCTGGTTGGATTCCCTTCCATTTTGTGTATAGACCACATTTTGTTCATCTATTCATCTGTCAGTGGACATTCAGCTTGCTTCTGCCTCTTGGCTATTGTGAATAGCACATGGATATGTATATGGGTCTACTTTCAGTTCTTTTGGATATATACTCAGAAGTGGGAATGCTGGTGGTAGTTCTGTTTGCTTTTTTGGAGAACTTCCAGACCATTTTTTTTTTTATGGTAGCTTGCACCACTTTACAATCCCACCAACAGTGTACAAGGCTTCTAATTTTTCTACATTCTTGCCACTATTTGATGTTTTCTGTGTTTTTTTTTAAGTAGTAACCATTCTAATGGGTGTGAAGTATTTTATTGTAGTTTTGACTTACATTTTTTGATGATTAGTGATGTTGAGTATGTTTTCATAGGCTTGTTGGCCATTTGTGTATCATCTCTGGAGAAATGTCTATTCAAGTCCTTTGCACATTTTTTAATCAGGTAATTTGATCTGTTGTTGAGTTGTCAGAGTTCTTTGTGTATTCTAAATATTAACCCTTTATCAGCTATATGACATAAATATTTTCTCTCATTTTGTAGGAGGCCATTTTACTCTGTTCATTGTATCCTGTTACTACACATACGTCCCCAGTGTCAACTGGAGGGTAACATTACCAATGACTCTGAAGCCCTCGTATACCCTCCTCCTCCCTTGACAGAGGCAAGCACTATCCTTACTTTTCTTTGTACTTGGCACAAATATGGATAATCCTTAAACAATATACATAGTTTGGTTTTATATTTTTGGAATTTATATAAATGGAGTCATACTGGATGTATTTTTCTGTAACTTGTTGCTTTAGTTCCATATTACATTAGTGACATGAATCCAAGTTTGAAACATACAGCTGGAGTTTATTCATTTTTATTGCTGAATAGTTTTCCATCATATGACTGTAACATTGTTCTCCTGTTAATGGACACCTGCTTTTTTTTTTTCTTGGCTTTTGCCTATTATAAATAAGGCAGCTATGAATGACCTGTACACATAATCTGGTGTATTTGCAAAAGACCTTCTATAGGATACACTCAGGAGTGACACTGTCAGGTTGTAAATATGTACATCTTCGATTCCACTGGGGTTTAGTTGCTAAGTCGTGTCCAACCCTTGCGACCCCATGGACTGTAGCCCGCCAGGCTCCTCTGTCCATGAGATTTTCCAGGCAATTCTACTAGATAATGCCAAATTGTTTTCCAGAGTGATTGTACTAGTTTATATCTCCCCCACAGTGTACGAGTTCTTGCTACTCCAGATCACTGCCAACACATGGCATTGTCTGACTTTTTGTTGTTGTTCAGTTGCTAAGCCTTGATTCTTTGTGACCCCATGGACTGCAGCACGCCAGGCTTCCCTGTTCTTCACTATCTTCCTGAGTGTGCTCAAACTCATGTCCAGTGAGTCAGTGATGCTATCCAACCATCTCATCCTCTGTCGCCCCCTTCTCCTTTGTCTTTTTCATTTCTATCAATCAGTGCATGGGACTAAAATGATATCTCACTGTGGCTTTTTTTTTTTTTTTTTGACCGTGCTTTATGGCATATGGGATCTTACTTCCCCGAGCAGGGACTAAACCCACACTGCCTGCATTGGAAGTGCAGTCTTAACCACTGGGCCCCTAAGGAAGTCTTCACTGTGACTTTATTTTTTTTTAATATAAATTTATTTATTTTAATTGGAGGTTAATTACTTTACAATATTGTATTGGTTTAGCCATACATCAACATGAATCCACCACGGGTGTATATGTGTTCCCCATCCTGTACCCCCCTCCCACCTCCCTTCCCGTACCATCCCTCTGGGTCATCCCAGTGCACCAGCCCCAAGCATCCTGTATCCTGCATCGAACCTGGACTGGTGATTCGTTTCACATATGATATTATACATGTTTCAATGCCATTCTCCCAAATCATCCCACCCTTGCCCTCTTCCACAGAGTCCAAAAGACTGTTCTATACATTTGTGTCTCTTTTGCTGTCTCGCATACAGGGTTATCATTACCATCTTTCTAAATTCCATGTATCACTGTGACTTTAATTTGCATTTCCACAGACCTTCTTTTCTAACTCACCAGAGAGTAAAGTCAGCTCTTCTGCATGTGGTGGGACAAAGATGTGAGAATCTAGCAGCTTTTTATATACATATATGTATGTGTATATATATATAATTTATGTATATAATTGAAATACATGTGATCTAGTAGCCTCTTACACAGACTCTCAATAGATCCTCCTGTTCCCCACCCCAGCACACATACACACACACACACACACACACACACACACAGTATTTCTACTGAGTTATCTGGTGCTTCCAATTCTTGTGGAAACCAGCCTGTGCTGCCGGCTGCCTCTCAATGCTGTTTTCAACAAAACCAAAGGTTGGTACTTTGAAATTAGTTCTGCTTCCTCAAAACACTGCAAAAGTGATGGTAAGGGGATGACAAGTGAAAAAAGGAATAAATGTACCACAGAAAAGGAGTACCTTTCAGGGGCTACACAGGTGTCCACGCTTCCATGCTTTATCCAGAGCCTCTCATTACTGGCAAGGGATGTGGCAGCTGTGATTCTACCTCTTTTCCCTCCTGACATCATTTATTTGGATACCCTCTCCTTTCATTCTTGCCAGTGAAAGTGAAACTCGCTCAGTTGTGTCCGACTCTTTGCGACCCCATGGACTATACAGTCCATGGAATTCTCCAGGCCAGAATACTGGAGTGGATAGCCTTTCCCTTCTCCAGGGGATCTTCCCAACCCAGGGATCGAACCCAGGTCTCCCACATTGCAGGTGGATTCTTTACCAGCTGAGCCACCAGGGAAGCCCGTCTTTCTTGACAGAGCCTTATCTATGTTACTAATTTCAGAGAACTTTTAGTTTTATCTTTGTTTTTTCTCAATTTCATCAACTTCTACTGTCTTTGTGAGTTCCTTCTTTCAGCTTTGAGTTTATTCTACTGTGGTTTTTCTGACTTCCTGTGTCGGGGTTCAGCTCCCTCAGCTTAAAGCTGGACGTTTCCTCATAAGTCCTACTTGAGCTACATGCCGCACGTCTTCATTGTCGTTCAGTTCTAACGTCTTTTAGATTTTCATTATTATTCTTCTGGACCAATAAATTATTCAGAAGTGTATTTGTAAATATAACTATGTAAATTTAAATTTTCAAATGTGGGAGGACTTCATTTTAGCTTTATCATCCATTTATGGGTTTATTCTATTGCAGTTTGAGAACATGCTCTGTGTGATACTCATTCTAGTATTTGTTGAGATTTGTTTTGTGGCTGAGAACACGGTGGGTTTTAGTAAGTGTTCAAGGTGAACTTGAAGTGTGTACCCCCTAGTTTTCGTGTATCTGTTAATCAAGCTTGTTCAATTGGTGCTACATTCTTCCCCCTTTTGTCTGCTTGAGCTACCAATTGGAGTGAGGGGTAGTGTGACTTATTGTGGTGAATTTACTAATTTATTAATTTTTCCTTTTCCTGCTTTTTTGTTTGATGTACATTTGAGGCTCTGTCTTTAGGCAGCTACACACACACCTTCAGAATGGTTCAGTTCAGTTCAGTTCAATCGCTCAGTCATGTCCGACTCTTTGTGACCCCATGAATCGCAGCACGCCAGGCCTCCCTGTCCATCACAAACTCCGCTTCTCAATGGATTACTTCTTTAATCATTGGGCAGCAACCTCTTGTATTTCTAGTAATGATTTGTGCCCTGAGGTCTACTTTGTCCAAAGTTAACTTCTGTCCATTAACTTCCTTTTGAGTGATATTCACTGGGTATGTCTCTTTCCATCGATATCAATTAGGGTTTGGTGGCAGACCACAGAACCATTCTAGCTTTGTAAATTGAAAAAAAAAAAAAAAGGATTTATTATCAAGTAGGGACAACTTGCATAATCTTTGCAAGAGACAGGGGAATGACTCCTAAACCTCTGAATTGCTAGTTCTCCCAGGATCAGGAACAACTCCTAACCTCAAATCTCAGATAAAACGCAATCTGCCTCCTGTTTCCCAGATAAGAGACCAAGGCACCTCCTGACCACGCTGCTTCTCTGCTGGCCAACGCCCCCTCAGAGGACCTCCAGCCTGGAGCTCTCAGCCAGTTGCACCCTCCTAGTGCCAACTGCCTGCTCATCACTTCCACTCGTGCCTTCTGCCGGGGCTGCAGGCCCAGGGCCAGCAAGCAGTCATTGGGCAGAGTACCTTCTCTTCGACCTGTCCTTTCTTCAACAGGTGCCACCACCCACCCGGCCACCCAACCATCACCTTGAGTCTCACCCCACCCCTTTCCTGCCCTGGAGTTTGAGCTGTGCCCCCAACCATCCGTTTCTTTCTTTTTGGCTGCCCTGCATGGCATGCACATGTGAGATCTTAAGTTCTCCCAAGCAAGGATTGAACCCCGGGCCCTCTGCAGTGGAAGTGCAGAGCCTTCACCACCGGACTGCCAGGGAAGTCCCCCTGTTGACTTCTAATTACTCTCTAATCCATCTGGGGTTTCAGGCCTCGGCACATCCGGCCCGGGTTGTCAAGCGGTGTGCTCCTTGTCTATGTCTCTCTGTATCACTTCACCTATTATCCATCCATCCACCCATCATCATCATCAATCTATCATCTCTATTATCTATCGGTCATCCATCACTTCTACCTCTTTAGGATCAGTGTCTCTATCATCTATTTTTCGAGGTACAATTCACATAAAGGCATACCTTTTAAAGTGCACACTTTGTTGGCATTTAGCAGATGGACAGTATTTACAACCATGGCCTCTACAGATCTAGAACATTCTTATTACCCCCAAAAAGGAAAACTGAGCCCATTCAGCAGTCACGCCCCAGCTCCTGGCAGCCATCGGTCTACTTGGTAAGTGGAATAATACTCTATTGTATGCAGAGACCACATTTTGCTTGTGCATTCATCTGTTGATAGACATTCCAGTTGTTTCCACTTTGGATTACCATCAACAGTACTGTGAAGAATATTCATGTGCAAAGGTTTATGACTGAACATCTATTTTCCATTCTCTGGGTCTAAACCTCCGAGTGGAAGTGCTGGGTCACGTGGGAACTCCGTGCCCAGCTTTCCCGGACCCGCCACCCTCTTGCCCACCATGACTGCCCCGTTTCCGGCCCCACCAGCAAGGGATAAGGGCCAGGTGTGGTGTTCTTGCCTCCCTCCGCTCAGCCTTCTTGAAGCAGAGCTCCCACGTTATCTCCATCCTGCTTTCGGAATAAGTCCAAGCTCTTTAAACAAGGCTCTGGCCCCTCCCTTCCCCCTGTGCTTGGCATGTGGCACAAGCGTCTCCCACTCCTACAAGGTCTAGAAGCCTTGTGTCCCGCTGCCCTTGGCCTAATTGGCTCAGGACTCTTGTTCCTCTGTGTCCCCCACCAGTCCGCTGCTTGGTATCTCTCTCAAAGCTTCTCATGCATGGACCAGGCATCAGCCCCTTCCTCTTCCCTGGCACAGGGTCCAGGGTCCTCTTTGGGCTTAAACATCATTTTGGGGAGATACTGCAGATGCCTCCTTGCCATAGCCAGGTCCAGAAGATGTGCAGGCCAGCATCTTTGGCTGCAGGTGGGCCACTGAGGTTGCCCCTCACCCAGGCCCACGGCTGCCCCTCCTGCCTCTCCCCCAACAAAGCCCCCATGTGGACAGAGAGGCTGGGAGGCAAGAGTGCACTTTCCATGGCAGGTCTTTACTGAGGAACTCAGGGAGGCTCCCTGACCCCAGGGCTGAGGGCCTGAAAGGCACACGGCGGCATGGCAGCGGTGGGGGTCTCCCTCTCAGGTTGAGGCTGCCTTTGCGGACACAGCTTCCCCGCTGACCCCTCTTTGGCACTGGACTGGGCACCACGGTGCCCTCATGCCTGGTGGCCCCAGGGTCCGTCACCCCTGGGGCTGGCCCGCCCCCACCCACCCTCTGGTGGTCGGCAGTGTAGGCTGGTGGGGTGGTGGGTGGGCCAGGGGCTGGCTGACCGGGTGCTCCCGCTGGCAATGGAGATGTCTACAAAAAGGAATCCAATAAATTAGCTTGGAGAAGGGGGGAGGGATGGGGCTACATTCTTATCATGGCTCGGTAGGAAAAGCTGTGCAATTCTTTTCCTTGTGGATTCTACAGAATGACGGGTGGCGGGAGGGCCATGAATGAGGGGCTATGTCTCATTCTGAGGGTCTCACTTGGCCGTTTTTATGGCAAAAAGGGTATCCCAGGGGATGGGAGCCTTGCTGGGTCCCTGGGATGATGGCAATAGAGGCATGGACCATGATGTCTCCGAGGGACTGCAAACCCAAGAGTGATGAGCTGCAGCCTTGGGAGGTGCTGCCTGGCAAACCCCAGGGCTCCAAGGCCCAGGCTGCTGCTGGCAGCTGGTTGCGCCTCTGGCTGCTTTCCCTTCCCCTTGCTCAGGTCCCCGGAAAGGGGGCACGGGTTTTGTGGGTGGTCCCCTGGGAGGCCCGGGAGGATAGTGAAGCATGTGGTGGGGGGCGGGGGGGCGTGGGGCCGGGTTGCGCAGGCGCTCTGTCTCCTTCATGTGATCCGAGGGTTGGGGTGGGGGCGGAGGGGGGCCAAGGGTGAAGTAAGAGAGCCAGGGCCCTCGGTCAAGTGGCAGCGCCCTGGTTGGCCCCGGGGCCCTGGCCCAGGATCTGGCAGAGCTCCTGGAGGCGCCGCTGCATCTTGGGGATGCCTGCCAGCTGCTGCTCAAGCCGCTGCTTCTCCTCAGTCAGGCTCAGGCGGGCGGCTGAGTCCAGTTTCTCGAACTTCCAGCCACCCTCCCCGTCAAACTGCAGCAAGTGGGTGTGGTACTTCCTGCGTCAGGAGAGGGACAGGGAGGAGGCACTCAGCGGGCCGCCAGGACCCTCTGCCAGAGTCCTGTGGGAAGGGAGGGCACACCTACCACAGGGAGGGTCGGTGGGTGATGGAAAGCAGCGCGATGCCTGCATCCTTGGCCGCCTGGAAGATCTTCCCTTCCACGTCGATGCTCACAGCACTGGTACACTCATCCAGGAGAGCGTACTTGGGCCTTGGGGGTGTGGCCACGTGGGTGAGGCTGTGGGCCTCTGGGGCCAATGCCCCAGGCTGGCCCCAGCCCCTCAGGCAGAGGCAGGGAGCCTGACCCCAGTCCTGCTAGGCCCCCAGGGCTGGGGCCAGGCTTCCAAGCAGTTCTGCCCTCCCCACTTCAGGAGGTCCCAGGGAAAGAGGATCAGGGAACTCCCGGTGCCCGAGGGAGCCCAAGCTCCCAGGGACTGGGAGGCTGGCAGCTCACCTGTGGTAGAACATGCGGGCCATGCCGACTCTCTGCTTCTCGCCCCCTGACAGGACATCTTTCCAGTCACACACGGCCTCCCAACCTGGCACAGGACAAGGGTTGATGTTCAGTTCAAGAGGGCTGGGCAGCATCTGCACAAGGGCCTAGGCATGGTAGGTGTGGTGGGAAGGCTTGGGGTTGCTCAGAGGGCTACAGACATGAGTGAGAGCAGAACATGGCAGGGAAAGGCTGGCTACTGGGGACGTCTGTGGACACTGTATTAGCCCAAAAGGACTTGGTCCAGATTTACACACATTTCCTCCAATAGACACCGGGCAGCCCTCACCCGCAGGCCCTGAGGATGCCACCCACCGCACGTGGACACTGGGTCTTCTCAGGGGTGATCGAGTTAAAGGGAGGTCACAAGGGTGGTCCTAGTCCAATGGGACTGTGTCCTTATAAAAGGGGACACTTGGAGACGCAGACACGCACAGAGGAAAGATGACGTGAAGACACAGGGCCCAGACGGCCTCTCCCATCCCAGGAGAGAGGCCTGGAACACACCCTCCCTCATGGCCAGCAGGAGGAACCGACCTTGCCCACGCCTGGATCGTGGACGTCTGGCCTCCACAACTTGGAGACAATACATTTCTGTTGTTTGCCCCACCCAGTCTCTGGTGCCAGCAAAATCACACAGGACCTAATGGGGCTAATGAAGTGCCAGTGGGCAGCAGACAGTCAAGGCAGAGCCCCAAGAACAGCTCAGGGGGTCTCTCTGGAAACCTTCTCACCAACTGGGACAAGGCCTGTGTGTCCCAGTGTGAAGCATGTCAGCAAGGCTCAGGAGAGTTCCTTGGATGAGGAAGGAAGTGGGTGATTCATGAGAAACGCCTCCTGGCTTGCTCCCTCCACTCTCTTTCCAGAGAACTAGAACTTTCAGTAGGGCATGTGGCCACCCACCAAAAAAAAAAAAAAAAAAAAAAACACTTCAATGCCCAAGTTGCCCCGATGGGAGGTTTAACCACAGAACTGAATCCTGGCCAATGGGGTGTAAGTTTAAGTGTTACACATGTGGCAGCTTCTGGAACTTTCTTTAAAAGACAGCATTCACTCAGTGATTGCCCCCACCTCACCTTCTCTATCCTATGGCCCAGGATATGTGATGTGATACGATGCCAAAGCAGCCACCGTGGACTGCGAAGTGACCTCGGGAATGGAGACCACATACAGCAGTGTCCCAGGGGCCTTTATGGGGTGGGGCAATCCCCGCCAACTGCGGCCTGACTTCCTCAGGACTTCTATGTCCCAGTAAGATAAACTCGTAAATGATCTGAGCCACTGTTGGTGGGCAGTTCTGTTACTCACAGCTGAACTTCATGCTAACAGGGTGTAACAGCCAGCCTCGGGGACCCCAGGCACTCAGGGGCACGTGTGGAGCCCAGGTGGAGGGGAGTGCTCCCAGGGTGAGCAAAAGGGGCCCCAGCAGGCCAGGAGGAAGTGAAGTGAAGTGAAGTCGCTCAGTCGTGGCCGACTCTTTGAGACCCCATGGACTGGAGCCTACCAGATTGCTCTGTCCATGGGATTTTCCAGGCAAGAATACTGGAGTGGGTGGCCATTTCCTTATCCAGGAGATCTTCCCGACCCAGGGATCAAACCCGGGTCTCCGCATTGCCAGGAGGAAGCTGAGGATAAAGCTTTTCAGGGATCGTGGCAACCAGGGGCCCCAGAGGAGCTGGCCCACTGAATCCACTGTCTGCAGCCCCTTTCTGCACAGGCGATGACACCTGTCGGCCCTGAGCTTGAGACTAGCACCTGCCTCTTCTACAGGTGGAGGGCATGTCCAGAGGTCAGGTTTGGCTCAAAGTTAAGCTGCCCCTCAGTGGCCAAGGCAGGACTCTGACTTCAGTCATTTGGCTTTCAGTACAGAAATCCCAAAGCTGGCAGTTGGGCCACCCCACCCTCCTCTTGGTGCCGTGGGCATTTAAAGACCAACCTGAGAGGCCCCCGAGTACTGGCCTGTTCCTCCTTCCTGTGGTCTCTTCCCAGGGGACACAGCCCTAGGCTGGAGAGAGACACATGGGAGGGCAGGCATCCCCTCCACCTCCACTGTCGCCATGCACATGCCAGGCTGCCCTGCCTACACCTGGGCTCCGTCCTCTCACTGAAATGCCTAAGGTACTGTGCATTCCCTGCCTGGCCCGAGGGGGCCTTGCCTGCCCCTGAGCCCACCGCCTGGAGACAGTGCCCCTCTGGATGCCCCTGCCAGGGTTGGCTCCCTTCCACGCTCAGGCTGTCTGGGGCTGTGTGCTTCCTGTGGGTCCTCCACCGGGGTGAGGCTCTCCCGACTCCATTGCACTTTGGACTCCTGCATGTTGCTTGGGGTCATCTTCACCCGGGGTGGGGGAGGCTAGGAGGGAGGCAGGGGCGGCACTGGTGGGTGGGGATGCCCCTTCCCCTACCTCCTTCCCGCTGCAGGATGTGGTTCAAGTGTACGATGTCCAGGATGCCTTCCAGATGCTCCTCGGAATAGCCTTTCCGGCGCATGTCTTCCACTGAGTCGGGGTAGATCACCTGGTCGCGCAAGGAGCCCACGGACATGTAGGGCCTGCAGGAGAGCCGGGTGGCCATGGAGGCAAGGCTGGCACCTCGGTGGGGAGCACCAATCGGAGGGTGGCACACCCACCCCCTGGCAGGCTCAGACACACTCACATGTGCACACATGCCCCATGGCGGTGAGGCTTCTGGGCCAGTGGGTTGCAGCGGGGGACTGGCAGGTGGAGGTGCCCAGCCCCTCCAACCCCAGGGGCAGCCTATTGCCGCCCTCTGCCCCCTCGGATCAAAAGGGGCAGGGGGTGCTGCTCACCTCTGGGGGATGTAGAACATGCGCTGGGGTGGGGGCTTGTAGAGCACGCCGCCATACGTGGGCCACAGCCCACCCAGGATCCGGAACAGGGAGCTCTTTCCGCAGCCGTTGGGGCCAGTGATGAGCAGGTGCATGCCTTCTTCCACCTGTGGGGGCGGCAGGCAGCTGTGGGCACTGCCCAGGCCCCCTCCCCTCACCTGTGGCTGACCTGCTGGCCTCAGAGAACACCCTGCACCTGGCCCACGCCCACCTTCCATCTCTGGCTGAGGCACGGCAGGGCCCCTGGGGCAGGCTCCGGGGTTCAGCTGTAGGGCTCTGGCTTGTCCCCGACATACGCCAGAGACCACGGGGACAGCAGGACAGCCTGTCCTGCCGCAGCCCAGTGAACAGTCAGCGGTGCCCCCCAGGACACCCGGAGGCCATGTGGCCAGCAGGTGCTTCAGGCTCCACAAAGAGCCTGACATCTGCTGATCTGGAGACACCTGGGGGGTGCTGCTGTCTGCAGGGTGGGGGACGGCACTGAAGGCACAGCTCCCTGATCGCCGCCCCCACCACCACCACCTTGTGTGATTTCACTGCAACACCCCAGGCCTTCCAGCCAGGGCGGTCCTCTCACCATCCCAGAGCATGTGTCCCAGGCAGTCTCCCTTGCCCCCTTCCCTGAACCTCTGCGATTGCCCTTCTTACCCCATCACCTGGCTGAACAGAGCTGGGCGCGCCCCGTCCCTAACCTAACCAGAGCCCAAGTCCACCAGTGGCTCTGCCAGGAGGGAGCTCTTTCTCAGCCCCCAGCCCCCACTCCCTCGCCTCACCTCACCTTCTAACTAGCTGCCCACCTGGGCTTCCCCTGGGCCTGCCTGGCAACCATTCAACCTGGATAAACCGGCCATCAGCGGCACCCCACCTCCCAAAGGTGACTACTCCCAGGGGTAATGGCGATCATACCACTGCTCTGTGCCCAGCCTCCAGCTGGCAGCCTGCCCACCTGCCCAGAGGCTCCTGGGTGAAGCTTCATGTGACTTCTACGCCCCCAGAGCTGGTGAGCTGTGGTCCTTGCTGAACCTGGGGAGCCATCTGACCCGGGCTCTTTGTAACCCTTAAGGGCTTCCCTGATTTACCTCTGGTTTACAGTGCCCAGCCTGGAGCTCAGGGAACATTAGGTGAATGAATGAATGACTCCCATCCCCAGGACGCCCCTTCAGTCCATCACTCCGTCCAAAGCCCTAGCTAGGCACATGGGTGACTGATGGCTGTTGGCCCCCAGGGAGTCCTGTCCACAGACAGCCTGCATCGTGGATGAGCGCTCTCCCAAGGAGCCAGGCCATGCCCACCACCTACCTGCTCTGGGGGCCTCTCACAGCATATGGGTGGGACCACATGCCCAGGTTGGTGGAAGAGCTTCCACCAACCTGGGACCAGAGTTGGACCAGAGTCCCCAAGTCCTGGGCCTCTCAGGGACGGGGCGGGGTGTGGGGTGCTGGCAACAATATGGCTAGGAACCTATGGGTGACTCTTGCCCAGTCCTGGTAATCACAAGGCTCTTTTATCAGCTCTGACTCCATTGCCCCAGAACTAATAGGTAGACACATTGCTCTTTCACCTTTGGCTTCAGCTGCTGCCACGTAAACCTGGGGTCAATGGCTACTGACAACACAAGGCAGGCTGACCAGGCTGGGTCCTAAGGGCTGAGACTTGCGGGTGGCTTGTGGGTACAGAAGGCCAGGCCTGGGGCCTCAGGGTTGGCTTCAGCCCCGCCCGAGCTTCTGGGCTGGTGCTTGGCTGTGCCTTCTACTTACCCTGATGTTGAGACTGGCCACCACCACCTCCCCAGTGGGCGTGATAATGGGGATGTTCTCACACACGATGCCCTGTTCCACATCCACCACTTGGCCTGGAGAGAGGGCGTGAGGCAGAGAGAGGGGGGCGGAATGCTCCCCCACCTTCTGCTGGCTTCCGTGGGCCCCCACCTCCCGGCAGCCCGCCAGTGTGTGGCTTTACCATGTTCCCCTTGCTGTGCTCAGGGCTGGGGAGAGGGACAGTGTCTGCTCCTGCCCCGCAGCACCCCCCCAAAGCCAGCTTCAATGCTTGGGGCGTCTTCCACAGTGTGCCCCCCAGCCCCTACTCCACTCAGGGGCCACCCTCCACCTCTTTTGCAAAGAGAAATCCTGGCAAGGGCTACTGCTCTGGGAAGTAGGGCAGTGGGGACCACAGCTTTCCCGGGAAGCCCTCCAGGGCACACCAGGCAGTGGTGGGAGGGCCGGGACCTGTGGGGCCTTTCTGGGGAGGGCGACCTTACCTCGGATCTGCAGGGGCCCCTCCATGCGGACGCCAGACCTCATGATGGCCCCGGACCCTGCGTGTGCATCCTCCGGCTCCCCGGGCCTCTTAAAACGGCACTGCTGGACATCTTCGAACACCTGGAACATCTCGTAGACCCTGGCTGTGTAGCCAGCCAGCTCTGTGACCTGCAGGGAAGGTGATCCTGGCTTAGCCTCTGCCAGCAGGGGTGGAGGGGAGAGGGCACAAGTGGGGTTGGGGGAGGGCTGGGCCATGGGCTGGACCGGGGGCTACCTCCTTGTAGGATGACATGACCCGCTCGATGGCGTCTGCAGCAGCGGTGAGGAGGTTGCGGGCGATGGTGAAGGCTTCTGTGCGCTCGCTTACCAGTTCCCCCTCCTTCATCGCTTGGGCCGCCTTCTTCACTGTCTCCGAGTCTGCAGAGCATGGTGGGGGTGGGTGGGGTGGGTGAGGAGGGGGCAAGGACAGTGGAAAATCAAAACTGAACCACTAGGGGAGAGAGGAAGTCCCTCTAGCACATGATGCTTGGACAACTGGGTCTCCACGTGCCAAAGACGAACCTCGACCTCACACAACACACAAAAACGAACTCGAAGTGGAGCCCTGGCCTGCACACAGAGCTGAGACTATGTAACTCTTAGAAGAAAGCACTTTGGCATTAGGTACGGCTCTTTGAATAGGACACCAAAAGCAAAACAGAGAAGGGAGCTTCATCGAAGAGAAAAAGTTGGGGGCACCAAAGTAAATCATCCACAAAGTAAAAACACAGCCTATGGACTGGAAGAAAGTATCTGCAAATCATTAATCTGATAAGGGCCTAGGTCCCAGAATACATAAAGAACTTTGTCAATTCAATAGTAAGGAGATAAACAACCCAATTAAACAGTGGGCAAAGGATCTAAATAAACGCTTCCATCGTAAGATACACAGATGGCCAATAAACATGTGAAAAAATGTTGATTGACCCCGTTTTACCCTCATCTCTCCCCTTGATGCTGTATTCTCTGGCCATCCTCAATGCCACTATTTCTCTAAAGGAGCCCGCTCCTGTCTTGACTTGCTTTTTTCTTTTCTGTCTCAGTTGAGACCTCATGGTTGCCCAGTGCAACCCTCTTTTGTCCATGGCTTTGACTCTCTTGATCCTTGGGTCCCCTAGAGGGGCAAGGCTTTTATACAAGGAATGTTCTCTAAATGGTGATGGGAAGCAAAACAGACTGACTCTGAAGGTTAACTCTATCCACGGGCATGAACGGTTCTGAGCCAGGAGTCAAGGATATGATGGTGGGGGTGGGGTAGGAAGGGGCAGAAAGGTTAGGGCAGGTGCAATAGGGGGTAGACAATGCTGGACCACTGGCCAGAGCACCAGGAATCCAGGGCACTGGGCAGGGGAGGGGACTGGCAATTCTGAGAGTCTAAATCCCAGAACTTCCTTCCAACCGTGGTCCTAGGCAGGGCAGGGGAGGGGGGAACACAAACCATCCTCTCCAGACGTCCTGAGAGCTTGAAAGGGACTGCACACAAAGGGGAGGGGTCTGTGGGGACCCTGGCAACAGCGGGTACCTCCCTGGAGACAGCATAACCCTCTGCCGCTTTCCTCAGTGCCCACAGCTAGACACTCGACAGCTATTCCTGGCCAGGTGGCCCCTCCCTGGCCTTCTAGCTTGGAGGTGCCGGCAGGCCAGAAGGGCAAAGTTAGCTACATCTGTTTCCCCTGATGATTGCCTGCCTGCTTACCTCATTCCCAGCGCTCTCCAGTTTGCAGTTACTGGAGACACAGCAGAGACAAAACAGACACACCTCTGACTTCCTTGAGTCTGGCCACAAAGGTGGGCACAGGAGCTGAGGCCTCTGAATCGCCCACAAAGCCCAACACGGCAGAGGCTCCAGAAAGTCCTAGGCCTGCAGAAGAGGGAAGTGGCTGCAGGCACTTCCTCCCAGAAACCGCAGGTTGGTTTCCTCCTGGGTCCCTTCCCATGCTCCTGGCCTAAATCAAGGCCACCCCTTGAATAGGTCCATTGGTGGAAACAACGACCGCCTCCAACTAGATAGTTCCTCTTGGCAGAGAGAGACAGACAGCTGAGGGTACGGAAGCCCCAAGAGAGAGGCACCGATATGGAGAGAGTGAGAGACGCTTCTGGTTCTGGAACGTGCGCGTCAGGCTCACTCTCTTTACATAGTACTGAAAACCCTCTAACTACCCAACTGCACAAGATACAACACCTTTTCCATGGGAGCTGTGCTTGCAGGAAAGCAAGGGAAATTCCCAGGAGTGAGAAGAGAAGCTAGCAGCTAGTGCTCCTGTGACGTCCCTGGAGATGGAGATGGGAGCTGCTGTCACACAGCCAGGGCTCAAGATGCAAGGTCTCCTCTCCGAACTGGTAATTATGTGTCTAGGGCTCAAATTAATATCACCTCCAAGTTCAGGAACCCCTCCACCCCAAGTGGAGAAGTTAACAGGAAATGGCCTCCAAACGGTTCATTACCTGGGAGCTCAGCTAAAACCAAAGCCAATGAGTGCTCTGGGGAATCCGACCCTCCAGTGCTTGCTAAGCCCACAAGGACCTTGAGCAAAGAAAACCAGCAGCTGGAAGATGAAATTGGCTTAGACTCTCAAGAATTCAGACAACCAGATGGCTGGATAGATAGTGAAGTGGCTCAGTCGTGTCCGACTCTTTGTGACCCCATGGACTGTAGCCTACCAGGCTCCTCTGTCGGTCCATGGGATTTTCCAGGAGAGAGTACTGGAGTGGGTTGCCATTTCCTTCTCCAGGGGGATCTTCCTGACCCAGGGATTGAACCCAGGTCTCAAATGGCTGGATAGAGACCTTGGAATAAGCATGATTAGTATGGTAGCTAGCAAAAGAGGGGCAGTCAGAGAGATGAGAAAGCAGACACAAACACAGCTTGAAATTTCTATTTTCAAATGTCTATTTAAAAGAGAATCAAGTAGAACTTTACAGAAACATCATTGAAAATGAAAATAATTTAAATTAGATGCAGCCAAAGAGAAAACTAGCCAATGAGTGAGCAGGAAAATCGGACGACCCCTCCCAGAATTTAGCACAGAGAATGCGAGGTGGGGAAGGGGGCAGATAGGCCAGAAGGAAAGAGCACAAAGAACGAGAGAGGAATTCATTAAATTCATTCATATATTTGAAAAGGGAACAGCTGAGAACTTTCCATGATGGAAGCAATCTGAATGACGGAACAGTCTGGATATTCACAGGACATACAAGAAGTTTCAAGCAGAATAAATGGAAACACACGGGCAAACACCTCCCAGAGAAACTGCAGAGAAAAAGTCTAACCAGGGAGACCATGCAGGCAGCTAAGAGCAGTTAGGCTGATGGCAGGTTTTCCAATAGAGGCAATGGGATGTTGTCTACGGGCTAAAGAGAGACCAACAGACCGCCTCAACTTCCTCATCCAACTAAACTTCAGTTGTTGGGGGGAGGGTAAAATAAAGACATTTTCAGGCAACAAAATATTCTCAAAGCTCCCTTGACAAAAGCCTCACGGTATTCTAAAACTAATTAAAAGTCTTTGGAAAGGAAAAAAAAAAAAAAAAGAACAAAAAAGAACTTCTGAAGGACGTCTGACCGAAGGAGGGTTACCGGCCTGCAGGGAAGGGCTTTCCTAGAGAAAACTGCAGAGAAAGAGAACAAAAAAAAAAGCAGAAACTCACGGGCGAATCTGAACATGCAGTGACCCGATAAAGCCATGGCAAACTTGATGGTGGGCTGGTCCTCCAAAGTGTGGTAAGCAAGGGCTGGGATGAGCAGGAGCTATTGATTAACCCAGACTTTTCTCAAGTATGCACGTTAACCTTTGAAGGGCAACCACGAAGACTGCAAATAGAATGAATTCCTTGCAAACTGGTAGAGGAACAAACTGGGAATCCTTCACAGTCCCTCAGGCCTCAGGCAAGAGGGCCCTGCCCTTGACAACCTTCAAGAGCTATTGTGGGCGTGGGAAAGCCCAGGTTTGAGCCAGAAAGGGGCTCCTTGAACGTACTTCCCCATAATCCCACTGCCAAGATGGGTCAAGACAGGGCCAGGTAGGCAACTGTGCAGATGCCTGTTGAAGGGTGTTCCTGAACTGACATCCTTGGGCTTGGCTGAGTGGGACCAAGAAGCGTGAGATACTGTAAGGGGGACCCACATGTAGGGTGGCAGAGAGGAGCTCTGGGAGGGTGTGACTGCGGACATTTCCCAAGGGTGCCAGCTGGGGTCCCCAGCAGTAGAAGAGGCAGGTGGGCCAGCTGGGCACTGGGCCCTCCCAAGCCTAGCCCAGTGGTCCAGAAGGCCGGCCCTCTCTCACCTGACTCTGAGTAGCCAGTGGCAGTGATGATGGGGACAGCCACCATGAGCAAGCCTGAGGCGCTCCACACGTACTTCATGAGGAACTGCTCCAGCATGACATACCACAGGCGTTCCAGCAGAATGAGGTTGATCTGCGAAGCCAGGTCCTGGTAGGAGTGCTGCAGAAGGGCCAGCTCCACCTGTGGGGAAGGGGTGCCAGAGACCCAGAGGCGTGGCAGTCAGTCCCCTGGGGCAACAGTGAGCATCCCTGAGTGCCAGGCTACACAGGCCATGCCATTCGAAGGCCATGACAGGGCTGAGAGCCGGGGCTTAGGACTGGGCCACGCTTGATGAGTCAAAGCATTGTTTACCAGAATTGGCTTTGCTTAATGGCTCAGCCTACCTGGTCCAAATGCCATACCTCTTGCCACCTCCAGGCTGTGTGAGCTGGAGCAGGTCACTTTCCCTGTCTGGGCTACCATGGACAGGGGGACAGGTCTCAAACTCAGGAGAGGTATGGCATAGACAATGCAACGCTGGGGTACAACGGCAGTGAAGGGGCTCACCCCCTCATTTCTGAGGCTCCCACCCCCTTTCCACTGTCTCTTCAGTTGGGATGCTCACCATGCCCCCTCTCTGCCCTGGAGAGCTTTTCAACATGGGCTGAGGGCAGCTACCTTGCCCATTTCTTTGAGCAACTGCTGAGGGGTCACCCTGAATGAAGCAGAGGGGAGTGCAGGAAACCCAAAGGCAATAGCTGGTTTCGAAGAATGTGCTTCAGTCATCTCTACCTCTGTAGGCCCTGGCCTCCCTTTCCTTGCCCACAGTTCCTCTGGGTGACAAACTTGCACTGCGTCCTCCCATCGTGATCGGCAGGGCACACTCCCAAGAAAGCTCGTTCAGGCATCACCCCCAGTGGACAGCCCCATGCCAAAGCCAGCTGAGGATGCCAGCCCACCAGCCAGGCCACCAGGGGGCCTGCCCTGCCTGCTTGTACACTGGCCACCACTTGCCATCTCAGGAGAGAGAGTGGGCGAGAAACAGGCTCTCTGGGACAGCAGCAGTTAGATGGGCTGGAGTGGCCAAGAAGCAGTTGCAGCAAGGTGGCCACTGGGTCCTGGATGGCTTGGTAGGGGCACCTGCCCTGATCCTGTCTCCCCACCCAACGAACAAGAGCTGCCCAGCCTGGAATAGTTTCCTTTGCCAATTCACCATGTTATAGCTGACTCTCGACTTCATTCTCACCACGTCCCATTATATGTGTATTCTCCTGTCCGTGGTAGCCCAGACAGGCAAAGTGACCTGCTCCAGCTCACACAGCCTGGAGGTGGCAAGATGTATGGCATTTGGACCAGGTAGGCCGAGCCATTAAACAAAGCCAATTCTTGTGAACGATGCTTTGACTTATTAAGAAAGTCTACCCATGCTCAGGCTAATAAGAGGTTGGGTGTGTTGGTATGAGCCTGTCTAATAACCCTTCTGTGGAGAAGGAAATGGCAACCCACTCCAGTATGCTTGCCTGGAAAATCCCATGGACTGAGGAGCCTACCTACAGTCCATGGGGTCGCCAAGAGTTGGACAGGACTGAGCGACTTCACTTTCACTTTTCACTTTCATGCACTGGAGAAGGAAATGGCAACCCACTCCAGTATTCTTGCCTGGAGAATCCCAGGGACAGAGGAGCCTGGTGGGCTGCCATCTATGGGATTGCACAGAGTTGGACACGACTGAAGTGATGCAGCAGCAGCAGCAGCAGCAATAACCCTTCTCCTTGACATCCCAGGAATAGCAAAATACTTGGCGGTCTGCCCTCCAGTCAGCCAGCTACCTCTGCCCCAGCCTGCTGATCTGAGCCCGGGCCAGTGTCCATGGGGACATCAGCCATTGGGACTGGGCTGAGCCACGTGCCCACACAGTGAGGGCAATCAAGCCACCCATGAAGGCCCATCACATCACACAGCCCTTTGCCTGAGGCCTCAACAGACAGGTTGGGGACGCACATCAGGCCCCTCCCACCCCAGCCGGTGAATCTGCCCCGTGAATCTGCCCCGTGAACATGTTATTTCCTGAAATTAACCCAGAGGAAATCCTTCAAAGAGCTAGCGATTCTCCCTTCTTCCCACCTCCCCTATCCCCAGCCAGGTCTTGGGCATTGCTTTGCTGTTCCTGAAGTGAGCACGCCTACTCTGAGCGCCCTGGCGATCCAGGCTCGTGCTGGGAGCTGGCAGGAGTGCCAGCTGGGGCTGACAATGTAGCTGCGGGTAATGTGCCAAGTGCCTCACCCAAGGCCACGGCTGCCTGCCAAGACCCTGCGTCCCTGGAGCACAGGGGAGGAGGATGGGGGGTTGCGGCTGCAGATCCGGCCCTTTTTCTCCTTATCTGGAGCCCAGCCGGGAATGCCCCCTATCTGCTCAGGGATAAGTCTTTAAAAAAAAAAATCAGGGACAAGCCTGCCTCCCTGCCTGATAAGATGGGCTGCCAATGAGACAAGGTCGAGGACACAAGGCCATCTGACCTAGGGAGGATCCGTGGGCCTTCAGGAGCTGGATGCCATTGTACCCCTCCCCCAGAAGCACTGGGGAACCGAAACCAGAGTCGCAGAGAACCTAGCCGGAGGCAGCTGCAACCCAGGCAGGAGGAGGGGAGGGGCCGGAGCACTGGCCTGGAGTAACCTCTCCCAGGCCCCGGCTCCTGGCCCTAGCTGGCTGGCCGCTGACCCAGCCTGCTGGGGAACTGCACGGCTGGGACCTGGGCGGAAGGGCGGCCACACTGGGGGCAAGGTGGCCGCCGGGAGGGCAGGAAGTGCGTCCTGCTGCAGCGGCAGCTTGGGCCCTGGCACCCCTGGCTGGGGCCTCGGGGAGGCAGCCAAGCCTGCAGCCAGGCCAGCCTTTGGGCTCCGGAGGCGGGGAGAAGCTTGATCTGGAGCGCTGAGATCCGATCAACACACCGAGCGCTGCTGCTCGTTAACCTCCGCTTGGGCTGAGTCATGCCCATAATGCCCACTTGCCCGGCCGGACGCCGGTCTTCAAAGGGCCTGGGGGACTAGGAGGGGGCCAGGCAGCAGGCTGCATCCCGTCATCCCTGCCCCCAGATGGCAGGAGCCCCTTCTCTGTTAGCTGCAGGCAGGGGGCAGGCTGGGAGCTCTTGGGTCTCCCATCACTAGGGTCTGCAGCCCTAAGGCCAGGACAAGGGAGGCGGGGAGGAAGCAGAAGTGACCCAGGACAGTCTCCACCCAGCCTTCCTGCTTCTCCATTACTGTGCCGACCTGGGCTGCCCACGGCTCTGGTCATCCCTAGTCTCCCTCTCCCATGGCCAGCCCACACCTGTGCCATCAGCCGCAGGCAGCCCCCGGCCTTCCTGCCCTGGACTCCCCCATCCACGCGCTTTCCGGCCCCACGAGCGGCCCCACCTCATGGCCCCCGTAGAAGGCAATCTCCTCTGAGTTGGCCACCACTCGGGAGTGCATGTAGCGCAGCTCTCCCTTGCGCCGCGCCTCCTCAGCCACCAGCTCCCCGAACTTGGGCGAGAAGGCTCGCAGCACATTGGCCGTGAGGAAGACCACGAGGCCAGCGATGGCCGAGGGCCAGGCTGTGCCGGCCCCGCGGGAGCGGGCCGCTCGAACCAGGGTGTAGGTGGTCACGGCCACATCCAGGAGTGGCTTGGTCAGGTTGGAGTAGAGGTGGGCCACGGAGGCAGCGAAGGCCACCACATCCTCTGTCAGGGACTGGTCCGGGTTGCGAAGACGCCCGTCCATGTTGCTGACCCGGTAGTAGGTCTGCTGGGAGAAGTAGAGGCTGTAGGCATGGGCCACCAGCCGGCTGCGGAACGCCAGGGCCAGCTGGCCCTCCAGGTAGCGGATGGCACTGTTGATGAAGGTGGCAGGCAGTGCGATGAGCAGCCACTGCACGAGCTGCCAGCTGAAGGCCTGAGGGTCCTTGCGCACAATGCAGCGGGCCAGCCGGCCGTCCAGGCGGGCCACATACACTGACAGGAAAGTCCGGCTCACCAGGGCAGCTGAGTGCAGCGCCAGCAGCCCCGTCTCCCGGCACAGGATCCTGGGGAAGAGCAGCCTCAGGAGCCATAGGAGCCGCTGCAAGAACACCTGGTTGACGCCGGCCTTGCCCGCTGAGGCCACGGGGGCACCGGAGACGTCTGCTGTGGGCTCCCCCTCCACCGCGGGTGCTTGAGGGCTCCTGGCCGGAGCCAGGCACTGGCGCACCCGAGGGTAGAGTTTGTGGGCTCCATAGGCCACGAGGGCCAGGACCACAGCAGTACGCTTCAGCGTGGTCACCCGCGAGGCTCGGGGGGTAGAGAGCACCGTCATGTCACCTGGGCTGGACTCACGGGACCGGGACGGGTGCCTGAGGCAGCAGAGGAGGCAGGTGGCTGCAAGGGTGGTGGCTCTGACCCCGGGCTCGTTGTCTAGGCAACTGGAGACCTCGCAGTGGTCCCTGAGACTGTCGCTTTAGGCCACCCGGGTGGTGCTGGGGCCCCTGGCGCGGGTGGGCTCAGGGCCCTCCAGGGTCGCGGCCTCTTCAGGCGGCCGAAGTGGAGGAACTTGTCAGTCCTTGGAACTTGTCAGTCCCTTGGCCCTTGGGGTCAGAGCCTCCAGAGGTCTCCGGCCGAGAGGGCGTCTTTTTCTCTCCACCTCCTACTCCTCCTCCCCTGGTGGCGCCCCTCCCTGGGGTACCGGGCGCGTCCGTCCGCTCCACAGCCCGGCTGAAGCGACTGTGACTCCGCCACCCGCCCAGAATCCCCACCTACCCACCCACCCCTCCCCAGGGGCGAGTCGGGGGAGGGGGAGGAGGCGGAGGAGGGGCGGGAGGCGGAGCTCAGGCACGGGGCGCCCCACCCCGTTCTCGCCCCACGGTGGGGCCCCGCCCCCTCCCCGGACCACAGAGACGCGGGAGGACCGCGCGGGCTAGAGAAGCAGCACCTCGCCTTCCCGCCAAGGCCGGGGACCCGTCGCTCCGCGCGCGCGCGCGAGGCGCGGCTTCTTCCCTAGTCCCAGGCGTCGGGAGCCTCGGCTCGGGGGCGGGGCCTCCGGGGCCTTGTGGCGGTTGGGGGCGGGCCGTGACTAGCGGGGCGCTTCCGGTTCCGGCCGCGGGGAAGGGGCGGGGCCGGGCTGGTGGTGGGAGAGTTTGGCTGTGACGAGGCGTGCGTGGTGACTCTGGAGAACTCGGTGAGCGGACTCGCGCGCCGCGCTGGGCTCCCGGGCCGCCGAGATCCCCCGGCTCTTCGACGAGGGGGCGCGGGGAGGCCCACTGCGCAGGACCAGGGCCGAGGCTGGAGTGCGGGGGCGGGACCGGGCGGAGGGAAGTCGGGGTGGCGGCGGGTGGAGCCGTCTCCCGGGGTAGGGGGCGACGTCGAAGTCCCTCCGGAGGAGCCGGCGGGGTGGGGCTTGTGAGGGCGTTCCGGGTCGGGGCCTCGTCGAGGGGTCTTCTGGAGCCTGATAGGCGCCGCGACCGACCTGGGAGGCCGGGAGGGGTTTCTCTGGCTTCGGAGGAGACAGTCTTCTAGAACTTTCTCTGGACGGGGCCGTGAGGTGCTGGGTCGAGACCCGCTCTTGCCCTTGGCTCCTACTCTCGTCCTCTAGGAGTCGCTCTCGGGGGCTCTCAGAGGTACCGAAAGCCCGAGCCGAAGGGGCGGTGGTTGGGAGGCTTTGGAGTTCCGCTCCTGCCCTGGGAGGAGCTGCTCGCTCCTTCTCTGTCGGCCCGGGTGGAAGGGCCCAGAGGCATCGCAGCTTGGGAGGAAGCGGGAAGGCGTTACTAGGACCGAGGCTGCGGTGTGGTGGGCGGTAGCCTTTGGCGCCCCTCGGCGGGGGGCGATCTCCGGGCTCCCCGAACTGCCGATTCCCATCCACTGCTGCCAGGGTTCCGCAGGCGGAGTCCCCTAGACTCCACGGGGAAGAATTGTTTGGAAGGGTGTCTCTGGAGGTGTTGGCAGCCAGGCTGCGGGGCTCGAGGGCTGGGAAGGCTCTGAGGTCTAGGGCTGGTGGCTGCTGAGCTGTCACGACGCCTATTCGTTCTATGCTCCGTCAGGAACAGGCTCACATCTTCCTGGTGGAAAGCTGCTAGCAACACGATGAGTCTGCAGTGGACTGCAGTCGCCACCTTCCTCTATGCGGAGGTCTTCGCTGTGCTGCTGCTCTGCATTCCCTTCATTTCTCCCAAAAGGTATGGGCAGGCAAGCCAGGAAGAGTCTTGGTAGCTTGTGCCTGCAGAGTTGGGGGGCCCTGGAATTGAAGCCAGCCGGAAACAGGTAGAACCTGTCTGGGATGGGGGTGGCAAGGACTGTGTTTATTATTGCCAGCTAGGCCCACAGTTGTGCTCAGTCACATCTTGACGAGGTCCTTTCCCCTGCACCCTGCCTTCTGGTCTTCAGAGTGTGCCAGAGGGGAGAAGACTGAGCCACCATTCTGGGAACGATGCCTTCCGGGTGTTTAGGGGATGGCATTGTGAGATCTGCAAGACTTGCCCCTGGGTCATGTTCCCATTGATTTGGTGACTTCTGTCCTCCTAACCAGTCTCGCTGGGGTTGCGTAGTGGCCTCATGAGCATTACTCAGCCTAGGAATGCTGAAGCCATGTTTCTTTTCAGTGAACAGAGGACTTCTGAAAAGTTATTTTGAAATTCATCTTGATTACATATACTGTAGGAACACATCTGGTCTTAAGTTAGAACATTACAAATAAGACTCTTTTCACAGATGTTTTCATAAAAGCTTCTTTTTAATGAAAAATTATAGGCCACTGTTGTGATAGAAAGTGTACAGCATTGCTTAAGGAATGTTCTTGACAAAAGCTAGATCTGAATCACCGTATACATTTCACAGGGAATGCAGGGACAGTGGCCCACTTGGAGCTGCTGCATGGAAAGCTTTGCAGGACAAACAGCCTGGTTTCTGCAACAGTGAATTGGGGGAGAAAACAAAAGAGAGCAAGGGAGGGGGGAGTTCGTAGAATAAGAGAGGTTTAAGGTGCTTGTCAACAGAATGCAGAGTCAGAACCTTGTCAGGATTCAAACAGACCAATTGTTAAAAAATAATTGCCTCAATTGGACTTTGGAGTTCTGGCTCTGATGATGAGAGACTTTTCTTGACATTTTTGAGGCCTGGCAGTGGCATTGCGATTGGTAGCCATTTCTGAAGGCTCTTCTCTGATGGAGCTGTATGCTGAAGTATTTATGGAGGGAAAGGAAGAGAGGTCTGGGGTCTGCTTCATGGTAATCGGGGGTGGTGGGAGTCTAGATGAGCCGAGATTGGGCATTCATTTAGTTTAAAGAAATAATGTGGATTTGGCAAGCATTTTGATACTACAGAGGGAACACTAAGTTTTGCATTTCTCTCCCCAGAGCCTACCAGTGTTTAAGATTTTTTTAGAAATTTCTATACTTGGACAGGTATCTTTTTTTTTTTTTCTTTTTAACACTGTTGAACGGATGTCATAAGTTGGAAAATTGCAAGCAGCTAAGGCTGAATCTGTATAAGATATTCAGCCTTTGAAGAAGAGTGCAAAACTGTATTTCTGTTTTCAGGGCCCTGGATCCCAGGTGTGTGTTCTTACTCTACTGACCTTAACCTTTTTGTCCTCTTCACAGATGGCAGAAGATTTTCAAGTCCCGCCTTGTGGAGTTGGTAGTGACATATGGCAACACCTTCTTTGTGGTTCTCATTGTCATCCTTGTGCTACTGGTCATTGGTGAGTGAGTTGTGGCTGATGGTAGCTACCTGACTTAGACCTTTTGCTGTGGCCTCTGCTACAAAGCCCTGTGCCATGTGCTATGTTCCATGATTAGAGTACAGCTTTGATTTCTCAGAGACAGACCATTTAGTGCGCCTGTCTTTCTCTTGGGGGAAGAAAAGCTCCCTTCGTCCACAAAGACATCAGCATCCCTGCTACTGACTGCTGGCAGGGTCTTTGCTTTGACCAGCAGCCTTTGTGCCCCTGGTGCTGACAACCTCGTGTCTCAGGCAGCTCCTTGGGTCCTTCCAGAGCTGAAACCAAGAGAGGCTAATGGACCTGTGCTGACCTTGGTCTCAGTAGGCTGCAGGGTTTAGGAACTGGGTGTGTGTGCTTTTGCTTTTAGGTGTGGGCTGGGGGTAAGAGTTGGGGTGGGGAGGGACCATGCTGGGGGATGTTCGCATAGAGCTTTGCCTTTCTGCACACCAGATTCCACGAACTCTCCTGGTATGGCAGATTGGGTGGGATTGGCCCCTTGCAGAAGGTGGTAGTTGGCAAAAGTGCCGTTTTTCTTTTTGAGGAGTCAGGGAACTGCCTGGGTGTTCTAGAGCGACATCCTGCTATGATAACAGGCTGCTTCATATCCTAATGTAATCTATAGAGGCTTGCCTAAATAAGTTGTTCAGTTCAGTCGCTCAGTTGTGTCCGACTCTTTGCAACCCCATGAATCACAGCACACCAGGCCTCCCTGTCCATCACCAACTCCCGGAGTTTACTCAAACTCACGTCCATCGAGTCGGTGATGCCATCCAGCCATCTCATCCTCTGTTGTCCCCTTCTGCTCCTGCCCCCAATCCCTCCCAGCATCATTCTTTTCCAGTGAGTCAAAAATAAGTTGCTGCTGCTGCTGCTAAGTTGCTTCAGTCGTGTCCGACTCTGTGTGACCCCATAGACGGCAGCCTACCAGGCTTCCCCATCCCTGGGATTCTCCAGGCAAGAACACTGGAGTGGGTTGCCATTTCCTTCTCCAGTGCATGAAAGTGAAAAGTGAAAGTGAAGTTGCTCAGTCGTGTCCGACTCTAGCGACCTCATGGACTGCAGCCTACCAGGCTCCTCCATCCATGGGATTTTCTAGGCAAAAGTACTGGAGTGGGGTGCCATTGCCTTCTCCGAGCAAATGCTAGCAACATAGCATAACTAGCTAGAAGCTGCAGCCCTGGCTGGCCCCTAGCCATCCCTGGGAAAGGGTCTAGGGTACATCTCACTGGGGGAGTGGGCTTAAAGAGAGTTCAGGGTCAACTGCCTTGGGCTGGAGGCCTGAGATAGAGAGGGTAGCCCTCTGCTGTATGACTTGAGTTGGTTTGGCCCAATGCCCCCATCCCTGGTTGGCTCTTTGCCATTAGTCAAGGTGGACCTTGAGGTGCTGGGGTCTCTGGATGCAGAAGACAGTGTGGGAAAACATGTTTTTTGTTTAAATCACAAAAATAGCACATCTTTAAAAATTTGCAAATTTAACTTACAAAGTTAAAGGTCCCCATAAACCCACGTCTCACAGGTAACTATTTTAACAGTCTGTGTTATGTTTCCACAGTTGTTTTCTGTGTTGCCGTGTCTTCACATGGAGGAAGGGACAAGGGAGCCCTCTGGAGTCTATTTTATAACGGCACTAAACCTACTCATGAGGGCCTTGTGCTCATCTCCCAAGGGCCCTACTTTCTAGTATCATCTGGTTGGGAGTTAAGGTGCCCAAATGGGAATTTTGGGGGTCAGGAACCCACATGTGTGCATGCTGAGTCGCTCAGTTGGGTTTGACTCTTTGCGACCCTGTGGACTGTAGTGTGTCAGTCTCCTCTGTCCATGGGATTTTCCAGGCAAGAATACTGGAGTGGGTTGCCATCTCCCCCTCCAGAGGATCTTTGTGACCCAGGGATCGAACACACATTTCCTGTGTCTCCTGCATTGGCAGGCAGATTCCTTACTGTTGAGCCACTTGGGAAGCCCACAGATGTAACACAAAGATACCATTAAGTGGAGGTGTATTTTCATGATGTAAAATCAGCCTAAAAAACAAGCAGTCTCATACCAGAGATTAAGAACCAGATAGTAGGCTTACATGGCCCCTCTCCCATGGGGATCCATTAAGAGTCTTCTTTAGGTAGATCTTTACGTATTGATTTTTGATGTCTTAGATGTTCATTTCAGCAGCACATATCCTAAAATTGAAATGAGACAGAGATGATTAGCATGTCCCCTGCATAAGGATGACACACAAACTCATGAAGCATTCTATATATTTTTTTAAGCACGTTGTAGGGGATATACAAATAGAAATAAAAAGTACTAATGGAACTTATATAATGTTACAAATCAGTGTACCTCAATTGAGAAAAAAGAGATAGCAGGGTTGAAGGAGAAAAGTAGTAGGTATGGGATGGTTCCATTTCTAGGCTGCAAATGCACAGATGTGAATATATGAGTGGCCAGCAGTGGTTTTTTAGAGCAGAGGTTTTTCACTGTTCAGGTGTTGTGCTCCCCCTGTATGCCTATAACTCTGTTAGGCCTTAGGGATGTAATAGGAAAGGTTTCTGTTCTTGTGGCGCTGTAGTCTAATTTGGGGGACATGGACATTAATTTTAGGTCTGTGTAATACAAAGAGAATAACACTGCCTAGAAGACTCTTGAGAGTCCCTTGGACTGCAAGGAGATCCAACCAGTCCATTCTGAAGGAGATTAGCCCTGGGATTTCTTTGGAAGGAATGATGTTAAGGCTGAAACTCCAGTACTTTGGCCACCTCATGCGAAGAGTTGACTCACTGGAAAAGACTCTGATGCTGGGAGGGATTGGGGGCAAGAGGAGAAGGGGACGACAGAGGATGAGATGACTGGATGGCATCACCGACTCGATGGACGTGAGTTTAAGTAAACCCTGGGAGCTGGTGATGGACAGGGAGGCCTGGCGTGCTGCGATTCATGGGGTTGCAAAGAGTCGGACATGACTGAGCGGCTGAACTGAACTGAATGGGACTGAAAATGACTGCTTTATTTAAGCTGGCCGCATGTAGTAGGTTCTACTGGAGGTGATTGATTATATTATGGGCTTCTTTCTCCTGCATTGAACATTGATGAGCATGAATTTCTTTTGTAAGCAGAATACACCAGTTTAACCAGTTATAAAGCTTAGACGCTTAGAAATGAAAACCTTTGAGTCTTTAGCAGGCATGCTCCAGGTCTTGACTCCTAGGCAAGCTCATGCCTGCCTCGTGGGCATTTCCATAAACAGGACTCACCTGGTTTATCAGTTGGGTGGCTGATGGCCAGCCCCATTTGTGATAGAACCAAACAGTGGGGGCACCGTGGGAAAGGGAGTTGCCCCAGTTGCCGGCAACATCTCAGATTTGTTGAGTTTCTTGACATGGAGAGCAAGCTTGCAGTCTGGGTAGAATGGGTCCAGAAGGTGACATGAGAAAAGCTGGAGGAGAGAACAGGTCGGAGGGCAGCACTTCTGACAAGGCACCCATGAAAATGTGTGTAGAAGGGGAAGAGCAGGGGAGACAGTTTCGAGGAAAGCAAGGCTGCCCAGACTCGCACCTTGCATCTCAGCTGGACTGATCCGGGGCTGAACACCTGTATCTCTGCTCTGCCGCAGATGCTCTTCGTGAGATTCGAAAGTATGATGATGTGACAGAGAAGGTGAACCTCCAGAACAACCCTGGGGCTGTGGAGCACTTCCACATGAAGCTTTTCCGTGCCCAGAGGAACCTCTACATTGCTGGCTTTTCCTTGCTGCTGTCCTTGTGAGTGGGGAGGGGTGAGGGACTGAAGGGACCTATGGGCTAGTCTGTGGCCTTGAATTGGAGGCCCTTTCTACATTCGGGGAACCACACAGTTTCTCCAGAGGCAGCATGGAAGATGGGAGAGGGCTGACTGGTATGCCAGAAGGCCATGCTGTGGCTCTGCCATAGCTGCAACATGTTCTTTTAGGGCCTTTGTGCTACTCTCACCTTGCTCTCTGTACACAGTGGAGTAAGTGACGGGTGCTTTCCCTCCTCTGGAGAGGCCCTTTGGAGCCCATCTTTAAAAGGGAACAACTGAATAGGGCCTTTTTGTGTATGGGGTCCAGTCCTGAGAAAAGTGGGCAGAAAGGGCACAAAACGGGGCTGAGACCAACTGTGTCGCCAGGGCCTTCCCCGGTGTAGACCTATCACAGGAGCATGAGACCTATTGGAACCTGAGGGCTGGCATGCTGCCTCCTGTTCACAGGGGTTCTGATGGAGTGAGGGGCTGGCTATTCTCAAGTGTGCTTACCTGGCAGGGAATAAGACATTGTGCTCAGGACAAGGGCTTCCAGGAGTATTGGGAAAAACTTACTGTGAGGTTACTCAGAAGTAGGGTGAGTTTGTGGATTCTTGGGCTGGGCTATCTTAATTCTAATCACCTGGACCTCCTTCTTCACTACGCATTGGAATGACTGTCTTGGTTTCCCTTTTTCACACAAAAAAGTCAGTTGCTCAGCTGAGCCTGGTATCTCTGGGTCAGATTTGGAAAGTGACAAGTGGTGGAGCTGGCAAGGGCTTTTCAGGGGGATACACCTAATCTCAGGAGTGATCTGCAGGCCTGCCGTGTTCTACCTTCTGAGAGTCAGGAACTGAGAGTGCTGGAAGGAGTTGGACACAGAGGCCAGGGTTTTAGGGTTTCAGGAAGCTCTAAAAAAGAAGTATGATCTTGTGGACTGAAACTGAAAGGGAAGCCGATCCAGGGGACTGAGTCCAACCGCAAGTGAGCCAGAGGGTTGGAAAAGAGAACTGGCTGTGTCTGAAGGACCACAGAGGCTCTTGGGGAGGATTTCATCTGGAAGTTAGGAAGGACAGAAAGAAAACTAAGGATTGGACTGGAAGAGGACAGGGAGCTTTAAGAATAGTATTGAGAAGGCAAAAGTCTGGTGAGCACTGGATCGGGAGCACAGTGAGGCCTGGGAAAAAGACAGTCCCCTCGGTGTTTCTGTGTAAAATAAGGAAAGGGTGGGTAGGGGGTCAGGGCAAAGGAAGCGCTGGGATGAGAGAACTGAAATCCCAGATGGGTGAGGCGATACTGGAGCGCCCAGCTTCTCTGACTTAGTTTCCGCTTGGGCTAATGAAATGATGTCCAGAGGCTCTGGAGTTCATTTGCAGCTGGAATCGCCAGTCCTTGAGGAATTGCAGGGTAGGAGAGATTCTGCACGACTGCAGACGGGCAAGCATCCCAGTTTCCAAAGGAGGGAGATAGTAGGTGAGGAAACAGACTGGGAGGGTCTGGTCTGACTTTGATGTCAAGCTGTGTTCCAGAAAGAACAGCTTGTATGCCTTTATTTATTTATTTATTTTTAAAATATAAGTTTATTTTAATTGGAGGCTAATTATTTTACAATATTGTATTGGTTTTGCCATACGTCAGCATGAATCTGCCACGGGTGTACACATGTTCCCCATCCTGAACCCCCCTCTCACCTCCCTCCCCATACCATCCCTCTGAAGAGAGAGGGATCACTGGCAACTATTGTGAATGCTGGGGGGACAGGTTCTGTCAGTCTTATCCCTGCCTTTGCCCATTTGGGGTGTGTGGATTTTCTGCAAAAGGTTTGCCAGTCTCCAATTCAAGAAGATTCTTATGGACCAGGTGCTGAAGTGTGGGCACTGTGCTGGCATAATAGTGTAGTTGGGTGGGGTCCTAAGTCCCAGGAGTGGCTGCTGTATGGGTCAGCTCCATCTAAATAGGGGTCTCAGGAGCTTGCACTCCATCGCTGGCCTGCTCAATGCTTCTCTGCTGAGGACATTTGTTATGGCGAGCAGGTGCAGGGAGAAATGGAAGTGGGAGGAGTTGAAAAACAGGTATGTGGGCTACTACTCAGAACCCACGGCCATCTAGACAGGTTTGCTGATGGGGCCAACTCGAATGAGACTTGAGTTTTTAACAGGGTTACGTTTGCAAATGTGTGTGTAGGTTCATAAAGAGCAGCGGAGACAAGGCCAAACAGGAACTTGGAAAGACTTGGGCTTGTGCCTTACTGCAGCTTAGTAGTTCGTGGCAGAGCTACTGCAGAAGCTCATGAGCTGTTAGTCCCCTCCAGTGAGGGCTGGAGGCACCAGCCTTGCTTGACTCAGTGTCAGCCAGTGCTGCGTGGAGGGTTGCAGTTGGGGTCCCACCTTTAAAGAGATGCTGGCAAAGCTCAGGTGGTGAATTTAGAAGTAGTCACAGTGCTGGTGGGTGGAATGGTGTTTGTTCCTCACGTACTGTGGTTTTGAAGTCTGACTCTCCTGACTGCTCTGCTTTTGTGATCTCTTCCAGAAGAATGCCTCCAGGGCAGGTATTATCTGAGTGGGCCGGGGGACAGTGTAGCCAGGTGTATCAGATGAGTGAGTGTGTGCTCACCTCAGTCCTCTGCAACACCATGAAGCTAGGCATTCCAGCTTAATTCCTGCAGTTGACTTTAAAAAACTGGCATAAAGCACAAGTCAGCATCTAGTTCTAGCTTGACCAGTGCAGAGTAGGAGAACACCACCACAGTCAGGGTGCAGAGCAGTTGGCAGTCTCCTTTCGAACCCAGACAGGTGAATTTAAAGAAGAGCAGTCATCGTTTATATCTCTGTCTTTTCCTAAGGGGGGCGTGGAATCTATAAGAGGAGAGTGAGATCTGGACCGCAGGTCCAATGCGCTCTGTCCTCTGAGCTCCCTCCCCCACTGTGCTCTGACCTCTCAGTCTGACAAACGTGTAAGGAAGGTTTCAGCGAATTCCCTTTAAAATGTGTCAGACAGTAGCTTCTTGGGCCTGGTTGTTCCCGCAGCTCCCCATCTGTTTGTTGTCTATCTTGGCTGAAAGAGGCTTTGCTGTACATGCCACACTCTCCTGGATCCCTGTCTAGTAGCTGATCAAAAAAAAAAGGATGTGAAATTCTCGTGTGACTTTTTAGAAAAGGAAAGTGACCTCGAGGATCGGTGTGGATTCACTAGTTGTCCACAGATGATCTGTTTAGTTTCTAGAATTTTCCAAGATGATATACTCCTCCCTAGTCTAGGGGTCAGACCCTGTATGGTGGCTGTGACCCTTGAGGAACTTCTCTCTTTGCATGACATTAGCCATAGAACTGTTCTTGTCCAAATACACAGCTCATATGCAGCTTACAGGAAACACTTTAAGAACACAGCTGTCACCTTTGTTATTCTGATTACAGAAGTTATCCCTACTCACTGTAAACATAAACAAAGCCCCCCCAAACTTCAAATAGTAATGTGTGGTGAGAAACTGCAAGTTTTCATCTCCAGAGATAGCTATAGGTAATAAGTGGGATGTTTCTGAAACTTTTAAAAATAATCTTTTACATATATGTTAACTGTTTTCTTATGAGCACTATGGGTTGTTTTTTTTTTTGCTCTGCTTTGACTTGCCCTTTTCACTCAATTATCTTGGCAGTTTTTCTAAATGACTTGCACAGACTTCTCCTGTGCTTCATGGCTGTGCAGTGTTCCGTGCTGTGAGGGCACCATCGTGTATTAAGTCAGTTCCCTGGTCACACATAGGTGAGCTGGTTGGAAATTTTTACCATTAAAAAACCACTTTCCCACATTGATGCTTTCTAATCTGGCACAGGATGCTTCTTTTTTTTCCCTTTTTCTCTGTTTAATTATTGGAAATGGGATCTGTGGGATCCTCGTTCCCTGGCACCTAGCTGCTCTCAACGTGGCCTGTGGCCAGCAGCATTGGCTAGACCTGGGGGCTTGTTGGGAACAGAGACCCTCTGCCCTGCCCCCAGCCTGCTGACAAGGACCTGCATCTTGCTGAGCTCCCAGTGACCCTGGTGTTTAATTGTTAAACATTGAAAAAATCGAACTATAGTTTATTTACAATGTTGTGTTAATTTCGGGTGTACAGCAAAGTGACTCAGTGGTCAAGTGCATTTAAAACACTTGGCTTACTCTCTCCCTCTCCTTGTGTACCTGGTTGGTATTTCCAGAAACCATGCTCTGTCTGTCCTGTAGTTTTGGAAGCGCTTTCTCTTTGAAGATTGCCTTCTCTCCTCTGTCTGCCCTACATGGGCTAGTTCCTTTATTGTCCTACATGGCTTTGCTTCCATCTTCCTCTCAACTTTTGTACACTTTTCTTTTGCATAAATGACCCGCTAACTCTTGTTAGCCGTGTGCAAGTCTGTGTGAAAGAACAAGAGAGATGTCTCTCTGTCACGGCTGGGTCAAGTTTAGGTGTATTAGAATTGTTTTGCAGAGTCCCACTCACGGTCTTAGCTCCATAACCAGAGCATCATTGTACAGGAGACAGAGCTGCTGCAGAAATACTGAGGGAGAGTAGTTGTATGTGTGAATTGCTTGGGTTCTGGTTCGGCTTGAAATCAGTAAGGACTTCTGTAATAGCTTCATAATTCAGGGGGCCTTTGTGAGTGGAAAAGGGCAACCCAGGAGAGAGGGAGCACTGGAAAGATGGCCTGAGTTGCACAGGTTCTAAATCGCCAGCCCAAGCCTCTGCCTAGTTCTGATACCAGTTCGGATGCCCGCTTGTTTGTGTTGGTGTGAGCTCTTAGTAACAGATTGTTGGTTTATAGTCTGCCTCTGACTGTAGACTGGATAGTAGGCTGTTTGTTCCCCTGGATTTTGGTAGGAAGGTGCCTGGGTCAAGCACACAATCTATGCATCAGCCTTAGCCTAAGTTTTACGAGTCCAGTGACTTTAATCTCTTAGTCCCTTTTGTACTCTGAAGATTATTTATTTGGCCACATTGGTCTTACTTGCAGCCTGCAGGATCTTCGCTGTGTCATGTGGGATCTTTCTTTGTGGCCTATGGGCTCTCTAATTGTGGCACAGTCTCTGGAGTTCACGGGCTTCAGTAGTTGTTACATGAGGGCTCAGTTGCCCCATGGCATGCGGGATCTTAGTTCCCCACCGAAGGATCGTCACGTGCCTTGCAAGGCGGATTCTTAATCACTGGACCACCACGAAAGTGCCCCCATGTGAAGATTATTAAGCCATCTGATAGTATATAGCCTTTGGAGGAAGTTGAGGCTTTAAATAAACAAATAAAAGACATCCTCTAAAATGTCAACCAACGTTGCCACATGCCTTTTTTGAATATCTTTCTAGACTGATATCAGTTACCATTTGTTAAGGATTCCATGTGCCAAGCACACATTAATTTTTACAGTAGTTCTGCAAAGCTGAGGTTCAGAGACCCAAGTTCACAGAGCTAGTCATCAGCAGAACTGAGAATTCCGATTTAAAGTGATAGGACCTCAGCACCTGGGTTCTTTCCCTACAGCAGCCACACGCGTCTTCACATTGGAACTACCACAGGTGAACTTGGATCTTTCACTGTCCGTCATGAACATTGTTCTACTACAGCCCATCAGTTTCCAGCGTTCTTACGAATCTACCAGTTCCCCGCTGCTAAACATCAGGCTCATTCCCCCAGTTTTCTCTCATAAACCAGGAAAACCCCTCTCAGTTGCCACTTTGCATGCCTCTCAGCTGGACCTCCTGGTCATAGTGTTTGTGTCTGTCTTCCTGTTTTTCTCCTGCGAATTTGCACATGTCTCACTGGCAGGTACTGGCCCAGTCCCAGAACCCAGTGGGCTGTTAGAGAAGGAGCACGTGGAGCAGGGCAGATGACTCAGGAGTGGCCAGAGACATGGTGGAGGGTTTTTAATGCCAGTTTCAGAGTATGTACCTGACCTCTGTGTGGTAAAGTGTTGGGTTTTTCCAGCGGTGCTGTGCCATGGTCCGAGTTGCACGTTTGTACTTGGCAACAGCACCTGGGGTGGGGTAGTTTTTAGCTCAAGAGCACCTAGAAGCAGGGGGCGCAAAGGGGAGATCACTGAATTGGGAGATGCTGGTGGCCTGAACCAGGTTTCTGAGGTGCTGGCCGGAGAAAGGGGGGGAACTAGTGGGGACCCCAAGCCTTGGAGGCAGAGGCGGTGGTGGTTCTGCTGTGGGTGCCCGCAGAGTGGCAAAACCCAGAGGAAGACTGGTACATTCATCTAGGGGAAGGGAGCTCGAGAGGCCCGCTGGAAGGCGCGAGGAAGCAGGGGCTGGGCAGTGGAGGGGGGTGGCTTCACGGAGGGGTCGAAGGATGGCTGATGGGTGAGAGGGCTGGGCGACCACTCCCTGGAAGCCAGGTTAAGGGTAATGAAGGCCGATTCAGGGAGAGGCAAGACTAGGGGAGAGAGACAGCAGGTTAGTGGTGAGGGGACCACAGAGGGAGAGAGCAAGGCTAGGAGAAGAGGCTGGGAGTGGCGCTTGCTCCTCCTGGGTCTGGGGTTAAGAGCACGCAGGGGGGAGAATTCCCTGACGGTGGTCCAGTGGTTAAGAATCCGTGCTTTGACTGCCGAGGGCTTGGGTTCAATCCCTGGTCGGGGAGCATCACATCCTTAAACAGATGTGTCCTTCCTCACAAAGCTCTGCCCTGCTGCTCCATGGTTGCTCTGACGTGGGGCAGCTTGCTACCTTCCCAGGTCTCAGTGCTTCCTGCTGAGAAAGCCCAGCTGTGGGCTGGGCCGCGAAGTTCGAGAACAGCTGTCTCCACACAGAAGCCCGGGGGAGCTCTGCCCATTTTTCTCATCACAGGTGATTCCCCAGCTCCTGTGGTATCTTTTTCGTTCGTTTGTAATTGTCAAACGTACATATAGCATCAAGCAGGCTATCTGAACCAGTTTTTCGTTCTTCTGTCATATATGAGATTGTCAGACAGGCTTTCTCATATTTGTTGGTTGCTGTTTTGGCCTGGCTGCATGGATCCTAGTTCCCCTACCAGGGGTTGAACCCGGGCCCTTGGCACTAAAGGCGCAGAGTCTTAACCACTGGACCACCAGGGAAGTACCCGCCCCCCCAAACCATTTTTAGGTGTGCAGCTCAGGAGTGTAGTTCAGGCAGCCCTCCCAAACTCTTCATCTTCCAAACAGGAACTCTGTCCCCCCTCCACAAACCAGGGAGCTTACCTCCTGAGCTTCTCTTCCTTGGTGTCCAGAAAGCGCTGCATCATCTCAGTAGGCTTCCTGCCCCACAGTTGCCCTCATAGCCTGTCTGCGCTGCCTGGTCCAGCCAAGCAAGCTTTCTGATGGTATAAAACCACCCCACCGCCCCTGCTTCCAGTGCCTTCAGAGTGGCTTTGACATCAGGGCCTGACCCTGAGACCTTCGGGATGTGACCCCTTCCTGCAGCCCTCTGAGTCTTTGGTTTGGTCTCTCTGTCATGAACCAGCCACATGGGGCCCCTTCCCTATTTTCGTGGCCTCAGCCTGGACCGCCCCCCCCCCTCCCCGCCACCCGCTGGCCTGCCAGTCCAGCCTAGAACCCCCGTTTGTGCTTCCTGCCTTTCTGATCCTGTGGTGCGAGGCCCGTGTTGTGCTGACCTCCAAGGCCCTGGTGGCCTGGGACATGGCGACCTAGGGTCACCCCCTCTAGTCTTGCCGGCTCCATGCCAAGGGCCAGGTACATACACAGGGCTGCCTTCCCCTTTGGGCCTGAAGGGAGTGTCCTGGGCAGACAGGGCCGGCTTCAGGCCCGTGTCTAGGTTGAACTCCTCGAGCTGCTGTGCCGACTGTTCTAGGTTGGACGCCCAGCTCTTCAGGTCTCCTGAGCACTGAGCAGGAATGCTGGGGTGGGGGGAGTGTGTGTGAAGACACACGTGTTGAGGACATGGATGCTGCTGGTTCTGGCGCCGCGCTGTGGATCTTTGGTCCCTGAGGGCACGGTGCAGGTCACCATTTAGGACGGACCCGGGCGCTGTGCACTGTCTCATCTGTTGCCTTCATGCCTCCTTCCCTGCTCTGAGTGGGGCTGCAACTGGCTGGTGTCCCTCTGCAGTTGCGGATGTGGCTGCCCGGCAGCTCTTGCTGGGCTGAGGTTTGCAGGTTCTAAGAGTCAAGCTCTGTTTTCTTTGCCTTTGAGGAAATGTGAATGGTCAGGACCAAAGTAGTAGTTGCATCCAGACCTGGGAAGGGCCCTCTGTGTGAAATTGCTCCATCTGTAACGACCTGAACTTGGTCCGCGGTTCCCTCTTGTTTTCTGCCTACTCCTTTAGGGCTGGATTCTGTCGCCACAGTCAATACGGATGGGGTGGCCTGGGCTTTCTTGCGAAGTTCCCTTCCCCAGTGGGATGTAACAGCCCACAACGGCCCTGAGAGGCAGGCGGCTGTAGTGAGAGTGGGTGTTGGAATTAGCTGGGTTTGGGCCCTGGGTCTGTTACTGTTGAGCCATGTCACCTCGAGGAAGTCACTCAGTCTCTGGAGCCTTTTCCCTCCCTGGTTAAACGGCTGAGGATGCCTTTTCACAGGCTTGGTGTAAGGATTAAGGTGACCAGGGCTGTGTTCTTGGCATCCTGCCTGGCCTATGGGGATTGCTTCATAAACAGTGACTGTTCCTGGTATCACCCCAAGTAGTGAGAGAGTTTTGTGGGATTTTCCCCACTCGTGTGGTGGGCTGTGCCACAGAGAATGCCAGGCCTGTCCCTCAGGGTCTTAACTTTCCAGGCTGGGCACAGGGTGGGGAGAGTGAGTGCAGGGGGACGAGTGGAAGGCCAGGAGAGGCCGGCCGAGGAAGGGCTTGGGGGGACACACCGAGGAAGCCTCAGGGCCCTGGCGTCTGGTTGGATGTTGCTGGGGGTTCTCAGGCCTGGCTGAGCACTGGAGGCAGTAGAGAAGAGCAGCCCCCTGCGGGTGTCACTCAGTTTCAACAGCGAGTGTCTCCTTGGCCAGTCTAGTTTGATCACCCCCGTTGTCCTCTGGAGTATTTTGAAGCCAATCCCAAATAGCATGTTTACAGGCAAAATAGGATTTTGGCCTATCGCTTTGAAAAGAGAGGGACTTGGTTAAAAAGTTTTAAGCACGCTAGCATTTTGCGTATGAGAACCTTAGAGTAACTTCACAGTAACCAACTTAGTGGTGATTGGTCACATTTCCCAGATTATGTTGCAGGTTTTGCTTATACTTTTTTGAAAGTGAACATGAAGGTGAAAGTCGCTCAGTCGTTTCTGACTCTTTGCGACCCCATGGACTATACAGTCCATGGAATTCTCCAGGCCAGAATACTGGAGGGGGTAGCCTTTCCTTTCTTCAGGGGAGTTTTCCAACCCAGGGATCAAACCCAGGTCTCCCGCATTGCAGGCGGATTCTTTACCAGCTGAGCCACAAGGGAAACCTAAAAAAGTATACTTTTTTACTCTTGCTTTAATCCACATCTAAATAAGATAAATGAGGGGTTTGTAAAATCTGATGCTCGAGATCATCCCAGAGATAAAGTGATTTAACTGAAGGGCTGACCTTAGAAGGCCAGGTAGAGGGATTTTTGGCCTTTATTTCCTCTTGATCCGTCAGTCAGCTGCCATCATTTTCTGAGACTTCAAATACAATAGTGCTTCAGAGCTAAGCACTGAATAACAGACTTTTTGATAAGTCCATTGATTTCTAGTCCCCTCCTCCTCCAGCCAAAGTCGCCCAGCTGCATTAGTGTGCTGATGTCCTGTGGGTGCTAGGCCCAGCAGGGCCTCTGATAAAGTGGGGACTGCGGTAAAGTGTGGGGAGTTGCCTATGAAGAGATCACAGAAGACCATCTGACATGCATCAAAACGAGCATCAGCTTCTTTTAAAATTGGATTTTTTGCTCAGCTACTTGGTTTTGGCCAAAGAATTCTCTTCCTCATACTCTAAAGGCAAATGGCAAATGAGCAGTTTGGGGGCATGGTGCCAAACAATAGGGGCTCAGTCTTCCTAATTCCAAGGTCATGGGAAGGAAGCCTGATGGTCTAGCAGGGCCCCTTTCTCGGAAGGCAGAGGGCAGGAGGCATGGAGAGCAGGTCTGTAGATGGGAAGGACTGTGAGCTCCTCCAGCCCAGCGCCATCTGACCAGTTGCCTCCAGGCTGGAAACATGCTCGCTGTGAACAAGTGTGGCTGCTGTGACTGAGGAGTTGATTTTTCATTTAATATCATTTCAGTTCAGTCGCTCAGTCATGTCCGACTCTTCGCGACCCCATGGACTGCAGCACGCCAGGCTTCCCTGTTCATCACCATCTCCCAGAGCTTGTTCAAACTCATGTCCATCGAGTTGGTGATGCCATCCAGCTATTTCATCCTCGCTCATCCCCCTTCTCCTGCCTTCAGTCTTTCCCAGCATCAGGGTCTTTTCCAGTGATTCAGTTCTTTGCATCAGGTGGCCAAAGTATTGGAGCTTTAGCAGCAGTCCTTCCAGTGAATGAATATTCAGGACTGATTTCTTTTAGGATTGACTGGTTTGATCTCTGTCCTATCCACGGGACTCTTAAGAGTCTTCAACACCACAGTTCAAAAGCATCAGTTTTTCAGGGCTCAGCATTCTTTATAGTCCAACTCTCACGTCCATACATGACCACTGGAAAAACCATAGCTTTGACTAGATGGACCTTTGTTGGCATGCTTTTTAACATGCTGTCTAGGTTGGTCATAGTTTTTCTTCCAAGGAGCAAGCGTCTTTGAATTTCATGGCTGCAGTCTCCATCTGCAGTGATTTTGGAGCCCAAGGATATAAAGTCTGTCAGTGTTTCCATTGTTTGCCCATCTATTTGCCATAAAGTGATAGGACCAAAATTTTAATTTATTTAAACAGAAAGGCCACCAGTGGCCTCTGCATTGGATCGAGTAGCTGATACCACCTCTAGTCCTTTGCTTTGTTCCCTGTTTGGGCCAGTCCTCTTTCCTGGGCTCATTGCCTTGCAAGAGACACTTTGCTTTGGATTGGAGTACTGTGTGGGGCTTTCCTTGTAGCTCAGTCAGTAAAGAATCTGCCTGCAGTACAGGAGACCGGGGTTCGATCCCTGGGTTGGGAAGATCCCCTGGAGAAGAAAATGGCGACCCACTCCAGTATCCTTGCCTGGAAAGTCTCATGGACAGAGGAACCTGGTGGGCTGCAGTCCATGGGGTTGCAAAGAGTCGTGTATGACTGAGCGACTAACACTTACCGGCTGTGTGGGGCACATCTTGGGTGACTGCTCCCTCCCTCTGAAAGGTTGCTTCTGCAAGCCGAGCCATGACCTCCAGAGGAGAGGAGTTCGAGCCAGGGTTAGAGACGAGGCTTGACTACTTGGAGCATTTTGTGTAGCAAAGTTTTATTAAAGTATAACAGATAGGGAAAGCTTCTGGTATAGACATCAGAAGGGGACAGAATATGTCTGTTAGTAAGCTTATTAATCAGATAAGAGAGATACCTCAAGGCTGAGGGGTTTCACCAGGCCCCTTTCCCACAGTGTATGTGCATGTTTGAGATAGGATGGTACGAGGTGTCTGATTCCCCCCAGCCATAAAACAATTGACATGAATACTGGTTTGTTGAACCATTATCAGCCCAAGGTTTGAGAAAAGAAAAAAAGTTAATCTTGAACCACTTTGAAGAAAGGCAGATTCTAAAGTGAATACATAGTTCCATTAAGAAAAACATTTCCATAAGAAAAACACTTGTGTGTGTGAAAGTTACTCAGTGCTGTCCGACTTGTTGTGACCCCATGGACTACACAGTCCGTGGAATTCTCCAGGACTTACTGGAGTGAGTAGCCTTTCCCTTCTCCAGGGGATCTTCCTAGCCCAGGTCTCCTGCATTGCAGGTGGATTTTTTACCAGCTGAGCCACAAGGGAAGCCCAAGAATAATGGAGTGGGTAGCCTATCCCTTCTCCAGCAGATCTTCCCGACCCCAGAATCAAACTGGGGTCTTCTGCATTGCAGGTGGATTCCCTGATAGCTCAATTGGTAAAGAACCTGCCTGCAACCAGGGTCTCCTGCATGGCAGGTGGATTCCCTGATAGCTGAGTTCCATGTAGGGTTCTAACTGTTGCTTCTTGACCTGCATACAGATTTCTCAGGAGTCAGGTAAGGTGGTCTGGAATTCCCATCTCTTGAATTTTCCACAGTTTGTTGTGATCCACACAGTCAAAGGCTTTGGTGTTAGTAAAGCAGAAGTAGATGTTTTTCTGGAACTCTCTTGCTTTTTCAATGATCCAGCAGATGTTGGCAATTCGATCTCTGGTTCCTCTGCCTTTTCTAAATCTAGCTTGAACATCTGGAAGTTTTTGGTTCATGTACTGTTGAAGCCTCACTTGGAGAATTTTGAGCATTACTTTGCTAACGTGTAAGATGAGCAATTGTGTGGTAGTTTGAACATTCTTTGGCATTGCCTTTCCTTGGGATTGGAATGAAAACTGACCTTTTCCAGTCCTGTGGCCACTGCTGAGTTTTCCAAATTGGCTGGCATATTGAGTGCATCACTTTAGCAGCGTCATCTTTTAGGACTTGAAATAGCTTAGCTGGAATTCTATCATCTCCACTAGCTGTGTTTGTAGTGATGCTTCCTAAGGCCCACTTGACTTCACACTCTAAGATGTCTGGTTTTAGGTGAGTGATCACACCATTATGGTTTTCTAGGTCATTAAGATCTTTTCTGTATAGTTCTTCTGTGTATTCTTGCCACCTTTTCTTAATATCTTCTGCTTCTGTTAGGTTCACACAGTTTATGTCCTTTATGGTGCTCATCTGTGCATGAAATGTTCCCTTGGTATCTCTAATTTTCTTGAAAAGATTGGTAGTCTTTCCCATTCTACTGTTTTCCTGTCTTTCTTTGCATTGATCACTGACGAAGGCTTTCTTATTTCTCCTTGCTATTCTTTGCAACCCTGCATTCAGATGGGTATCTCCTTTTTTCCTTTGCCTTTAGCTTTTCTTCTTTTCTCAGCTATTTGGAAGGTTGTGGTGGAGAGTTCTGACAAAGCATAGTCCACTGGAGAAGGAAATGGCAAACCACTTAAGTAGTCTTGCCTTGAGAACCCCATGAACAGCATGAAAAGGAAAAAAGAATGGACACTGAAAGATGAACTCCCCAGGTCGGTAGGTGCCCAATATGCTACTGGAGATAATGGAGAAATAACTCCAGATAGAATGAAGGGATGGAGCCAAAGCAAAAACAGTACCCAGCTGTGGATGTGACTGGTGATAGAAGCAAGGTCCGATGCTGTAAAGAGCAATATTGCATAGGAACCTGGAATGTTAGGTGCATGAATCAAGGCAAATTGGAAGTGGTCAAACAGGAGATGGCAAGAGTGAATGTCAACATTTTAGCAATCAGTGGACTGGAATGGGTGAATTTAACTCAGATGACCATTATATCTATTAATGTGGGCAAGAATCCCTTGGAAGAAATGGAGTAGCCATCATAGTCAACAAGAGTCCAAAATGCAGTACTTGGATGCAATCTCAAAAATGACAGAATGATCTCTGTTCGTTTCCAAGGCAAACCATTCACTATCATGGTAATCCAAGTCTATGCCCCGACCAGTAACGCTAAAGAAGCTGAAGTTGAACGGTTCTGTGAAGACCTACAAGACCTTTTAGAACTAACACACAAAAAAAGATGTCCTTTCATTGTAGGGGACTGGAATGCAAAAGTAGGAATTAAGGAGATACCTGGAGTAACAGGCAAGTTTGACCTTGGGGTACAGAATGAAGCAGGGCAAAGGCTAACAGAGTTTTACCAAGAGAACGCACTGGTCATAGCAAAAACCCTCTTCCAAAAACACAAGAGAAGACTCTACACAGGGACATCACCAGATGGTCAATACCGAAATCAGATTGATTATATTTTTGGCAGCTGAAGATGGAGAAGCTCTATACAGTCAGTAAAAACAAGACCGGGAGCTGATTGTGGCTCAGATCATGAACTCCTTATTGCCAAATTCAGACTGAAATTGAAGAAAGTAGGGAAAGCCACTAGGCCATTCAGGTATGACCTAAATCAAATCTCTTAGGTTTATGGTGGAAATGACAAATAGATTCAAGGGATTAAATCTGATAGACAGAGTGCCAGAAGAACTATGGACAGAGGTTTGTGACATTGTACAGGAGGCAGTGATCAAGACCATCCCCAAGAAAAAGAAATGCAAAAAGACAAAATGGCTGTCTGAGGAGGCATTATAAATAGCTGTGAAAAGAAGAGAAGGGAAAGGCAAAGGAGAAAAGGAGAGATATACCCATCTGAATTTTGTGTAGAGAAGGCAAAAAACCCTGCAGTTTATTTCCTCCTGCTGCCTGGGGAGCTCTGGCCTCCCTACCTGTTACCCACTCACCTCCCACTCTATCCAAGTAGCCAGAGTGCCCCCAGTGCATTTCAGCACTGGAGCATCTGCCTAGGGTGTGTGGCCTCTTTTGGTTGCTCTCTGTTCCTGATTTCAAGAAGGCAATGTGACAAGCTCGCTCCTGTTCACGGCTTCTCTTCAGCTCCAGAGGGCCTGCCGCCCCTGCACTCTGCATCTGGCCTTACTGTCCCCAGGGTAGACATCAGGGCTTAAGCTTGAGTTGCTGCAGGGCCTTGGCCTTTCCCTGACCCCCTCCTGTTTCTTCTGACTTCAAGAGTGAAGAGGACCTCTGAGGGCTGAAATGTATTCCTGAGATGGATGGATGGGGGCAGCCCTCAGAAGATTTTTCCCTGGACAGTTTCTGAGTCAGCTCTCCTTCCCCTTCTGCCGCCTCCTTATTTCTGTGACTCCAGACTCATTAGGGTGAGAGTTCTCTAGGGCCACTTCAGCCCTACTATTAGACTTTGCCTGTGTCCTTTGCCTCAAGCTTTTGCTGGGGCGGCACCTGGCTTTCAGCTCCTCACCAGGGTGGCCACCTCCCCACGCATCTGCACCGCAGCCTCTGTGTTTTGCCTTGGCGTCCACCTGCGGCCCAGGGCACCACCTGGGACAGGGTTGTAGTCAGGCTGGAATGTCAACAGGTGGCGCTGTGACCCCAGCTTCCTGCTTGAGCTGTGCAACAGGGTAAGGGAAGGTGCCTGCCCATTTGTCTTGTCCTGTCGTGTCCTGAGGGCCGAGTGACCTGGTAAATGCTCATGGCAGGATCGGCAACAGCCAGGGTGGAGCGGGGTGGCCACAGGCCTAGAATATTCCATTTGGGATGTGCGAGGACACTCCTTCTTGCTCTCTTCTCAATTCCTATGAAGCCAGCCCTCCCCTCCAGTTCACCCAGAGGAGGCAGACAGGATTGGTGGAGAGCACCTGTGAAGCACGTCCCTGCTGCTTGATATGCTTGGCTCTCTCTCTACTGCCGACTCTTGTTTACTCAACCTTTTAGAAAAGCAGGAAAGCCCTCCTCAGTGTCCAGAAACATCTTACTAGGTCTCTGGGGGTGACATTTGTCCGCCAAGGCCACTTTTGGATTCTCTTATGGTTTGGGCCCTGACGTCTCTCTCGGTTACTAAGTGTGTTTATAACCCAGACCCTGGGCCCTTCTGCCAGCCCTGTGCCTCTGGGAAACCCCTTTGGCGGTGGCTTCTCACCTGTTGTCCAGAAATGGCTAAGAATAGGTACCTGCAGAACAGGACTTGGGCGGTCGAGCCGAGCGTGATGGAGCAGGGCCAGCAGGCATGGGGAGAGCAGGCCGCCAGCCTTCTCTCTAGGCTGACTGCCATCTCTGCGCTGTTGAGACTTGGAGATTCTGAAGTGGAGCACCTCCCACCATGTGCCCTGCTCTGTCCTGGGTCTGGGTCCCAGGGGAGACGCAGAGCATTCAGGAGACAGACAGAAAAAGGGTGCACTGACGTGCTTGAGAGGGAGTGGAGGGTTCCAGGAGCTTTGGAGCTCGATCTTGGGTGAATGAAGGGCAGGCCCAGGAGCATGGGCCATAATGTGTCGGGCAGTAAGAAGTTCTAGAACGCCGACTCCTGGGTAGGCCTGGGTCACCATGCTAGGGAGTGCCGCTCTTGGTTTTTCCGGGTAACTGGCAGGGGCACCCTTTGAACTTGGGCCGGGGCACTGGGCTCTGCCCCCAGCTTTGATGATGAATGTTTTCCCAAGTGCCTTCTCAGCTACCATGGCAGTCACAAGCCTAGCTGGCTCATCACCACAGGTCTGACATGGCACCTGCTGTTGCTGTTTGCTGTCACCCTATGGTTCAACTGACGGGCAAGCCCTGCCCGTGTCAGCCTGTGTCCCCCTCGCTGCGGCCGGGCTGAGGGAAGGCTGAGTCTGGGGAGAGCCAGGGCCCTAGACCCACATTCTGTCCTGGCCAGAGGTGTGATCTCACCGCTGCGGGGGGTGGGAGACGTCATCTGCTGGGCCCCTTCCCAGTGGACCTGGGACAGAGGGTCTGGAGATTGAGGGTGCTGTCCCGGGCCCGAAGGCATCTGTAGCTGGGCAGCCAGGTGAGGAGCAAGTGACACGGTGATGTGGGGAGATGATCAGGAAGAGCAGGGACTGTGCAATGGGCGGAGGGGACCCTGGGCGTTCAGGAGAGGCTTTGAGGGGAGAGCAGGCTGGCTCTTGAGTCATCAGTGAGCGCGCTCCACCGGGAGGGGGACTGGCGCGGGCTGACATGCAGCGGCATGGAGATGAGGCAAGCGAGGACTGGTGTGCTCATGCACAGCCAGCGGTTCGGTGTTACTGGAGCAGAGGGCCATGCAGGTGGGGAGGGGATAAGAGCCAGCTCACTGACGGCTGTGTGCCAGCCAGAGGCAGTAGGCGGGCATCAGGGATCGCAGCAGAGGGGTGACATGGTCAGACTGTCTTGGAGAAGGGTCACTGGCTTTCCTTGGGGTTGTGGTTTGCAAAACTATGATCAAGGGTAGGGAGGAGGCCAGTTAGGAGCTGTTACAGTCACCCAGGAGAGAAGCAGTGAGGCCTCAGGAGGACTGGGGCCCCGGGTGACATGCAAGTCCGAGAGCTCAGGTAGATCAGAGATGCCATCTACCGCAGGGCTGGTTGGCTTGTCTTGGATGGGCTGAGTCGGCCATGCCTTGGGGACACACAGGAGCCACCAGAGGGTAGGCTGCTGGATGTCGAGATCTGGCCAAGATCCTGAAGGCAGGCATTCGGGGGTGTTGGAGGGAAGGGCAGGGAAGAATTGCAAGGGGGTGACCTGTCAGCTGCCCCAAATGCTACAGACAGGCTGCTCCTGGGATGCGGCGGTTTCTGCTGGTGGCGTGGTCAGGGCAAGGCTCAGGTCAGTGTAGGTTGGGGCGTGGAGGGGCCAGGGGAGCCGTGATGGGCTTGGGCTGCTGGGCAGGAGAGCCTGGAGGGATGAGGCTCCTGGCGGAGGGAATTACCCGGAATTGCCAGGGGCTGGATTGGAGGAACAGGTCTAACAAGAAAGGAGAGGACAAGGATGAAGGCAGTTGGTATGAAAGACACGTGGCGGGGGCAGGGCCCTGATCCTGGAGGCGCCTGACCTGAATTGGGGAGGCCCTCACGGTGGGCATTTCTGGGGCTCGGTACCACGTGTTTGCTCTTGCTGCTCACCCTGGTTCTCCGTAAGTGGGGCTGGGCCCGGAGGGCCCCGAGCAGAGCTGGGCCTGGCCTCCCTGGCTCGGCCGCTGTAGTCACTCACAGCCCTGCTGCAGTCGGCCTGTGGGGGCCGGCAAACAGGGAGTGTCACTTCGGGTTGGCCCGCCCTGTCATTTCCAGCTGGGTCTGCCAGGTGGCACACGTGCCCTCCCCCCCAACCCAGTCTCCAGCTGGGAGGAGCAGCTGGCTCCACCCCACCAGGATCGTCTGGGGGCTGCCTGTGGGCTTGGGGTTGAGTGAGACTTGCCTTTCCTGCAGGGCTCCTCCGGGGACCGCCACTCTGCCTGTGTGCCTCAGACACGTTGCTTCTCTCTCTCTGGCTCCTGGGGCGCTTGAGAGGTCCCTGCATTTCCAGGGCTCCAGCCTGGTGGGGGGCAGGCTGGTGGGCAGTCGGGGCTGAGACAGGGAAACCTGAGCCCCAGGCCACGAGGTCCCGCTCGCTAATTTTAGAGAGCACATGTCACTGGAAACTCTCCCTTCCTGCCAGGAATCAGTCGCCTGGCTCTCCCCGTCCTGACAGGGGCCCCTGGAGCCGCTCTCTGAACCAGGAAGCGTGATGGGTCCCTCACAGCCCCCATGAGTCGCTTCACCTCGGGCTCATCCCTGGCAGGGGCTCGGCCAGGGCGAGCTGGGCGTCTCGGCCCTCCCGTCTCGCCCTGCTCCTCTCAGCCGGTGTGAGTAGCTGGTTGTCCACAAGAGCCCTGAAGAGGCCGGAGATGATGCCTCAGAGCAGGCGGCCTTGGTTGCTTTGTCTCCTAAGAGTGAGCACGTCGTTGGGGAAGTACCCTCGCTGAGTCCTCCCCTCGCCCCTGGGGCCCTGGCTGTCCTGCACCCTCCTCGGGGCAGTGACTGGGCAGGTCCATCCTAGCCTTTGCTCTGCTACATTCTGTACTCCAAGGCCAAACTTGCCTGTTCCTCCAGGTGTTTCTTGACTTCCTACTTTGGCATTCCAGTCCCTATAATGAAAAGTACATCTTTTTTGGGTATTAGTTCTAAAAGGTCTTCATAGAACCATTCAACTTCAGCTTCTTCAGCATTATGGGTTGGGGCATTGACTTGGATTACCATGATATTGAATAGTTGGCCTTGGAGATGAATAGAGATCCTTCTGGCTGGCAGCGGCGTGGCTGGTCTGGACCTGAGATGTGTACCTGGGCCCTGATCCCTTATCCTCTGTCCCCCTCACCCTGGGAAACCTCAGGGTGGTGATCTTGTCTAACACATGTGCTCTGGCAGCCGCCTGTGGACTGCCTGTGGGAAGGGGCTGAGGAGAGAAGAGGTGTCTCCATCTTGCGGTCGCTCTCAGGCGTGGTTCCCTGGAAACTGAGAACATGGCATGGTTGCCAGCTCAGGCCTTGGGGTCAGAACGGGCAGGAGTGCACATTCCAGCCACATTGGTTTCTGGCTTGTAAGCGATGGCTTCAGCTGCCTGAGTCTCTGTTTCCCTCTGTAAAATGTGGGCAGTGGTAGTGTCTGCCTCCCCAGGTGGCCTGCACGATTCAGCTGGCCCGTTCGAAGTGCCCCCAGCACGGGCTGCTCCGGGTGATCAGGGCAAGTGCAGCCTTGCAGCAAGGAAAGGGGCATCAGGGCTGCTTTGGCATGTCCGGGCCCCGCCCTGCAGAGTGCCAGGTTCTGGGCCTCCAGGCTGGACGTAAACCCGGTCCCCATTGTCCTGTCAGGCCCCTGCTGCCTGTGCCTTCGAGGCTGGAAGAGAGCCTCAGGGCTGCAAGCAGCCTTTTGGGAGCATTAGCAATCATGGTGGCAGAGGACAGCTCCCAGCTCCATCTCCATCTTTGCCCTCATGTTGGCTGTACGTTGCTCTTCTCCAGGCTGGTGATCCAGAAGGACAGGTCTCGGTTGGAGGCAGGTAGAGGGTGGGTGCAACCCAAAGAAGTTCCTGCAAGCCATTTTTTCCTCTCCCTTCGTTTTATCAACAATTATAGCCTGCTTAGACGCCTGGTGACTCTCATCTCCCAGCAGGCCACGCTGTTGGCCTCCAACGAAGCCTTTAAAAAGCAGGCAGAGAGCGCCAGTGATGCGGCCAAGAAGTACATGGAGGAGAACGACCTGCTCAAGAAGGTGAGTTGGGTCCACCTGACCCCCTTCCTTCCCCTCACCACGAGACAGTCTTCGTGGGCCTCGGAAATGTGTGACGCTGCTGTTGTCCGAAAAGTGAAGCAGTCAGGCAGACGGACTAATGGACATTTTTTGCTGTGGAGGGCGGGTGTCTGGGAGGGGTCTGGGGGTCATGGTGGGCAAGGGGGCGCCCTGGCTGTTCTGTTGCCTCCCTCTGCTGTAGCCAGGTCAGACTCTTCCCTGATAAAACCGACTCCCTAAGGAGCTGAGCCCTGGGCTGCGAGCATGGGGCAAGTTAGCACAGAAACACCCAAGACAAGACCCCCCCAGTCTTCCTAAGGATGGCTATCAGCTGGGGATGAAGTGGGGCAATCCTCAAAGGCTTGTCTGAGGAGGTGAGGTGTGAGCCAAGCTGGGGAGGAGGAGATGGACGGAGCTGGATTCAGAGGCAGAAGACAGTTGGCCCAGCAGCGCTGCGTGGGGCCTTGGCTAGAGTGAAGGGTGGCGCTTGGGGAGAGGGAGATGGGAGGGCCTGGGTCAGTTGGGGGTGACTGGCCACAGTCCCCAAATGACAGCAAGTTGAGTTGTTGGCTAGCCTGGGGGTAAACTTGGAGGAGCTGCTGAGAACGGAGCCAGGGCAGGCAGGGCGTGTGGCCTGTGAGCTGTAGCAGGTGGCTGGGAACACACAGTGGCCCGATTCTGTGCTGACATTTCCGAAGGGGCAAGTGCCCAGGGCAGCTTGAGGAATCCCAGCTCAGTGGGGAGGACGGACCAGGCCTCCTCTCCCTCCCTCCCCCCTCCCCTCCTCCACCTGAGTGACCTGGATCCTTGGCGCTCTTCCTAGGAAGCTGGCGGTGTCACCAAGTTGGGTGGCAGGGACAGCGAAGTGAAGGTGCAGGAAGAGAACAGGAGCCTGAAGGCTGATCTCAAGAGGCTGAAGGACGAGCTGGCTGTCAACAAGCAAAGTGAGTGCTACCCTCGGGTCGCCCGTGGCCCCCAGAACTCTGGAGCCTCCGCGGGTGGCTGCCGCACCTTCTGTGCCAAAGGATTCATACCAAACTCGCACGCAGGCTGAAGAGCTGGGCAAAAGTAAACAGTGGCTCCCAGCTCGCCCAGCCGAAACCCAGCTGGGGTTGGCCTCAGCCATCGGGGCTTCGTGGTTTAGCAGTCTGTCTAGGGTCCCAGCAAGGAGGGCCCAGGCACCCCAGAGATGCAGGGGCTACCTCCAGAGCATCTCAGCCAGTGCCAGGCATGGGGAATGGCACTCTGTGTGTTGTCAGCAGGGGCCTGGTGGGTGGGGAAGGCAGGCTAAACCAGAGCCGCTAGAGATGCTCCCATTTGCTTTCTTCCTAAAGCCCTCTCTTGACATGTCTCTTGTTCCCAGCTTCAAGGCTGGGGTCCTTCTGCTGCTCTTGCCCCCAACCTTTTCAGAATGTTTCTCCCAGGCCCCCAGGCCCCATGAAGTCACTCCTGCTGAGAGCCACACAGGGTCTCTCCATGACAGGGTTTGGGGGGAGGGAGCCCTGATGTCTTCCTGTTGCTCCAGGTTTGTTGGCCAGGCCTCTCCCACTTCTGGAGACTCGCCTTCTGGATGCTTCCACAGCACCTGGTGGAGGAGTCTTCTTGAGAGGAGGGGTCTCCCAGACACTCTCACTGGGGACGGACCTGGGGCAGCCACATCTGCTGTCTCCAGTAAACGGCGCTTTTCTCCCTCAACCTTATCTTTTCATTTTCCTTCCTTTGCCATGTGTGCTACCCCCAGAGCTGGAGAAGGCGGAAAATGAAGCTCTGGCCATGCGGAAGCAGTCTAAGGGCCTCACCAAGGAGTATGACCGCCTGTTGGAGGAGCACACGAAGCTGCAGGTCAGCCCCTCAGCCTCCAGGCCGATCTGTCCGCTTGGCGAGGCCTTGGCAGCAAGCTGGCTGCTGTCTCTCCCAGTTCCCCTGATTTCCTCTAGTGCTGCTCCAGCCAGTGCCAGTCTGGGCCCCAATAGCTGGAACCCCTCCTTGGGTAGGAGGGCTGTGGCCTGGTAGATGGCTGTCACTTAGCAAGGTGGCCTTGGTCTCCAGGCCAGCCCTTTGCACTGTGGGCCTTCCCAGCCTCATGCCCAGCATCAGTGCCCTTGAGAAGAGTGCCTTTCTTGCCGTGTACCCCTGGTGCACAGTTTTGAGCCCCCCTGACTCCTGTTCAGGTTCACTGAAGGGCCTCAGCAAGTACCAGAGAGATTCATGGGAAACTCCCCTCCCTGCCCCAGGCCTTCCCTGCGCTGGGGCAGAGAGCAGGGAGCATCACAGGTCCTAGTCACTTGCCCTGTTTCCACATGCTCTGGGAGACCGGAAACTCGGCATGAGGGCTACGGAAATATCCCTGAGCTCTGACAGCTTGACTGAGTGCTTGGGGGCCCAAGTTGGGGTGCCACAGAGGGTGGAAAGGCTGTGCCCAGCCCCCAAAGGAGGACCAAGAGCTGAAGTCGAGGGCAGGCTTGCAGGCCGGACGCGGGAGGGACTCGGAAATGTGGAGGCCACCGTGAGGATGAGGGGGGTGCAGGTGAGGCCCGGGAGACGGGGCTGCTCAGGGGGGGCTTCCTGGGCTTGTCGGCTGCCTGGCGTGTGGTGAAAGGGGCACCCGGCCGGGTCTTTGGGGCTGAGGGCACTGGAAGGCAAAGGGGAGGAGTGCACCCTGGCCCTCCCCCCCCCCCCACCGCTTTGCAATCTTCTGTCCCCTCTGCAGGCTGCGGTAGATGGCCCCTCGGACAAGAAGGAGGAGTGACGCTCCCTGGCCGCCTGCAGCTCGCTCAGTACCGCCACTCTCTCCTTTGCGCTTCTGTTTCCTCATGCTGCTTGCTGTTCCATGCGCTGCCTGCATTCCTTAGGGGACCCGGGTCCCCCCCCCCCCCCCCCCCCCCCCAGAATGAGCCAGGCTGCGGCGGGGCTTGCTTCCCACTGGGCTAAGCCCCTCGATGTTGCGTGCTGATATTCTGGGCTCCTAAGGCCCCTCTCCTTCGGTCCTGCCGCAAGGCAGGCAGAGCAGGAAGAATAGCTTCTTGGGGGGCAATAAAGTCTGTTGTGTTATGTCTGTGCTGTGTGCGTGTGACTGAGGCCCCCTTGTGATCCCCCCACCTGGACCAGCTGAGACACTGTCCAAGCAGGCAGCTTGGACAGAGACTCCAGCCCCAGGCTTGGCCCCAGAGGCCTGCAGGACGCTTTTCCCTGCCTTTGTTCTAATTCCCAAAGGCTCCCTCCTCCCAGGCTGGGTGCGGGCTCGCACTTGCCCCGTCTATGCCCTGCCTTGGGCACCCCAGACCAGGCCTGGCTTGACGGCCACGCAGGGCATGTTGGTCCTGTCATCTCCCTGGGCCCAGGGGAGCTCAGGAGACGCAGGGAACCCACTGGGCTTCCGGGTGGCAGCCTCGCCCGCCTCCTCTGGGTCCTGTTCATCACATTGAGGCCAGATAGAGCATGGCAGAGTGCCACCAGTTCCTCCCTGCCCTGCCCCCTCCTGAAGGTTTCCAGGATGACCTCTGACTAATGCCGGCGAGAGCGAAGACGTGCCCTTGGTGGTGACCTACGCCTGGCCCAGGGCAAACGGAGGAAGTGGGCAGAGCCTCCAGGTGGCTCTGGGGTCCCCTCCACCACCCCATGATCCTGCTCTGGCCTGGACACCCCCTGCGCTGGCTTGGCAGGTGGCCACCATCAAGGAGGCTCCAGTGTTTTTCTGCTGCTTCTGAGGACTGGGTGAGGGGGGTTGGGGGCAGGTCGGAGGTGTTTTCTGTTGGCATTCAGGGGCCCCTGGAAATGGGTGCAGACAGCCAGCCTTGAGCACCAGCTTCTCCCACCGGGCTCAGGCTGGTGGCTCCCTTAAGCAGTGTTCTTTGCCCACGTTCGCGTGGGGAGTGCCACCCCCCTTTCCGGGCAGCCTTCTAGGTGGTGTCTGCCGCGGAGGGAGGCTGCAGATGACACCCTCTGGTTGCTATGCCAAGGCTGAGAGCTCGTCCCACTTTTCCAGGAAGTGTTCCCTGACTACCTCGGCCTTCCTGAGCTTGCCTTGCTCTGAACTCCTGCAGGCCAAAGTCCACACCATGGGCCCTTAGGCTCTTCCCCGGGCTGGGTGGAGGGGAAGCAGCTAGCTGGGGATGAGAAGAGTGACGGGGATGGCCAACTCTTAAAAGTGGAAAGCATGGTGCCCACCTTGCTTAAGACTGGAGGGCCACCTGTGGGCACTGCCCCCTCCAGCCCATTCTGAAGGCTGCTTTCAGCTGGCAGCCTCTGCTCAGAGTGGGGCTGTAAGCCACTATACCCAATAGTCTTCCCTGCCTTGCTTGCACCTCTGGTAACCTCGTGGGCACCACAGGGCTGGGCTGATCCATCTCCTGACCTGTCTCTCCCACTGCTGGTCCGCATGTTCTCTGTCTGCTGCAGGGACGGGTTCCCTAGTTAACAGGACCCGGCCAAGCAGCATGACCTCTGTCAAGTGCCCCTTACTGCGCTGTTGATGTTTTCTGAGTCTTCGGTGGCCTGGTGGCAGGTGGCCTGGAGGCCATTTGGCAAGAGGTGACAAGGATGTGAGCCAAGGCATGGCTACAGCTAGAAGAATGGAGATGTGAAGGAGCTGGTGTGACTCAGGGTCAGAAGATCCCCTGGAGGAGGAAACGGCAACCCACTCCAGTATTCTGGCCTGGGAACTCCCCTAGACAGAGGAGCCTTGTGGGCTAGAGTTCATGGGGTCGTGAAGAGGCAGACACGACAGCACATGCAGGGTGGGGAGTGGCGAGGGTCTGGGGCGGCAGGGACTGTTGAGTTGGAGGGTGTGAGGGCCTTCTTGGGAAAGCTACACTGGTGCTGAGCTGCCAGCGCACAGGCTTCTTGGGGTTGTAGGTGTGGCGAGAGCAGAAGCTTGTAGGATGAGGAGCCTTTCAGAGAAGGGTGGGACAAGGGTTGGGTTGGCAGGCCAGGCGTTGGCACTGCAGGGGCTGGGCCACCATCTCGCCAGGGAGGCGCCTCCGCCAGCTGAGGCTCCAGAGGCCCAGGTTGACTTGGGGTGGGGCCTGCTCAGCTGATATTCCTCCCCAGGCTCCGGTGACCTGCACCCTGTCCAGGTTCTCCTTGGTGACCACCAGAACGTTTGCTTATGACTGGCACAAGCCAGAGCCCACCCCTGGCTGTCCAGTTGAGAGCTCAGGCCCTCCCCTCACTAAGGGGTCGCTGCCTGGCTAAACGGGGAATGGCCTGTGAGGGACTGAAGAGGAACCAGTTGTCCGTTTTCTCTGAAGGGCCACCCCATCCCTTCTGCCCAGGCTGGCATTCAGAGCAGGCAGCCAGTGCCCTACCTTGACGCCCACCCCAGGAAGGCCAGCCTCAGCTGATAAGCGGACTGGCCCTGGCCACCCATATGTCTGTGTCTCACCCCATCCTCCCTCCTGTTACTCTGGATGGATCCTGAATGGGTTTCCTTGGTCTACTTCCCCGCCACTCCTCTGAAACCTCGTGCCAAAGCGTGTGTAATCTCAGACTTACCCCGGAATCATTTTCAGGATGGCAGTTGAATGGCAGTAAGTGCATTTCCGTCGTGTGCATCCATCCCCATTGCGCATCTCCTGAACTGTTCCTCTCTCCAAAACGGACACTGTCCCCATTGAACACTAACTTCCCCCCTCCCCCCACTTTCTTGGAATTGCACTCCTCAGAGAAGTCAAGTCACACAGGATGTATCTTCTGGCTGCTTTCTGCCACATGTCATGTCCCAGAGGTTCATCCATCTTGTTGCAGGTGTCAGAATTTCCCTCATTTTTCAGGATGGAGCTCCTTTTCTTTGTTCCTCTTTGCAGAGACTTGGGTTGCTTCCACCCCTTAATGCCATCCCAATCAGGTTTTTGCCTTTCCCTTCGCCCCAGATTTCTCTTGTCTTGTGTGATCTTATCACCAAAACTCCGACAGAGCCCATCACCCCCTCCTCCCTGACACCTGGAGGGGATGGTGGGCCCTCACATGTGTGTTCTGGGTGGTGGAGGGGTGTCCCTCCCAACTTTCCTGACTCTGCAGCCAGCTCCCCCTCTGCTCTGCCACATCCAGAGTGTCCCAGGGCCCCAGGGCTCGGTGCCTGGGCCAAGGCTCCCTCTCCAGCTGCCCAGGGACTCATCCAGGCTCGGGGCCGTCTTTATGTAATGAGAACTTCCAAAGTTCTGTCTACAGTGCAGACTTTCTAGAACTTCAAACTCCTTGTCTATCTGCCGACTAGACATTTCTACTTGGTAGATAACACTGTCCCCTCTGAACCTCGTCTCCCTGGTGCAGAGCCTGGCAACACCACCCAAGAAGGGGTCCCAGCCATCCACAAACCTGTTGGTTGTTCAGTTGCCAAGTTGTGCACAACTCTTTGCAACCCTACGGACTGCAGCATGTCCACGGGGTCAGTGATGTCATCCAACCATATCATCCTCCATCACCCCCCTTCTCCTGCCTTCCATCTTTCTCAGCATCAGGGCCTTTTCCATTTAGTCAGCTCTTCGCATCAGGTGCAGGCAGGTCACTAACCTGGTGACTTTGCACCTGCTAGTGCCCTGGTCCTGCCCAGTGACCAGCCTTCCCCCGGGCCCTACCTGCTCTCAGAGGAGCACCCTTGAGAAGCTAGAGCCTGGACTTGACACCCACCTTCCCTGCTTAGTGTGTTCCTCTTTGGTGGCCCTTGGTCCCCAAGTATGTCAGCTCCCTGCACTGTTCCTGGAACTGTGCCAGGTGTAGAGACTTCAGAACCAACACTTGCCCAGGGAAGCCACTCAAGGTGTGGAGGGCTCACACCCCCTCATCCCCTGACTGCCCCCCAACACCTGACAAGCAGGAGCCAGCTTTGGAAAATGACATCTTTATTGCTGTTTGCAGTGGCTTTTAGCACAGTAAGGGCGTCCCCACTGGACCCTGGCCCTCCCCCAGCCCCACCCATCCAGCCCATGTCAGGGTGTGAGGGCAGCCCCTCAAGGGCCCCCTCAGGACGACATGACACGCAGGGTTTAGTGAACCTGCCACATGGAGGATTTGAGACGTGGACAGGGTATCAGCCTGAAGCTCTCAGGTGGGAGCCATACCTAGGCTGGTGCCCACCTCGGGTCCCTGCAGTGGTGGTGCCCGTCCCAGGTGGTGCCCATCCCAGAGGGCAGGGTGGGGGCCAGCCTGAGCAGGCCAGGTGGGAAGCCACGGGCCCCCATGGTTGATGCATCGGCTGACCCTGCCGACTTGTGGGGACACCCAGTGAGGCTCCCCTCCACCTTGCACTTTTCCACTGGTCTGGGGCTGGGGACTGCACATGCATACCCACACGACGGACTTGCACACTTGATAGCTTGAAGCTTCTGTTTTGCCTATGAAAATTAGATCTAGAAATTCACACTCCTTGGCTGGGGGGCAGAGGTATAAGAGGGGCTGAAAGGGATGGGGTGTGGCAAGGAGAGGGACATCGGGGTGTTTCTCTTAGAAATATACAAGCAGAAATCTCTCAAGTTTTTATAAAATGTGCAAAATACAAGCCTCATTTGCCCACAGGCACAACTTACACCTGGTATTCACCATTGCTGAGAGAAGAGATCTATACCCTACGTACTCACACACACGTGCACTCATACACGAGCTCACACAATTGATATTGGTGGCAATTGGCGCAGGAACCAAAGGTCCCGTTGCTGGCTGGCTCTCTAAGCGTCTAGATCGGGGATGGGGAGAGGGGTCTAGCCCAGCTGAAGTATCTGCCTTGGTTCTGTGGCTGTGCCCCCCACCTTCCCCCTCTGCTCTCCAATCCTGGGCCCCACGCTGCTACCTCTGGGGTGGGGGCCACCCAAGGGTATGTTGGGCAGAACCTGGAGAGGCAGGCAGGGAGCAGGGGGCTGAGGTGAGACTGCAGTGGGTACTAGCGGAGGGGGGGGAGGAGGGGTGGCCCACGGTGCGCTGGGGAGCAGCGTGTGCACCAGCTTGGTTATGGGGGCGGGGAGGCATCTATTTTTGGTGGGTTGTGGTATTTTTTTGGTGTTTTATTAAAAATGGAAAAAAAAGTGAGTTATAAGCACTCTGGTGCTTCCTCCCCTCCCCCCACCCCAGGCAGGCAGACCCCCATTGAGTGGCAGGGAAAGGCAAGCCCCCCGGGAGGGGTGGGGGGGCTAAAGCAGGGGTGCTATGGCTACAAGAGGGGGAGCTGGTGCCAGGGGCCCATCACATGACGCTTTCCACCACCACCACCTTGCTGCTCTCAGACACTGGGGTCAGGGTGGTCAGGCCCCTGACATCCGAGTCTTGAGCTCTGTATTCCAGGTGGTGGAGGCCCCAGATGGGCTGCGTCAGGTGCTGCCAGCGCTGTGGGAGAGAGGGGCGTGCCTTGAGTGCCTGGGGAGTGCCTGGGGAGGGGCCCCTGCTCACTCTGGGCCTCTGGCCACTTCCCGTCACCTGCCACCAACTTGGAGCCCCAGGCCTGGTCACTGGCCAGGCTACGACGCCTGCACTAGGGAAACCGGGTTCAGGGGAGGGTCGAGTGAGTGAGTGCAGTCACTCAGTTGACTGCAACCCCATGGACTGTCACCCACCAGGCTCCTCCGTCCATGGGATTTTTCCAGGCAAGGGTACTGGAATGGGTGGCCATTTTCTCCAGGGGGATCTTCCCAACCCAGGGATCAAACCTGGGTCTCCCGCATGGCAGGCAGACGCTTTACCATCTGAGCCACCAGGGAAGCCAGTGGAGGGTTGAGTGGTTGTAAAAACAGAGGCTGGGGACAGGTCTACATGACCTGAGGCCCTGGAGGGCCCACTTGTTTTCCATCTATACCCCATCGAGGGTGTCCCAGGCACCTGTCCTGGCAGCTGGTGGGGTGGGCAGCCTGGAGGTCCTGTCTGGACCAAGGGGGGGGTGGCGCGTGGACAGAGGGAGGCATGGGGCACTGACCTCAGCCATGGTCCCCTTGGCCCTGAGGAGGCAGCCCAGGAGGTGGAGGGGCACACATAGCATGGAGGAGAGCGCAAAGGCCCAGCCCACGGCCTCGCCCCACCACGGGTACACGTAGGTATTGTTGTAGACCAGCGGCTCATGGTAGACCACGTTGAAGATGAAGATGCCCTGTGGGTGAGAGAAGCTTGGCACTCATCCCCAGCAGCCATGTCCGACTGGCCCCTGGGTGCCCTGCACCCTGCCTGGCCTTCTCCCTTACCATGCACACCAGTGGGGTGAAGAAAGACCAGCACCATTTCATCCAGGGGCAAGGTCGGTACCCGATCATGCAGGCCACGTCGTCCATGAAGCGATCAGCTCCTGCAGAGATGGAGGGCCAGAGCTCGAGACACCCACCACCGCCCCTGACTGCCCAGCCTGGCTCGCCTGTTGACCCCAACCTACCGTACACCCAGGCGACCACCACACACTCCCAGAAGGCCTGCCAGAGCAGCGTGGTGCCACTGGCTGAGTAGTAGTCAAACAGCTGGAAGACATACATCCCGCCCTGCGGAGGGGGCCGGGTCAGGGGGGCTGGTAGCTGGCCGCCTGCAAGGCGGGGTAGGGGTGGGCAGCCCACGTCCCACTTGCACTCACATCGGTCACCATGGAGAGGTCGATGACAAAGCAGATGGTGCAACAGAGGGCCACGGAGATCTCCCTTTGGAACCGGAAGTAGTAGGAGGCTGGGAGGAGGTCCAGCAGGCCAGTGATGAAGCCTTCGACACCTACAAACTGTAGCCGGGCAACTCAGGCCAGGCCCCTCCCCTGCCCACCCACTGTCTCCTGGCGCCCAGGGTGCCCTAGGCCCACGACCACCCCCCATCACACACCTCGTAGGCCCATAACCCCTTGCAAACCTGGCTGTCCAGACCAAGCAACAACAGCATGAAGAAGAACAGGGCTGCCCAGAGTGGGGCCACAGGCATCAGTGTGACGGCCCGCGGATAGGCGATGAAAGCCAGGCCAGGCCCTGAGGGAGAAGGTGCAGGGTGTGCACATCCAGAGCCCCCCACCCACATCTTGTCCCCCACCCCACCCTGTCCCCCAGCACCAGGGTAATGAACTACGGCAGGGTACCCTGTGGACAGAGGCCTTCCCACTTGTGGCAAAGCATCACCAGGCCACTCCCACCCCTGTGTGTGTGCCATGCCAGGAACCATGATGGCAGGTTCCCGCAGGCCCTTGGTAGACTGACACCTGTAACGGGGATGTCTGGCTCAGCCTTTGGGGCCTGGGTTCCAGTAGCCATTGCAGTCATAGGTCCCCACGGACCCAGAAAAGGCCACCCTTTCCCTGGGCAACACTCTGGCAAGGAGGACACACCCCGAGGCCCCTGGAGAGAGAGAGATGGGGGCTTGGGGCTCCGGCCCTGAGCTGGAGGCACAGCTGTGCCTCCCAGTTGCTCAGCCAGGCCTCCTCCTGGCCCACGCTGATGGGACAAATCGAGTTGGACTTTTCCCCATTTCTCACAATGGCTATTTGCGTGTGTTCATATCCGTGGTACAGCTGTGGCTCCAGAAGCCCGGCTGGGGCTTGGTGGGGCGGGGGGGTCTTTACCTGATTCTGCTACCTTGGAGATGTGCACACCCTGTTCTGTGGCCATGAAGCCCAGGATGGAGAACACCACAAAGCCTGCAAAGAAGCTGGTCCCGCTGTTGATGAGGGCGAGTATGATGGCATCCCTGTGGACAGGGGAACACTCAGGCTCTTGAGACTGCCTGCCGCCCACAGGTGGGTAGGGCAGGGCAGGGGTGGCCGGCTGTGGTGCCTACTTGTAGCAGTTGTTGTTGAAGCGATTGTAGCTGCCCAGGGCGGTGAGGGCCCCCAAGCCGATGGCATAAGAGAAGAAGATCTGTGTCCCTGCGTCGATCCATACCTGGAGGTGAGCCAGGGAAGAGAAGGTGTGGGGAGCCCTGCTGGGGTGCCTGTCTCGCCCCCGTGTCCCCCGCCACCACCGTGTCCCCTCCCTCTGCTCTCCCTCACCTGAGGGGATGCCAGCTTCGACCAGTCAGGCTTGAGATAGTAGATGATGCCATCCAAAGCGCCAGGTAGCAGCACTCCGCGCACCAGCAGCACAACGAGGACCACATAGGGGAATGTAGCAGTGAAATACACGATCTGGGGGGGGTCGGGCTGCTCAGAGGGGGGTCCTGCTGGGAAGGCCGCAGTACCCCCCATGCTGGCCACTCAAACCACCGCCCCCTACCCTGCCTTCTAGTCAGAGCCATGGCTGCCAAAGGAGGCTGTGCTCAGCTGGGATACCGGCAGCCCCAAAGCAAGCAAGGTTAGCTGCAGGGAGGGGGGGACAGGATCAGGTCCCATGCTTCCTGGGCCCCTGACTCTAGGTCATGTGCTCGCAAGGTCCTTGGGATTAGAACTCAGCCTGCCAGAGACAGGTAAGAGTGAGATAACACCAAATGCGTCTGCCTCCCAAGCAGGTCTGCCTGCTCAGCAGGCTGTCTTATTTTGTGTCTGTTCAGTGGTCCCACCAGCCGGACAGTGGGCCCCCGAAAGAGCGATGTGTCCAGGCTCCCCGCTGGGGTCCTCTAGGCCACACATCAAGGGATAGAAACAGGCAGTAGACCGGGTCTACCCACACCCTAAAACTGACCAGAACCCTAAACCGGAGCTGGAATCAACAGAAACTGGGAGGGTGGGAAGGCGGGACAGGGATGCTCCACCCCCAGGGAAGGGGCAGCCACTGTGGGGGCCTCTCCCCCTCTACTGGGTGGGGCTCTGGGGCTGGACTGAAGTACAACCCCTGATGCAGTCACCTCCTGTGGCAGCAGTGGTCCCTGGCAACTGCACCCCACGCCCAGGCAGTGGTGCCTAAGCCCCGGGGTCTCCCCCGGCTGTACCTTGCCTGTTGACTTGACCCCCTTCCAGACACAGAAGTAGACCAGCACCCAGCAGGTCAGCAGACACAGGGTCACCTCCCAGTTGAGGGCCCCTGGCACCTCCAGCCCTCCGGAGAGCCGCAAGACTTTGTTCCTGGAGAAGGAAAGTCTGTGAGAGTTGTGCCTGCAGAGGCCAAGAGACTGGGGGAGTCCTGGGTGGCATTGCTCTTCTGGCAGCTCTTGAGTCTAGCTAGTCCTACCAGTGCTTCTGGGAGGCCTGTGTTAAGTCCCCAGCCTGGGGTCCCTGCAGTCTGTGTGCCCGGACCCCCAGGCAGCCCAGCGCCATGCCATCCCCAGTAGACCCAACAGCAGTTCCCACTTCCCTCCCCAGGCGGGCAGGCACAGCCCACTCTGCATCCCTGGTCGCATGCCTCCAGGGCGGGGACCGGGACACACCCATGTGCATGTACCTGTGCGCGCATGCACATACACACATGCGCATACACAAGCTATGTGCAGGAGGCGAGACAGACTAGGCCTGGCTCTGAGGTGCTTTGACTCACTCCCAGAACTCGATGACCGGGGACCGGCGGTCAGCAAGCTGGTCACATGTGAGGTTGGCCATGGTGGCATTGGCACAGTCTTCGTGGCGGAAGATCTCCACGCAATCGGGAGTGTTCCACGTGTGGCCACACGTGGCCCAGGGCAGCGTGGTGGTGAAGGACTTCACCAGATAATAGAAGCCCCAGGCCAGCACCATGATGTAATAGGTGTTGCAGTAGAAGACGATCACCATGGAGGCGTAGCCCAGGCCTGGGGAGCAGGGAAGAGTCTCTGTCCAGGTTCATCCCTGGCCAGCCCCCCATTGCTCCCACGATCTCCTGACCATGCACTGCCGGTGATCCCTGCTGGGTCCCTAACATCCTGCTCCCCACATCTGCTGACTCTGACCCCCCTCAGTGCAACCAGACCCTTCTGTTGCTGTCCACCCAGACCCCTCCGAGCCCCCAACTTTCCTTGTACAAGTGCCCCATGCCAGGCAGACCTCTCAATCTGTGGCCAAAAATCAGATCCTCCCCCAGCCCCCTGCTTCCTCCCCAGCCCTCGGACAAGCACACATCCCAGAGAGGCAAGTCCTGTTTCCCTAGTCTCACACCTGTCATCCAGAGTCCCACTGCCAGCATGATGGGTGAAGGACGGGCAAGCCTTCACCTGTTTCCCGCCCCTCCCAACAGCAACCTCCCATACTCAGCAGCTGGGGGGTTTTATGGGGACCTGGGGCAGGGTGGGAGACAGTCACCCTCTCAGGGGCAACCTCAGCCAGTCATTTCATGAGTCTGTGCCAAAGCCTAGGGTCAGCTCCTTTGGATTTTCCTGCCATCGTGTCTCACACCCAGCCACCCTCCTTCCAGCCCCAAGGGTGGTGGGCAGGGCTTTCTCGCCCGGCGGGGAGGGGAAGAGGTCCACCACCAAGGTCACCCAGGTAGGTGGTCTTCAAGTCCTCGCAGCTTGAGGGCCACATGCCAAGCCTGGTGCTCAGACAGGATGAGGTTTTCTGTAGTGAGTACCATCTTTGTCCCAGGGGTGGAGAAAGGCAGAGGTCCGCGGGGGTCACACAGGAGCTGCCAGGGCTGCTCACCTTTGAATAGGGGGCAGATATTCCAGACGTTGATGCTGCCGGCCTTCATGAACTGGCCCAGCGAGATCTCCAAGAAGAAGATGGGGATTCCTCCAATCAGGGCGATCAGGATGTAGGGAATAAGGAACACACCTGGGGGGACAAAGCTGGAGGTGGGCACTTGCACAGGGTTGCCCCTTGGCCAGGCAGGGGACTTGACCAGAACTGCGGAAAGACAGCCCAGGGCCTTCCCAAGCCCTGGGGTGTGGGTGGAGCCCCACCTTCAGGCTCCACCCAGGCCATGATAACTTCCCACTGAGTGAATCAGTATAAGGGGTGGCCGCTGACTCAGGAGCCCAAGGTGAACAGTCTTGGCGGGGAGGGGGGGTGGTGCGCACAGGGCGGGCATCGAGCAGAACCCCATTTCCTTTTGGTTTCCTGAGAGCCCCTTTCCCCTATAGGGCTTTGGCCCCTACTCACCGAGGGTGAGCTAACTAACGGGCACGGCAGAGACACGCACTTGTGGATACAAGCCACCCCTTGAGCCGCAGTTTGCTGGGCGGCAGAGGAAGGAACTGTGAGGGCATGAATGAGTGTGCATGCTCATGCCTGTTGGCTGTGGTTGGCACTCGGGCCCGGGGACCCACTGGGGTTGGGTAAGGGAAGGGAGCCTCTTGCCCGCACATCTGAAGGCCCAGGAAGAAGAGGGTGGGTGGGTGGAGTTGTCTACCAGTGAGCAGAGTGCAGGGTATGTGAAAGGGTTGCTAAGCAAGGACACGAAGTGAGCAAGTTGGGGGAGCCTGGCAGGTACAACAAGACAGGAGCGCCCAGGATGGGGGTGGGGGACCCGGGGGACTCCTCCCCTCCAGGCCCCGGACCCTTGGCCCAGCTCGCCAGGCAACTACTCAAAAGGCTAAGCTTTGGCTGCCGCTTGGCTGGGCCCGCGGTCTCTGCATCCTCCTGCTGTGACCTTGGGCCAAGGCCTTTGCTCTGAGCCTCAGTTTCCCGCCTGCTGCCTAGTCCCTGCGGCTTTTCCCACCCCACCCCTGGGGCTGCTTTGCAGTCACAGGACACACGCGTGCCCATAGCTGTTGCTAAGCTGGGCTGGGGCGGGCAGGCATGGGGTGTGCATGCAGTGTGTCCAGCAATGGCGCCAGGCGGCCCGGGCTGCCGGCTTCCCAAGCCTGGCTCCGGCACCCAGTGTTCCAGGCCCAGGCTCGAGGGGAGGGGAGGGGAGGGGAGGCAAGAGGAAGAGAGAGAAGGGAAGGGAGGGGAAGTCAGGGGGAGGGACAGAGTGGCCCATTGTGTGTGTGTTCGTGTGTGCACACGTGGGGGGCCCGCACAATGTGCCACTTGTGTGCCTGATCGGAGGGGGCATCCAGAGCTCCTCACCTCTGGAGGCCTCCCCCCAGGCGGGAGGCCTCGCCCGGCCACCTCAGTGGCCAATCACTTGCGGGTGGTGGTGCTGGGGTGGGGGGCGGACACAGCTTGAGGCTTCCTTCGCAGGCCCCCTCCCCCACCACGTTGCCAGGCACATGACCGGCCAGGGGGGTGGCCGCCCGGCTGGGCCACCGAGCGGCGACGCGGGCGAGGGGCGGCCCCCCGGCCCTCCCCCTCCCTCGCCACGCTGGGGGCCTCCCCACCCTCTGGACTTCGCCCTGCCGCCCCGGTGGGGCTAGGGAGGGGCCCGGCGCTCACCTCCGCCGTTCTTGTAGCACAGGTAGGGGAAGCGCCACACGTTGCCCAGGCCCACGGCGAAGCCCACGCACGACATGATGAAGTCCATCTGGCGCGTCCAGGTCTCGCGCGGCGGAACGGCCAGGAGGCTGCCGGGCGCCCCCAGGGCTGCGGGGCCGTCGCCCTTGGCCGGGGCTCCGTCGGGCCCGGGCGCGATTAGGGGGCCCTTCTTCTCCTCGCCGGACACGCTGTAGATGCCGTTCTCCGTGCTCTTGTTGGCCATGGCCGGGGGCACGGCGGCCCGCGGGGGCGGGCGGGCGGACAGGCGCGGGGTCGCCAGCGGCGCAGGGGGGGATAAAGGCCCCGAAGGCGCGGGCCCGCCGGGGGCCGAGGACGGCCGGACCGGGGGGTCGGGGCGGCGGGCGGGAGGCGGGCGGGGTGCGGGACAGCGGGGGCGGCGCGGTCAGAAGCAGTCCACGAAGCACTTGAAAGTGAGCCTAAAGAATCTCATGTGTGTCGGGGGCCCGGGGGCTCGCGGGCGGCGGCGGGGCCCGATCGGGCGGCGGCGACGGCTCCCGAGGCTCCTGCCCGCAGCTCCCGCGGCGGCGGCAGCGGTGGCTCGCCCGGCCTGAGGCTCAGCCTAGCGGGGGCGCGGGCGGCATCCGCAGCCCCCTGTCTGCAAGCGGCGGCCGGAGCAGGAGCAGGAGCCTGCGGCCCGCACCTCCCGCGCGCTCCCCCCGCCCCCGGCTGCGGCCCGGCCCGGCCCGGCGCGGCTGCCCGACTCGCCTGCGGCTCCCGCGGCGGCGGCGGCCTAGGCGTTCGCCCCTCCTTCCCGGCGGTGGTGGCGGCGGCGGCGGCGGCGGCGGCTTTAGCCGCTCTCCGGGCCGCAGCGAGCTCAGCGACTCACCACCGTGTTCTGATCTCGCCTCTCCTCTTTGGCCGGACTGCTGGCCGCTTATGAACCGTCTCCAAGGTGACGTCACTCTCGCCCCGCCCCCCGAGGACGGGCCTCGCCCCTCCCCCTCCGCGCGCCCTGGTCACCCCGCCCACCTCCTCCCGCCCTTCTCCAGAGCCAGAGACGCTGCTCCCGCGGGAGGCCGCCCGCTACCTGGGGCGCCCGCCAGCGCCTCCTTCCCGGATCCCAGCCGCCCCTGATCCCGGGTTCCTCCAGGCCCGGAGCACCGTCCAGCCACCTCACTTGCCCTTCCCGCTTCGAGGCCAGCCGCTGGCCCGGCTACCTTCTCGGACATCCTGGAGCGCCCCCCGCCCCAACTTCCTTGCAGCCTGGCCCATCTCTGAGTCCCACCCGAGGTTGGGTACCAAGGCCTCCAGCTTCCGGGCCCCGTGACACCACCTCAGGGGTGCAGGCTGCTTCCACCTGCTGAGGCGCTGGGCCCAGCGAGCCCCCTCAGAAAGGCTGCGGTGGCGGTGCGGGGGTCTGTCTCCAGGCATGCTGAGGGGCTTTGCCGAGACCCTGTCTCCTGCCCTTGGGCCCCCCACACCCCTCAGGGAGACAGCCTTGGTCTGTTAGTGTCCCGGTTGTCGGAGTGACAGCGCTCGCTGATTCTCCTGAACAAGCCAAGGGAAGCCTGACTGGCCGGTGGACAAGGCCGCACTTTTTCACCCAAGTGGACGGTGGGAGGGACTCCTGCGGCCCCTCCGCGTGCCCGACCTGCAGGAGACTGTGGCACTATAGGGTAAGGGTGCCCTCTGGTGCTTGGCAGGTGCACGGACCCTCCCCCAAAGGCCTCCGCTCCACGATTTTCTCTCCCCAGGGATCAGCAGGACCCAGGTTGTTCAGCTGCTTCCCCAGCAGCCCTTGAGCCGCCTGTTTGGAATTTTCCAGGACTGAGAGCAGCCCCACGAGGGGGCAGGGAGGGGTTACCATCATGGCTGCAGATGCGCGCTGTGCCAACCCCCTGCCCCCAGTCCCAGGCTCCCCCAAGCGTGCCACCCTGCAGTCCCAGATGGCTCATCCCGTTAAGCTAAACCCTCAGCCTTCCGGGCGGCTTTAGGAAGAAAAGCAGTTCCGGTCCGAGCCAGCTTGAGCTTGTTAGGTGAGGGAGGGGCAGCGTCGCTCCGGGAGCCTTGACTGGCCGCTGGGGTAGACAGGCAGGGTCTCAGGGCTCAGGCTGGGGGCAGGGCCTGGAGCTCAGGGAACCCCTCTTCCCAAGGTGACGAGGGTCCCCTGACTCCTCAGGAGCCCCGATCTGGAGCTCTGGCCCAGCCTCAGAGTGAAGCAGCTTGGGAGACAGGCAACTGAGGAGTACGGGACCCAAAGATGGCCTGAGGAAGCCAGGGCTCAATCAAGCACAGGCACCCCCAGACACGTTGGAGAGAGCAAAAGAGTATCTAAGCAAAGCAGGCAGAGGGGAAGGGGCAGGATGCCATTTGCAGGCCGGGTGGGGTGATGCCTCTGAGGGGAGGCGTCAGCTGTGGCGGGGACCTGGGTGACGTGACTGCTGGGACAAGTTCGGGAATGGTGAGGTCTTGGCTGGGGCAAGGAGCCTCCAGAATGTAACAATTTGCTTGTTCTGAGGAAGTTGGTGGGGAGAGGGATCGCAGGGTGGAGGAGGATATGAACTGCTGGCACTTTCTGAGGAGGACACGGTGAATCGAGCAGAGCCAAGAGTGGGGGCTTCCTGTGACCTTGCCGGGAGGGCAGGGGACATGTATCAAGGCCAGTGGCAGGATGGGAGGGAGCTGTCACCTGCCGCGATCATGGTGGGGTCAGAGGCTTCTCAGGGAGAGGTGACTGGGTCCCAGAGAACTCTCAAGGGTGAGCTGGCTGCGGAAAATGGCTCCAGCTCCTTCAGGGACCACCTCCAGCCACTTGGAGCTGGGGTGTCCGCATTCAGGGGCTGCAACAGGCTGGTTCCAGTGGTTCCTGACACCACCTCCCGCCTCCCGGGACCCTACATGGCCCCCTCCTGTGACCTACGCTTCTCTCAGCAGCACAAATCTGACCAGGCCCTCCCCACATGTCCTCTCCTGTGGTTTCCTCGCACCGAAGATCCACCTAACATTCATGGAGCTGGCCCATGGGCCACGACCCTGGGTGCCTCTTCCTTGCCTACCACCTTCTGGTCCTGCAGGGTTCAGCTCAGCTGCTCTCTGGCCCAGGAAACTGGAGAGGAGGCTGAGAGGGGCCTTGACCCAAGCACATACCCACACAGCCTTCCACGTCCAACCGAGGTGAGCTGGCCTTTGGAGACACATGGAGTTCATGGACTGGTTCTCTGGTGTGTGGACCCCAGCAGCCCGTGGGAGTGCCCCAGCAGACAGGGAGGTCTCCAGTGTTTGAACACAGGCAGAGGGGTTTCCAACCCTCGGTGGGGTCTCAGGGCTTTGCCAGACCTCCCTCTGCTGCAGCAGAACCTCAGCTGAAAGCCAGGAGGCTGTCCTCCACTGGACCCAGTTATTGATGGCCCTTCCAGTCAGTTCAGTCACTCAGTTGTGTCCGACTTTTTGCGACCCCATGGACTACAGCACGCCAGGCCTCCCTGTCCATCACCAGTTCCTGGAGCCTGCTCAAACTCATGCCCATCAAGTTGGTGATGCCATCCAACCATCTCATCCTCTATCTCCCCCTTCTCCTCCTGCCTTCAATCTTTCCCAGCATCAGGGTCTTTTCCAGTGATTCAGTTCTTTGCATCAGGTGGCCAAAGTATTGGAGCTTCAGCTTCAGCATCAGTACTTCCAATGAATATTCAGGACTGCTTTCCTTTAAGATTGACTGGTTGGATCTCCTTGCTGTCCAAGGGACTCTCAAGGGTCTTCTCCAACACCACAGTTCAAAAGCTTCAATTTTTCAGCTCTCAGCTTTCTTTATGGTCCAACTCTCACATCCATACATGACTACTGGAAAAACCATAGCTTTGACTAGATGGACCTTTGCTGGCCAAGTAATGTCTCTGCTTTTCAATGTGCTGTCTAGGTTGGTCATAGCTTTTCTTCCAAGGAGCAAGCATCTTTTCATTTCATGGCTGCAGTTACCATCTGCAGTGATTTTGGAGCTCCCCAAAATAAAGTCTGTCACTGTCTCCATTGTTTCCCCATCCATTTCCCATGAAGTGATGGGACTGGATGCCATGATCTTCGTTTTTTGAATGTTGAGTTTTAAGCCAGCTTTTTCACTCTCCTCTTTCACCTTCATCAAGAGGCTCTTTAGTTCTTCATTGCTTTCTGCCATAAGGTTGGCCCTTCCAGGTGGGTTCCCAATCATTCCTCCCCTGTGAGATGCAAAGCATTCCTCAGGAAGAAGCCACAATTAGACTGTGGGTGAGAGGGAGGAGGTGAAGAGGAAGGGGAGGAGGGGAGGGGAGAACTGGAAAGAGGGAAGGCCAGCCTGGGGGGCTCCCATTGTCCAGGGAGGCCTGGGAATTCGGGCTGGGGATTGGACCCAGTGCTGGTTCCAACTGGGGTCTTTGGAGTAGTGGGTTGAGTGGGAGGGCACCCTGCCCTGGGGTGACTGGTTATGCCAAGAGGGTCTCGCAGCTGGAGACAGGGTGGGGGCAGGTTGGGGGCCCCCCTCTTTGGAGGCTGGCAGGCACAGGAAGCTTTGGAGTTAGAATTAGCTGGGAACAAAGGAAAAACTGGCGTCTACCTTGAAGGGCTTTGTGCTTCCAGCCACTGGGAAGGGGAAGAAAGGTGCAGGCTGCCCGGTGGGCTGGGGGGAGGGCCACCCGAGAGGCTGGAAGCCTGTGGAGGCAGATGGTGGACAACCTACCCCTCCCCAGCCTGCACAGCACGCTGGTCCAACAGCTGTGCTCATCCACACAGACCTCCCCCAACAGGATTTTTTAAATTGGTTTCTGTGTTGTAAATGAACTGTCTTTTTATCAGAAGAGCTTTAGAGGCACAGACCAACAGCGGAGCTAGTAGTGAGAATTCCCACCCCCACTCCCAGCTTCCCCTGTTACTAACACTCTCCGTTGCATGCTCCCGTTGTTACAATAATCAACCAATGCTCTATGTTGTCACCCACTGAGGTCCAGTTTTCTGCCTTTGTCCTGGTGCCTGAAGCTGCCGGTACCGAAGACATGATGCCAAGGGACCCAGGGCCCTTTCCCTCTGCCTCTGTACGTTATGCAACCCGGGACCACACACCCAATCCCTGCCAAGAAAGGGAGGGTTCCAGTCCACGGTCATATTCGTATTTCCTCATGTCTTTTTTCTGCCCCAGGATCCCACACTGCATTGGTGTCCCGTCTTCTTTGGTTCCTCTGGGCTGTGATGGTCCTCGTTTTTGGTGTCCTGGAGGAGGTCCTGGAGGACTCCTTGGAGTTTTTCTGGTTTTCATGTCTTGAGATGACAGGGTGATGGTTAATGAAAGGAAGCCCGTGGAAGTAAAATGTCGTTCCCATCACACCCCAGCAGGATGTCATGCTTTCCACATGACTCCCACTGTCAGTGTTGACCTCGGTCACCTGGTCATGGTAGTTCAACAGATGTCCCCGTTTTCATCCTGTCCTCTTGGGAATGAAGTCACTGTGCATGGCCCACCCTTGATGAGTGGTGGTTATGCTCCGGAGATAGGAAGAAAGGGGCCAAGGCACAATCCTTAAAGAATGACACACCCCTTGAGAAAGCAGGATATGACAGAAACTGGTTAAAACTGATTATGTCCAAGATGGCAGAAGATTCTACTTTCAGTAGACCTTGAGCCCCATTGTAATGCATTAACATACTAAGTGACACACCCACAGGTGACAAGACAGTTAACAGGCTGACATAAAAGGCCAAAAAGAAGGCGATGGCCAGTTCTTGTCAGCCTCCACCGCTTCTCCAAAATAGTTGGGATAATCCTCCCCCTAGGTAGCCTATGAAGCTACCCAGCCCCTAAAAACTAAGCACCTATATTTCAGGACCACTGTCGCCTCTGAGACACACTGCATTCTGCCTTTCGAGTGTGTTGTTTGCTGCTTAGTCGCCAAGTTGTGCCCCAGGCTTTGCAACCCCAAGGACTGTAGCCTGCCAGGCTCCTCTGTCCATGAGATTGTCCAGACAAGAATAGTGGAGTGGGTTGCCATTCCCTCCTCCAGGGGATCTTCCCAATCCAAGGATCAAACCTGAGTTTCCTGCATTGGCAGGTGGATTCTTTACCACTGAGCCACCAGGAAAGCTAAGGAGTATGTTTCTCTCTGTAAACCTGCTTTCACTTTATTCTGGCTCACTCTTGGGTTCTTTCCTATACAGAGCCAAGGACCCTCACCCGAGACCTGGGCATGACTATGCTCTTATGGCCCGTTTTCCTGCACCATCTTTCCTGATGGTGGGACCTCAAAGGGCATAATCTCAGTCCATCTGTAGGGCTGTGGCTCTCCTCTGTGGAGGGTGGCTGGGCCTCGTCCCAAGCCAGATAGATTCAAGTAGCCTCTCAGGTGGTGGCTGACACCGCCTGTGGAATCCAGCAGAGACCAGTTCTGGCCATGAAGGAGCCCGAGGCTTTTGTCCTTTCATCTTTCTCATTCTCCCCTATTGCTCTGTCTCTTAGGACTTGAGAAGATTCACCAAGATAACCATGCTGGCATCCTAATTACGGGGGCAAATAAGGGGTAAGCCAAAAAGTTCGTTTGTTTTTTTCCCTAAGCTGGTTCGAGTAGCACTTAGCTGTCTTTAACTTCATTCAAAATGATGCTCTTAGATTCTTTGGTGACAGCTGTCATATCAGTGAGCATTTTTAAAAAAGCATCAAAATCAGTAAACGTTTGTGTAACCATTTTAATATTGAAGATGGAAGAAGAACAGCAACATTTTCAGCATATTATGCTGTATTATTTCAACAAAGGTAAAAAGGGAACTGAAATGCAAAAAAAAAAAAAAAAGATTTGTGCTGTGACTGATTGAATGTGTGGAAAGTGGTTTGTGAAGTTTCATGCTGGAAATTTGTCACTGGACAACACTCCTTGGTTGGGGAGACCAGTTGAAGTTGATAGTGATCAAACTGAGACCTTAACTGAGAACAATTAAATTTACACCATGCACGAGATAGATGACATATTCAAAATATCCAAATCAAGCATCGAAAATCATCTGCACCAACTTGATTATGTTAGTCACTTTGATGTATGGGTTTCACATAAATTAAGGGGGCAGGGGGTTGGGGGGAACCAAATTGGAACAGGGAATGGAAAGTGGATACTATACAATATTGTGGAATGGAAGAGATTATGGGCCCCGTGAAATGAACCACCACCAACCACACCAAAAGCTGGTGTTCATCCAAAGAAGATGATGTTGCATATATGGTGGGATTGGAAGGGAGTCCTCTATTATGAGCTCCTCCGGAAAACCAAACAATTAATTCCAAGCACTGCTCCCAATTAGACCAACTGAAGTCAACAGCAAACACATAATCTTCCATCAGGAGACTACAAGATCACATGTTTCTTTGATGACCAGGCAAAAACTGTTACAGCCTGGCTGGGAAGTTATGATTCATCCACTATATTCACCAGACAGCCCACCTTTGGATTTCCATTTATTTCCGTGTTTACAAAATTCTCTTCGTGGAAAATATTTCATTTCCCTGGAAGACTGTAAAAGGAACCAGAAATAGTTCTTTGCTCAAAAAGCCAAACTGTTTTGGCAAGATGGAATTATGAAAGTGCCTGAAAAATGGTGGCTCAGATGGTAAAGCGTCTGTTTACAATGCGGGAGACCCGGGTTCAATCCCTGGGTCAGAAAGATCCACTGGAGAAGGAAATGGTCACCCACTCCAGTCAGTATTCTTGGCTGGAAAATCTCATAGACAGAGGAGCCTGGTAGGCTACAGTTCACAGGGTTGCAAAGAGTCGGACACAACTGATTGACTTCACTTTTTCTTTCTTTAGTGGGAAAAAATGGTGACTATGTTGTTCAATAAAGTTCATGGTGAAAATGAAAAATATGTCTTATTTTGACTTTAAAGCCCAAGGACTTTTTTTGGCCAATCCACTCACTGGTGACTCGGTTCCCCTCTATGGATCCTTAGGCCTGACTCTAGCTCCATACTGGATCACAGTGTCAGTCTGGTTCTGAGACACCAGAACTGTGCTGAAGAACAACTTGGGGGACTCTCTGAAGCTTCCTCGAGGTTTGCAGCTCGGCCCCCCATGAGGGCTGTTGGACTAAGGCCCTCATAGCACCCCCAAGCAGAAGTTGCAGGCGAGCACCTCCTTCTTGAGGGTCACAGTCCCTTCCCATGCTAGGAAGTGCACCTTCCTAGTCCCACCCAGTCTTCCTCTTGATTTCAACCCCCTCATTGATGGTGTCACCGAAATGAGGGCTGTGTTCCCCACTGGCATCTCTTAAGGGAGCCTAGATACCCCTGTGTGGAAGCTGTGAGTGAACGCCTTCTCAGGGCACTTAGGAATCTCTCCTGGGAATGGTCGTGATTGGACACCTTCCCTCCTATCTTGGTTATTGCTTATGTCCTCCTTGTCTCCTGACTTCTTGGCCTTTCTCCTGATCCTTGAACCTCTTAGCCAGCTTTCCCAGCAGATGGGTGTTGCCTCTTTTACTTCTGGGGAGAGGGAGGCTCTTCTCCATCTCAAGGTCCATATCCTGAGGGGAACTTCAGCCTTGAGTTGTTATCACTGCCTGGTGGGTACGAACCAGCCCTACCCTTCAACTCTATTTGTTTCTCTTTTGTGGCAGTGATAAAGGTAACCTCTAGTTGACTCAGAGCCTAGGTCTCCTTCCTCCTTCTTGAAGGATTTAGGCCCTGGGACTCTGGTGGGGTTTTTTTCCCCCCACTAATCCAAGGGGCCTCCTCAGGCTAACCAACCTGGCACATTTGGGGTGCTCAACAGGGAACCCACGGTTGCCTTTGCCAAACAGACCCTTTCTCTCATGGCTGGACAGCCACAATCCCAGTTTTCCATGCTTAATTAAACACCTTTTCTGCCAAATCCCCAGAGTCAGGGACTGTTAGGGATCAGGCCAATTATACTGTCTCCTAAATTGCCATCAATGAATAGCAAGGAGACATACGAAGACCTTCTTAAATGAACAGTGCAAAGAAATAGAGGAAAACAACAGGATGGGAAAGACTAGAGATCTCTTCAAGAAAGTTCAAGATATCAGGGGAGTATTTCCTGCAAGAGTGGACACAATAAGGACAGAAATGCCAAGGACCTAACAGAAACAAAAGAGATTAAGACAAAAAAAAAAAAAAAGATTAAGAAGAGGTGGCAAGAATACACAGAAAAGTAAAAGTGAAGTCGCTCAGTTGTGTCCAACTCCTTGAGACCCCATGGACTGTAGCCCGCCAGGATCCTCTGTCCAATGGATTCTGCAGGCAAGAACACTGGAGTGGGTTGCCATTTCCTTCTCTAGGGGATCTTCCTGACCCAGGGATTGAACCCTGATCTCCAGCATTGCAGGTAGACTATTTACCATCTGAGCCACCAGGGAAGTCCACAGAAGTGCTATACAAAAAAGATCTTAATGACCTAGATAACCACAATGGTGTGGTCACTTACCTAGAGCCAGACATCTTGGAGTGAGAAGTCAAGTGGGCCTTAGGAAGCATTACTACCAACAAAGTTAGTGGAGGTGATGGAATTCCAGCTGAGCTATTTCAAATCCTAAAAGATGATGCTGTTAAAGTGCTGCACTCAACATGCCAGCCAATTTGGAAAACTCAGCAGTGACTACAGGACTGGAAAAGGTCAGCTTTCATTCCAAGCCCAAGGAAGGCAATGTCAAAGATTGTTCAAACTACAGTACAGTTGTGCTCATTTCACATGCTAGCAAGGTAATACTCAAAATCCTTCAAGCTAGGCTTCAACCACACATGAACTAAGAACTTCCAGATGTACAAGCTGGATTTAGAAAAGGCAGAGAAACCACAGGTTAAATTGGCAACATCTGTTGGATCATAGAGAAAGCAAAGCGATTCCAGAAAAACATCTGCTTCATTGACCATGCTAAAGCTTTTGACTGTGTGAGTCACAAGAAATTGTGGAAAATTCTTCAAGAGATGGGAATACCAGACCACTTCACCTGTCTCTTGAGAAATCTGTATGCAGGTCAAGAAGCAACAGTTAGAATTGGACATGGAACAATGGACCTTGGTTCAAAATTGGGAAAGGAGTATGTCAAGGCTGTATATTGTCACCCTGCTTATTTAACTTATATTCAGAGTACACCACACGAAATGCTGTGCTGGCTGAAGCACAAGCTAGAATCAAGATTGCCTGGAGAAATATCAATAACCTCAGATATGCAGATGACACCACCCTAATGGCAGAAAGTGAAGAAGAACTAAAGAGCTTCTTGATGAAGGTGAAAGAGGAGAGTGAAAAAGCTGGCTTAAAACCCAGCTTTCCAGAAACTAAGATCATGGCAGCCAGCCCCATCACCTCAGGGCAAATAGAAGGGAAGAAAGTGGAAGCAGTGACAGATTTTATTTTCTCAGTTCAGTTCAGTTCAGTCGCTCAGTCCTGTCCGACTCTTTGCGACCCCATGAACTGCAGCACACCAGGCTTCTCTGTCTACCACCAACTCCAGGAGCTTGCTCAAAATCATGACCATCAAGTTGGTGATACCATCCAACCATCTCATCTTCTGTCATCCCGTTCTTGGGCTCCAAAAATCACTGCAGACGGTGATTGCAGCCATGAAATTAAAAGACCTTTGCTCCTTGGAAGGAAGCTATGACACACCTAGACAGTGTATTTAAAAGCAGAGATATCACTTTGCTGACAAAGGTCTGTCTAGTTAAAGCTATGGTTTTTCCAGTAGTCATGAGATCTGAGAATTGGACCGTAAAGAATGCTGAGTGCCAAAGAATTGATGCTTTCGAACTGTGGTGCTGGAGAAGAGTTTTTAGTGTCCCTTGGACAGCAATGAGATCAAACCGTTCCATCCTAAAGGAAATCAACCCCAAATATTCATTGGAAGGACTGATGCTAAAGCTGAAGCTCCAATATTTGGGCCACCTGATGTGAATAACTGACTCCTTGGAAAGGACCCTGGTGCTGGGAAAGATTGAAGGCAGGAGGAGAAGGGTTCAACAGAAGGTGAGATGGTTGGATGGCATCGATGACTCGATGGACATGAGTTTGAGCAAACTCTGGGTAGTGGTGAAGGACAGGGAAGCCTGGTGTGCTACATTCCACAGGGTCACAAAGAGTTGGACATGACTTAGTGACTGAACAACAACAACAAAATTGCCATCAAGACTTATCTCTGAAACACTATCTCGAGTGTTTAACGGGGTCCACCCATTTCACCCATTCAAATCCCTGGCAACACACTCTCAGGCTTGTGGGATATCTATCAGGGACACTGGCAAAGTGCCAGGATGAATAACCAGGATCTGGTCAGAATCCATCAGACCCCTGTGTCATCGTGATACCCTAAACAAAATGGGAGCGACTGTAGACCCCCTGAAAGAGTCTTAGCTAGGATGCATTTTAGCTAATTGGGGAAAATTTAGACACTGTGGTTTAAGAAAAAAGTTAATTTTCTTTTGTAATCCTGTATGGCTCCAATACAAACTAGAGGACCAAGAGATCTGGCTAGAAAATTGAGTCATTGAGTTACAACCCTATCTTGCAGCTGGGCTTATTTTGTCAAAGGAAAGGGAAATGGAAGGGAGCCCCGTATGTTCAAAGGTTCCTATCCTTAATCTAAGATCCAGGTCTAAAGAACTCCTATCAAACGTGGCTGGCTCACAACCCTTCAAAGTGGCTTCTTCCCTGACAGGAGACTGATGTTTTGGAGAGTCCCCTTATGAGTCCAGCTCTGGGAATTCCCATCTCCCCTGATTCTGAGAGGGGAGAGTCTTCCAGATCATTCCCCCTGACTCCTCATCTAGACGTCTGGAGACCCCAGGTCCCCTTGAATCAGCTCATGGACTTGGCCTTTGGAGTATTCAGTGATAGCAATAAGGTTGAAGAAGCAAACCAGATTCAGGGACAATAAGGATGAAAAGTACAATTACTGGGGGCAGCCCTGACCCCTGCACCACCTCAGAGTTACCCTCCCTTACAAAAGCCCATGGCGTGGGCAGAGTTCAAGAAGCCAGGATCAGAGCCACTATCTTGCCAAGAAAGTATCGAAGTGTAGCAAAGAGGGCCGTTGCAAGGATAAATGCCCTCTGTATGGGAAAAGCCCACTGGGTCCCTGCCTGATATGAAAACGAGAGGGCCACTGGAAGTGGGACTGGCCAGGACCCTCCCCGGCTTGAAAAAGAAACCTGGTCATTTGTCTGGAGGAGCCTCAGGTAACACTTGACGTGGCAGGTAGGACAGTTATTTTCTTATCAGATACGAGGGCCACCTACTCTGTGCTAACTGATTTCTCTGGACCCTGGTCCTTCTGCTCATGTGTGATAATGGGGCTCGATGGATGGCCAAAGCTAAGCAATAAGCCCCCCACCACCCTCAGCTGCTTGCTAGGAAGTCGTACCTTCACATGTCAGTTTCTGCTCAGGCCTGAGCATGCCTTCCCCTTGCTGGGAAGGGACTTGTTCACTAAATTCGAGACAAGAGTCCAATTTGGAGAACTTTACGAGGAAGCCACCCTCCAAGAAAAATGATCGCTCTTGCACATGTGAGCCTGCCTCAGTCTTAAGCCAGAGGGGGTCTCCCCTCCACCCCAGGTTGATTCTCAAGGGAACCCCACTGTGTGTGATGCTGAGATTTTTGGTGGAGCTACTGCTGTTAGGCTACTTTTAGAAACAGAACCACGTGAGGCTGCTGTTGGCCAGTCTCTTCAGATATGAGGCTGAACTGGGGGCCATCATCAGAGAATTTTTTTTAAACCCACAGAAGATCTTCAAATAGTTTATAGACAAGTTACCAAAATGGGAGGCCACCTGTCTGATTAAACTAACCATGTGTTAGTCGCTCTGTCATGTCCGACTCTTTGCAACGCCATGGACTGTAGCCTGCTAGGCTCCTCTGACCATAGGATTTTCCAGGCAAGAATACTGGAGTGAGTTGCCATTTCCTTCTCCAGGGGATCTTCCTGACCCAGAGATTGAATGCAGGTCCCCTGCACTGTGGGCAGACTTTTTACCATCTGAGCCACCAGGGAAGCCCTGTAACCATAGCTAAGCATAGCTGGTAGAAATCTGGGGGGAGGCTTTCTCCCCTAAGCTAAATGAGGGAAACTGAAACATGCCAACATATAGGTGAATGGGTGTGTCAGTCCTTTAATGTCCTTGAGGTGGCCACCCAATTGTTTGATGTAAAAAAAACAAAACAAAACAAAACAATGATCTTCTTGTTTTGTAAATCTAGTCTTTACAGGACCGGAGGTGTGGCTCCAGAAATAATCAAATGCAGGGGACATTTGTGAGCCAGTGTGAGTTGGCTCCCTGGTCTGGGAAGATCCCACATGCTGTGGAACAACTAAGCCCATGTGCCACAACCACTGAGCCTGTGATCGCAGAACCCGTGAGCTGCAATTACCGAGCCTACGCCCCCTAGAGCCCATGCTCAGCAACAAGAGAAGCCACCGCAATGAGAAGCCTGCACACCGCAACTAGAGAGTAGCCTCCGTTTACTGCAACTACAGAAAAGCCCACACAGTAACGAAGACCCCCGCACAGCCAAATAATAATAATAACAATAACATAAAACTGAAATAAAAATGCACATCTTGCAAAAGAGGGTAGGTAACTTGGACCTTAACTGGTCAAGGACAAATAGAAATTCTAAGTGGATCCTTCTAGCACCTGCCCTTGCTCGTGTGTGTCTTCCCACTGGCTCCCAGCATTTGCCTTCCATGTATTTAATTGACTAATTCCAGCAGGCAGGTAGAGAGTACTCAGAATTATTAACCCTTACCTTCAGGAGGAGCAATGTTGGTAACTACAGCCAACGGCTTACATGTCGCTCCTTCTGCTTTTGCTTTTGACAGATGCCACTCATTTCCAAAGTGACGTAGATCAGCTCCTTTCCATCCCACCCCCATTCAGTGCGGTGGTTTTGTACATTTCTAATATGTGTCGATTCTTTTTGTCGCAGTCTGCATTCCTTCTGAGGCTGAAAGCTCAGCCTCTCTGTACACTGGAACTGAATCGAGTCTCAGAGACAGAGTTTCATGTAAAGTAGAAAGAAAGAAAGAAAAGTGAAGTCACTCAGTCGTGTCTGACTCTTTGTGACCCCATGGATTGTAGCCCACCAGGCTCCTCCATCCATGGAATTTTCTAGGCAAGAGTACTGGAGTGGGTTGCCATTTCCTTCTCCAGGGGATCTTCCCGACCCAGGGATCAAACCTGGCATTGCGGGCAAATGCTTTACCCTCTGAGCCACCAGGGAATCCCAAAGTACGAAAGTAGGAAAGGATAGCTTTATTGCTTTGACTGGCAAAGGGGGACACAGCAGGCTACTGCCCTCAAAACCGTGTGTCCCAGCTTGGAGAAGACAGTGAGGAATTTTACAGTAATTGTTCAAAGAGAGCAGGATTGGCTTGTGGACCTTCTTCTGATGGTGGTGAGGTAAGTAAGCATCAAGATTATCAACCTTCAGGTCCAATTGACCTGGGGTCTACATTTTTTGTGGGCCCTGTACCAGAGGTCATTTCCAGAATCTGCAGGACAGCTCAAATATGTTGTTCTGTGTAGTTAGGGAAACAGGACCTTGCCCCAAGCCTGCTCTGCACAGTTTATTTTTCCCTGGTGTGACATCCCCTCCCTCTCCTAAAGAACAACTGCTTGAATCCGCACATTGGAACTCAGGGAAGGTCACGGAGGCTGAATGAATGCTGTTTCCTGTAATCAAAGACACAGGCGCACAGAAAGTGTTTGGGCCCCGGAGGATCACTTCCTGGGATCTCCCAACCTCCTCCCTCTTTCTGCTGGACGGTTCTCTACAGGGTGTCATGTATCCACCGTGACAGCATCATCATGCAGAGTATTTTCATGGCCCTAAACACACCCTGGGCTTCCCTAGTCAAACCCTACCCCCCTTCTCAAACCCCTGGCAATCCCTGATCTATTACCGCCTGTAGCTTTGCTTTTTCTGAAATATCATATAAAAGTAATCATACAGTATGTAGCCTTTCCCAAACTGGCTTGTTTTGCTTATCAATGTGCATTTAAGATCTGTGCATTTTTTTTTCATGGCTGCATAGCTCTTTCTTCTTTATCACTGAATCATATTTCATTGACTGGATGGGCCACAGTGCATTGATCCATTCACCTAAGAAAGTACATCTTGGCTGCTTCCAGTTTTTGCTGATTGTGAATACAGCTGATGTGAACATTTGTGTGCTGTTTTTTCTGTGCCTGGTTTGTCTCTACTCCTTCGGGTAAAATACAAAGGGGTGTGATTACAGGATTGTATGGTACATTTAGTTTGGTAAGACACCACCAAGCTGTCCTCCAAAGTGGCTGCACCATTTTGCAATCCCTCCAGATTGCAAACTCCAGGAATCAGAGTTCCTGTTGCTCTACAGCCTCTACATGTCACTATGGGTGTTGTCCATGGTCCGGATTTTGAACATTATCATCGGTATGTAGTGGTGTTTTATCGTTTGAATTTGCAATGCATGAATGACCTATGATGTTAAACATCTTTTCATATGCTTATTTGCCCTCTGTATTTTTTCCTTGATTAGGTATCTTTGGCCTATCTTTAAATTGGGTTGCTTGTGTTCTGTTCAATTCTCAGAGTTCCTTATCTATTTTGGTCCTTTCATGGATCACAATCTTGAGATGGCGAAGGGGCTTGCATAACTCAATGAGAAAGCAAAGGAATTCCAGAAAAACATCTACTTCTGCTTCACTGACTACAGGGAAGCCTTTGACTGTGTGGATCACAACAAACTGTGGAAAATTTTTCCAGAGATGGGAAAACCAGACCACCTAACCTGTCTCCTGAGAAACCTGTATGCAAGTCAAGAAGCAATAGTTAGAACCTTACATGGAACAACAGACTGGTTCCAAATCGAGAAAGGAATATGTCAAGGCTGTATATTGTCACCCTGCTTATTTAGCTTATATACAGAGTACATCATGTGAAATGCCTGACTGGATGAAGCACAAGCTGGAATCAAGATTGCTGGGAGAAATATCAACAGCCTCAGATATGCAGATGATACCACCCTTATGGCAGAAAGTGAAGAAGAACTAAAGAGCCTCTTGATGAAAGTGAAAGAGGACAGTGAAAAAGCTGACTTAAAGCTCAACATTCAAAAACGAAGATCAGGGCATCTGGTCCCATCACTTCCTGGCAAATAGATGGGAAAACAACGGAAACAGTGACAGACTTTATTTTTATTTTCTTGGGCTCCAAAATAACTGCAGATGGTGATGGCAGCCATGAAATTAAGAGACGCCTGCTCCTTGGAAGAAAAGCTACGACAAACCTAGACAGCGTATTAAAAAGCAGAGACATTACTTTGCCAACAAAGGTCCATCTAGTCAAAGCTATAGTTTTTACACTAGTCACGTATGGATGTGAGAGTTGGACTATGAAGAAAGCTGAGCGCCGAAGAATGGATGCTTTTGAACTGTGGTGTTGGAGAAGACTTTTGAGAGTCCCTTGGACTGACTGCAAGGAGATCAAACTAGTCAATCTTAAAGGAAATCAGTCCTAAATATTCATTGGAAAGACTGATGCTGAAGCTGAAACTCCAATACTTTGGCCACCTGATACGAAGAACTGACTCATTGGAAAAGACCCTGATGCTGGGAAAGCTTCAAGGCAGGAGGAGAAGGGGACGACAGAGGATGAGAGGATGGCATCACTAACTCAATGGACATGAGTTTGAGAAAACTCCAGGAGATAGAGAAGGGCAAGGAAGCCTGATGTGCTGCAACCCACGGGGACCCAAAGAGTTGGACATGACTTAGTGACTGAACAGCAACATCTATTCTGGATACCAGTCCTATATCAGATATACCTTTTGCAAAGATTTGCCCCAGGCTGTGGCTTGTCTTCTCCCCCCTCTCTCTTTTTTTTTCTCATTGTCTTAACAGTGTTGTCTACAGAGCAAACATGTCACATTTTGATACAGTGCAATGCATCATTTTTTCTTTCATGGACCATGCTTTCCATATTGTATCCCCAAACTCATCATCAAATCTCAGGTAAGACAGATTTTTCTCCTATGTTTTCTTCTAGATGTTTGCCATTTTACATTTAGGTCTGTAATCCACTTTGAGTTCATTTTACTGTAAGGGGTCCCCTGAAAAGATTGTGAGAAGCTCTTTACTCACCACCATATAACACACACACATGTATTGTGAAGTTGACATCTACAGTATTTCAACGGATGTTTCAACAGTCATGAAGGGTATAATTTCCAGTGTATTGTAAATAGTAGATTTCAAACAAAAACTGTGAGATCACTTTTTCCACTTCCACAGGTGATTTTCATGCCACAGGCTCTTTGGAGGTGGTTTTTTCTTCCTGCCTCCCCTTTCCATCCGCTGCCCCTCCTTTGCGGTCCTTCTTCACACGGGCCACCTTTTATTATTCACACACCCTCGTACTTCTCCAAAACACCAATTACATTTCTTGTTAGGACCTGTGACCATGGGGGCAATGGATTAGACATGTGGATGTGTAATTATGAAACAAGTAAGTAAGACGTGGTTTCTGTGTCAATTAGTCCAAGTGTCCAAGAACAAACAGTACTTTCTGCCAGTATGAGATGGGGTTCACTGTTGGCTCCATTCCTCATTTTTTGCTCTTTTAGGTGAAGACTCTAGGAAACCCTGTGCACAGATCAGAGCAGCTGGGAGGGGGGACCAGGCTGCCAAGTGCTGGAGGCCCCTGGAGCCTTCTCAAGGGAACTGAGAGAGGCGGTTGAGAAAGCGAAACTGAGGGGGCATTCTCCAACTACCAGTTTTTAAAATGTAGTTTGAATTGGAGGATAATTGCTTTACCATGTTGTGTGGGCTTATGCCATACATCAACATGAATCAGCCATAGGTATACATATGTCCCCCTCCCTCTTGAACCTCCCTCCCACCTCCCATCCCAGCTTACCCCCTCAGTTGTCACAGAGCACCGAGACCCCACTATTTCGAACAAAGGATGTGCAGGTGTTGAGGTACGGAGAGATGATTTTGATTTTTTAATTTTATCTTTTGGCCCACATGGTGTGTGGGATCTTTGTCCCCTGACCAGGGATTGAATCCGTGCCCCTGCACTGGAAGAGCAGAGTCTTAACCACTGGACCGCCAGGGGTCTTGAGAGAGAGTTTTAAAAACCTTTGCCTGCCCCGTGGACCCTCTTGAACACTTTGTGTCAGACTAGGGGCCTACAGACCCCCTAGAGGACAGATTCAGTGGGATACTCACAGACCCTGAGACTCCTTGAAGACCCTGCAACACTGGCCTGTGTGGGTGCCCTCCTGTCAACAGCCAGGACACATGTCATCCCCATCCTTGGTGGGACCTGGACCCCCTGGGAGGAGTGCCAGAACTGAGATGAGACTGGATAGGCTGAATCTACTTATTGTCAGACGAAGGATTGAATTCAGTCACCCAGCACTTAACTTCCTAAGCGATTCTCCTGGGCCAGGTCGGCAGAGACACTCTCTGGGAATGGGTGCTTTGCTGAGACGTATGTTCTTCAGACAAGGCAGGCAAGGTGATGTTCTATAGAACGTGTTGGAGGGGGACAGCTGAGGCCTGTCAGAGGAGGCAACATTCTAGTTGAGACCTGATGGAATGAGGTAGCCAGCCAAGCAGATACCTGAGTGAAGAGTATTCCAGGCACGAGGCTGGCAAGGGCCAGTGCAGAAGCCCTAGGGCATGTGCCTGGGTGGCATGTTTGAGCACCAGTTAAGAAGCTGGTGTGGCTGAAGCTGGCTGCAGCTGCTAGAGCAAGGGGCAGAGTGTGTAGAGCGTGGCCAGAGCATTGATGGGGGAGAGGGACCCATCCTGCAAAACCCTGGGCCCCCCTAAGGATTCCTGCTTTGGTTTGCAGTGACACAGAGTACCACGGCAGGGTTTGGAATTCGGGGTTGGCCAGATCTCAAGGAAAGGCATGCTCCAGAGGCTCGGGGTGGAGGGGAAGAAGGGGCCAGCCGGAGAGGGTAAGGGTGTAATCAGAGGGCAGGGGAGCCCAGCGAGGAGGCTGGTGCTGTCCCCACCTGAATGCCCAGGTGGGCTCAGGCCAGGGCTGCCAGAAGCGGCAGTAGCAAGGCTGGGGCGAGGGCGGGAAGTTGTTTTCGGCCAAGCGGCCTGGACGGCCTGTCGGCGGAGAGGATGGTAGAGCGGGAGACCTGAAGGCAGGCGGAGAGCCAAGGGCAACATGTGGGTGAAGAAACTTCTGCATGGCTGCCGCCAGTGGTGGTGCAAAGGCCCTGGGGTCGACCCCGTCAGGTTGCCGGCGGGGGTGGTGGGGTGGTGGTTGCTGGAGCCAGCGGGAACTCGCACAAATGACCAAGGAAGGAGGCGGGGGCGGCCAGCGAGGGCCGATTGCCTTACAAGGCGCCCTGCAGGGCCGCGGCCTCATGCTCCGCTGCCAGCGGGCCGCAGGGCCAGGCGGGGAGGGGGCGGGACTGCTGGGGCGCGGGCAGGGGGCTCGGCGCGGCGGCCGCTGCCCAGGGGCGACGCTGCGGCTTCGCCGGGGCTCCAGGTCCGCAATGGGCACGCGCGCAGGCGGGGTCGCGCTCAGGCGAGGGGGCGCGCGTAGGCAGGGCGTGCGCAGGGGATCTGGACGTGTCCGGCGCCGCGCACACCTGTCACGCCCAGCGCGCCCCCGGCCGGCACGCGCGCGGCCCACGCAGCTCCGGACTTGGGAGGCCCGGGCTGCCGAGTCCCTCCCGCCGCGAGGCGCCACGGGGCTGGGCTGCGCTGGGCGGCCGCGTGGGTGGCCGTGGCGGGCCGCTGTGCGCGGGAGTCGCAGGTGCATCTCCGGCGGGTTGGAGCCCTCGCGGGGGAGGGGGGCCGTGGGTGGCAGGTCCAGGCCTGGGGGTGAGCGGGAACGGTGGTGGGGCGGGCGGCCCGGGGGAGGGGGGGGAAGGGGCACGGAGCCTTCTGGAAGGCGGCAGATCGCGGCTGACTAGGGGGTGCGGGGGCGGAGAGGGGGCGTCTGGGTGCTGATCGCCGTCGGGGGCTGGCCCTGCGCGGAAGCGGGGAGGAGGGTGGGCGTCCACCTGGGAGTGCGGACCTGGACTGTGGGGGAGGGGCGGGCCGGGTCGGGCTGGGCTGGGGGAGGGTGTGCGGGACCGGGGTTCCGGACTGAGGCTGTCTCTGAGGGCGCCCTGGGGGCACCGCTGAGTCTGGGCTTGAGGGCCGGGGCTGCCCCTCGCCCCGGGGAGCCTCTCCCCACCTCGCCCTGCACCCCCAGACATGCTGCTGCTCAAGAAACAGACGGAGGATATCAGCAGCGTCTATGAGATCCGCGAGAAGCTCGGCTCGTGAGTGTGTGTGTGTGTGTCTAGGAATTTGTGTGTCTGCGTGGGGGGGGGGTGCTATGGGACCGAGAGGGCCTCCCCATCTCCTTCAGCTCAGGGGTCCTTTCCTGTCCTCTCCCTCCCTGCCTGCCTGCCTCTCTGCTGCAGGGGCGCTTTCTCTGAGGTGGTCCTGGCCCAGGAGCGTGGCTCCTCACACCTTGTCGCTCTCAAGTGCATCCCCAAGAAGGCTCTTCGAGGCAAGGAGGCCTTGGTGGAAAATGAGATCGCGGTGCTCCGCAGGTGTGTGCCCCACCAGGGCTGGGGAGTATTCTGGGCTGGAGCGCCACCCCCCCTCCCGCCCACCCCCCACCCCACCCACCCTGGTGGCCCCAAGAAAGGCCTGGCCTGGTCTCTGCCTGGCTGGACTGGGCTGGGCTGGGAGGAAGTAAAGAGGCTGCTGGGCTTCCCAGTGGTGGCCCACAGGGGACTTCTTTGTGCCGTTGCAGGGTCAGCCACCCCAACATCGTGGCTCTGGAAGATGTCCACGAGAGCCCTTCACACCTCTATCTGGCCATGGAGCTGTGAGGACGGCAGGGTCAGGCGGGGCGGGGTGGGGGGCACTGGGTTTGGGTGGTAAGCTGGGGCTGGTGGGGCCTGGGTCTGCTGAGTCGCTGCTCTCCTCAGGGTGACAGGGGGTGAGCTGTTCGATCGAATCATGGAGCGCGGCTCCTATACAGAGAAGGACGCTAGCCACCTGGTGGCCCAGGTCCTTGGCGCTGTCTCCTACCTGCACAGCCTGGGCATCGTGCACCGAGACCTCAAGGTGCCTGCCCACCTGGGGCTTGCCCGGTGTCCCTGTGCCAGGGATCTTGGGAACCTGAGGGCACCCAGCTCCCAGAGCCACGCTGGGGCTGACCTGCCGTTCTTTCTGCCATCTGTGCGTCACAGCCTGAAAACCTCCTCTACGCCACCCCCTTCGAGGACTCCAAGATCATGGTCTCTGACTTTGGCCTCTCCAAAATCCAGGCTGGCAACATGCTAGGCACCGCCTGTGGGACCCCAGGCTATGTGGGTGAGTGAAGGGGTGCCTCCAGGCTCCACGGGGAGCCAGGGGAGGGGGCAGGGGGTGCTGTGGGTGCTGTGGTGCCAGGGGCAGGGCAGGCGGTGGGTCCACTAGGCCGCACTGAAGGCACAGTGTGTGTGTGCACGGGTGTGCGTCTGTCTGTCTCTGGCCTCCAGCCCCAGAGCTCTTGGAGCAGAAACCCTACGGGAAGGCCGTAGATGTGTGGGCCCTGGGTGTCATCTCCTACATCCTGTGAGTGACCACTGGGAAGGTTCTTCTTCTGCCTGCCTGCCCCCGGCTGGGTTGGGGAGGTTTGGACAGCTGGCTGATTCATCTGTGGGTGCCAGGCTGTGTGGGTACCCCCCCTTCTACGACGAGAGCGACCCTGAACTCTTCAGCCAGATCCTGAGGGCCAACTACGAGTTTGACTCTCCCTTTTGGGATGACATCTCAGAATCAGGTGAACTTGAGGCTGATCCAGAGCTCAGGGAGGTGGGTAGGGATGAGGGCCCATGGGGACGTGGGGGGCTGACCCTGGTCTGACCTGGCTTCCTGGCTTCAGCCAAAGACTTCATCCGGCACCTTCTTGAGCGAGACCCTCAGAAGAGATTCACCTGCCAGCAGGCCTTACAGCATCTTTGGTGAGTGGGACCTCTGCTGAACTGTCCAGGGGGAACCTTCAGAACCCCCACTGCCACTGACCTCCGGCCACCCTCTAGGATCTCCGGAGATACAGCTTTTGACAAGGACATCCTGGGCTCCGTCAGTGAGCAGATCCAGAAGAATTTTGCTCGAAATCACTGGAAGGTCAGTATGGACAGGGACCTGGGGGAATCAGCTCAAGGCTGGCTGCTCCTTCCGTCAGCCTCAGGTGGATGGTCTGGGCGGCCAGTGATCTTTGTGGGCCTCCAAGTCTTGGGCCTGCAAGTCTTGGAGGACCTCCTTATGGGCCTCCAAGTCTTGGGCCCGAGATGTGGTGGCCTGATGCCCCTCTCTCCTGGCAGCGCGCATTCAATGCTACCTCCTTCCTCCGCCACATCCGCAAGCTGGGGCAGAGCCTGGAGGGTGAGGAGGCCTCTGGACGGAGGGTGATGAGCCGCAGCCACCCGGGCCTCCCGACCGGCCAGCCCCCCGAGTGGTGACAGCCAGGTGCATGCTGGGAGATGGCTCCTTGGCGAACTCCAGAAGTGGCAGGCCCCGGGTGGCCTAGAGCTCAGTGGGCTGAGGGTGGAGAGCGCAGACAGGGGTAGCGGGGGAGCCAGGGTCCCCCAAGAAGGGGATGAGAGAGAGGTGCGGGGGGCAGGCCATGCTGCTGGCTTGGATTCTTGAGGGGCCCAGTGCCAGGCCCCAGTGAGCACCTCTGCTGATAGCCTGGGCTGGGGGCCGGGGGCACAGGGCAGGCCATGGTGGGGGGGGCTCCTGAGTGTCCGTTTTCCTGTACTTCTCTCTTTCCCTCTCCTCCAGGCAGATGCCCAGGCTGAGCGCATGGACCCTCAGAGCCCCCAGCTCCACACACCCTACCCAGCCAGCCCAGGGCGGGTCGCTGCGGGGAGAGTTCGAGTCCTGTTGGGTGGGGTGCATGGCGCTGGGGTGGGGCATTTGCAGACTTTCCCTCCCCTGTTGCCACCACACCCTGGCTACGAGCCAACAGGCCCCAGGGATGTCTGGCTCGCGCCTGTTCTGTGCTTTGCTGTGGGTGGTCCTGCTTGTGTCGTGGCCCTCTGGATCCCCCCACCCACCCCAGTCTCCCCCAAATCAATAAAGACAGACAGAGCAGTGGGCAGTGGTGAGCTGGAAGGAGGGATGAGGGGTGGCAGGGCGAGGGTGGAAGGGGCTGAGTGTCTTCCACGGGAAGGAAATCAAGGAGACAGGTCCACGGCCGCGAGACTTGGTCCATCATTGCCCGAACTTCCGCACACAAGCACCCGGTGGGCCAAGGACTTCCTGTCCCCACTCTCCAAAGTGCCAGCAAGAGTCAGCCCAGCAGGCCAGCAGGGCCACCACTTGGGGTCGGCCTGCATGTGGCTCTGGGGCCCTGGGAGAGAATGGGCGCATCTCCTGCTGGCAGCGGGGGTGGGAGGTGGGGAGGGCTGTCTCCAGGCCTCCAGGGATGGGCTGTGCTGTGCTCAGGGGCAACTAGAGTCCTGGGCCGTTTTTTGCCCTCTCTCCGTTCCTTCCCCTGCTTCCTGGGGCCCTGGACGGACAGTGCACGCCCTGTGTTTGCAGGCAAAGGCTCTCCAGCCTCGGTATCCAAGGCTGAGGGAGGAGCCCCTGGCCAGTAGGGGGCGCCACTGGGGCCCCCACCGTGTGCTGGGTCGTGGCTTCGGTGCACCTGGGCTCCAGGCTCCACAGGGCCTTTGCCCTGTTTGTGCTCCTCACGGGAAGACTCTGAGGACCTTGGCCCCATCCGGGCCAGAGGGAGCACCCTGAGTTCTGGGCCAGCGGGCCACCCCTTCGCCCCACCGGCCCGTGCCAGCCTGAGTCGCCCTGAGCAGCACTAGGAAAGGCTCTGGACCTATCAAGGCCGGGCTCTGGAGCTCCGCCCCGTCCAGCCACCGCAGAACCTGATGAAGACACTTCTCCTTGTTGACATTTGGGCCCTGAACGGAGGCAGCGAGAAACCCCAGAGCAGGGCTGGCCTGGTGCTCAGGGGTGGGGCTGGAACAGGGCATGCCTGCCTGCTGCTTCCCAAACCCCAAGTGCCTTCTCTGGCTTTCTCCTCCCCCCACTCACTACCTTCCGTATACATCTGCCTATGGGCCCCTGAGCCCCGGGGCAAGTCCTGTTGGGGGAAGGCAGCTTCGTCCTCTGTCACCACGGGCACTTTCAGGCTGTTGTTTGCTCCAGGCTTCAGGGTCAAACAGTCAAACAGTGAGGTCCCACCACACCAGCTGCCAGCAGTCCAAGGGACTGTGGCCAGGTCTCCAGAGCTTGGCCTCTTAACCTCCAACAACCTGGCCTGCCTACCACTTGGGGCCTTGTCAAGAACTGTCCTGCCCCCTCAGACGTCCACTTCACTGGCTCTCCTTCCCTCATTTTGGTTGTTCATACTGTCTCTCCAGCACACCCACACTGTCTCATTCTGCCGTCCAAATTGATGGGGCCTTTAGTGTGTGCCAAGCGCTGGGCCCGTGGGTCAAGGGTGCCCACTCTTACACAGAAGGCCCTGCAGCGGAGGGGCTGGACTTCGTCAGACGCAGGAGAGAGTAGCCGCTGCCTGCTCCTGGAGGCTTGAGCCGGCACACCAGAGCCAGCCTTCCAGAAGGAATGGCACTCCTTCAGAGACACCCAGCCCAGGTTGCCCCCTGGTCCTCACTGAAGAGTCAGAGCCCTGGCTCTGGCCGCAGGGAAATGAAGTCACTCAGTCGTGTCCGACTCTTTGTGACCCCATGGACTATAGCTTACCAGGCTCCTCTGTCCATGGGATTTTCGAGGCAAGAATACTGGAGTGGGTTGCCATTTCCTTCTCCAGGAGATCTTCCCGATCCAGGGATTGAACCCGGGTGTCCCGGATTGTAGGCAGATGCTTTACCATCTGAGCCACCAGGGAAGTCAGGCCGCAGGGAGATACAGTGCAATTTGACCTCCGGCCAGTAGGTGGCGCCAAGGTCACGTGTTCCCCACCAGCCCACCCCCACCCCGCCCCGCCCCTCGTTGATCCTTCAGCACCTGGGGCAGCTGCTCAGAACCACGTCTCCCCCAAATCCTGCCTTCTTCCGAGTCAGGCAGAGGTGGCATCCTTCCCTTCATCCCTCCAAGCCCTTCCCATCTGAGGGGCAGTTTGTGAAAAGAAAGCTTTGGGTCACCCAGGCCATGGGAGCATTTCCAGGCTCAGGGAACAGCAGGTGCTCAGGCACTGGGGCTGCTACTGGAGGGACCTGACAGACTGGAGCATGGCTGGGGAAGTCTCTGGCCAGTGATGAGCCAGCGTTGGGGTGGGAGCCAGACAGCGCCATTGTCCACGCTGGGCAGGTGCTGAGCTTCTGTGAGTTGGGAGTCGGGATCAAAGGACTGGCCAGTCCATCCTAAAGGAAATCAGTCCTGAATATTCACTGGAAAGACTGATGCTGAAGCTAACACTCCAATACTTTGGCACCTGATGTGAATAACTGACTCATTGGAAAAGACCCTGATGCTGGGAAAGATTGAAGGCAGGAGGAGAAGGGGACGACAGAGGACGAGATGCTTGGATGGCATCACTGACTCGATGGATGTGAGTTTGAGCAAGCCCTTGGAGTTGGTGATGGACAGGGGAGCCCATGTGGGTGAGATGAGACGAAGCTGTCTCCCTCGTTCTGGGCCACTCAGGGTGGGTCTCATGCTCTGTCCTGGAGCAAACCCCTGGGTGTCAGGAGTTTCAGGGATGTTCAACCTAGGGACCCTCCCTGGGTATCTGGAGACTAGGGCGGTGGTCCTGGGAGCTCTTTAGAAGTCAGTGATGGGTTGAGGGTGGGGAATGAAGGAGAGGAGGTCTGTGATGACCCATGGAACCATTCACCAAGAGGGGTTCAGCTGGGGTGGGTTTGGGGGAGAGACAGCAAGATTGGCCTTGAAGGGATATAGAATTAGAACATAAGAGTCACATTCCTCACCCTTCTCTAATCAGAAGAGTTAGCTCAGTGGCGAGTCTTTATTGAGCACTTACTGTGTGCCAGGCACCTGGATTAATTCCAGCCTTGACTATGAGGTAGTAATTCTCATGAGTCATCCCCTACTTTGAATACAGGTGGACCAACGCATCAGTTCAGTTCAGTCGCTCAATCATGTCCGACTCTTTTCGACCCCATGGACTGCAGAACGCCAGGCCTCCCTGTCCATCAACAACTCCTGGAGCTTGCGCAAACCCATGTTCATCGAGTCAGTGATGCTATCCAACAATCTTATCCTCTGTTGTCCCTTTCTCCTCCTGCCTTCAATCTTTCCCAGCATCAGGGTCTTTTCCAATGAGTCAGTTCTTTGCATCAGGTGGCCAAAGTATTGGAGTATCAGCTTCAGCATCAGTCCTTCCAATGAATATTCAGGGTTGATTTCCTCTAGGATGGACTGGTTTGATCTCCTTTCAGTCCAAGGGGCTCTCAAAAACCTTCTCCAACATCACAGTTTAAAAGGATCAGTTTTTCAGTGCTCAGTCTTCTTTATGGTCCAACTCTCACATCCGTACATGACTACTGGAAAAACCATAGCTTTGACTAGACGGAGCTTTGTTGGCGAAGTTATGTCTCTGCTTTTTAATACACTGTCTAGGTTGGTCATAGCTTTTCTTCCAAGGAGCAAGCATCTTTTCATTTCATGGCTGCAGTCACCATCTGCAGTGATTTTGGAGCCCCCAAAATAAAGTCTCTCACTATTTCCATTGTTTCTCATCTATTTGCCATGAAGTGATGGGACCGGATGCCATGATTATCGTTTTTTGAATGTTGAGTTTTAAGCCAGATTTTTCACTCTCTTCTTTCACTCTCATCAAGAGGCTCTTTAGCTCTTTTTTGCTTTCTGCCATAAAGGTGGTGTCATCTGTGTATCTGAGGTTATTGATATTTCTACCGGCAATCTTAATTCCATCTTGTGCTTCATCCAGCCTGGCATTTCACATGATATACTCTATATATAAGTTAAATAAGTAGGGTGACAATATACAGCCTTGACGTACTCCTCTCCCAATTTGGACCCAGTCTGTTGTTCCATGTCCATTTCTAACTATTGTTTCTCGACTGAGGCATAGAGGCCATAAAAGTGAGCTAAGGTCACACAACCTTGTGCTTGACCTCCTGCTGGCCTCTGGGCAAGGAGGATGGCTCCCTGGGAATAGGAAGGCCATATGGGGACTGAGAAGAAGATGGTGGAGCTCTTCTCTACCTTTCCTTTGGTGAGCGCAAATTGTTGGTGTGAGGACAGAGGAAGAACACTGGGCTGGGGGGCACCCTGGGTTGGAGTCTCAGCCTTGCAAGTGGTTCTCTTGCCTTTAACATCCTCTGTGCCTCTATTTCACTGAGTTAATTCCTTGTGAAATAGGAACCTGGGTAGTGGGGTCAACCCCTGGTGTTCACTGTGAGGGGCTACTGGGAAGTGGGGCAGGGCTGACACTTCTGGGGGACCATGTCAGGGGGCAAGGCAAGGAATGGAGGGAGCCTGTGTCAAGGCAATTGAAGGACAGGAAAGATGGAGGTTGGCAGTGGTGGACGGAACAGGGCTCTGTGAGGGAGACTAGGAGAGAAGCAGACCAGTTGAGGAGGCGAAGGGGGCAAGCCAGGCCCTCTGTCAGGACTCGAAGCCTAGCTCTTTCCTGCCAGCCACTGGGTGGGCCCATGGCAGCCATGTTCTCTACCCAACCCCAGCTCTGCCCAGGTATCCTTGTCTCCATCCCTGTCTCCTCAGGTGGGCAAGACATGGAGTATGGAGTGTTTCAGGAAGAAGCAAATAACCCGATTTGATTTCTTGAAGGTGGTTGTGAAAAGTGATTCAGAGATTGGCCAGAAAAAGTGAACTTGCTCAAGAGGGCACTGTGGAGCCACTGGAGGGCTGTAGGTAGGATAGTGACAAGATTAGATTTTTGCTTGAAGAGAGTTTTCCAGTATTTTTCGACCCTATCTGGCCTCTCTTGATAAATATAAAAATTTCATCTCTAGATTCCACCCCCCAACCCAGGCCCCACTGACAGTTCTATAGTTCTCCTCATGCCAGGGAGCCAAGCCTGCCTCACGTGATGTTCTGAGTAGAGGCCCAGTTGCTTTTTCCTCAGTTGAGGCTTGTTGTTCAGTCGCTCAGTTGTGTCCAACGCTGTGACCCCATGGACTGCAGTACTGCTGTTTTCCCTATCCTTCACCGTCTCCTGGAACTTGCTCGAACTCATATCCATCGAGTCAGTGATGCTGTCCAACCCTCTCATCCTCTGTCGTCCCCGTCTCCTCCTGCTTTCAATCTTTCCCAGGATCAGAGTCTTTTCAAATGAGTCAGTTCTTTGCATCAGGTGGCCAAAGTATTGGAGTTTCAGCTTCAGCATCAGTTCTTCCAATGAATATTCAGGGTTGATTTCCTTTAAGATTGACTGGTTGGATCTCCTTTCAGTCCAAGGGACTCTCAAGAGTCTTCTCCAACACCACAGTTCAAAAGCATCAATTCTTCAGCATTCAGCCTTCTTTATGGTCCAGCTCTCACATCCGTACACAACTACTGGAAAAAACCATAGCTTTGACTACACAGGCCTTTCTCGGCAAAGTAACATCTCTGCTTTTTAGTACGCTGTCTAGGTTGGTCATAGCTTTTCTTCCAAAGAGCAAGTGTCTTTTAATTTTGTGGATGTAGTCATCATCTGCAGTGATTTTGGAGCCCAGGCAAATAAAGTCTGTCACTGTTTCCATTGTTTCTCCATCTATTTGCCATGAAGTGATGGGACCAGATGCCATGATCTTCGTTTTTTGAATGTTGAGTTTTAAGCCAGCTTTTTCACTCTCCTCTTTCACTTTTATCAAGAGGTTCTTTAGTTCCTCTTTGCTTTCAGACATACGGGTTGTGTCATCTGCATATCTGAGGTTATTGATATTTCTCCCGGCAATCTTGATTTCAGCTTGTGCTTCTTCCAGTCCAGCGTTTCTCATGATGTACTCTGCATATAAGTTAAATAAGCAGGGTGACAATATGCAGCCTTGACGTACTCCTTTCCCAATTTGGAACCAGTCCATTGTTCCATGTCTGATTCTAACTGTTGCTTCCTGACCTGCATACAGTTTTCTCAAGAGGCAGGTAAGGTGGTCTGGTATTCCCCTCTCTTGAAGAATTTTCCACAGTTTGTTATGATTCACCCAGTCAAAGGCTTTAATGTAGTCAATGAAGCAGAAGTAGATATTTTTCTGGAATTCTCTTGCTTTCTCTATGATCCAATGGATGTTGGCAATTTAACCTCTGGTTCTTCTGCCTTTTCTAAATCCAGCTTGAATATCTGGAAGTTCTCATTTCATGTACTGTTGAAGCCTTGCTTGGAGAATTTTGAGCATTACTTTGCTAGCGTGTGAGATGAGTTCAACTGTGAAGTAGTTTGAACATTCTTTGGCATTGCCCTTCTTTGGGATTGGACTGAAAATTGACCTTTTCCAGTCCTGTGGCCGCTGATGAGTTTCCCATATTTGCTGGCATATTGAGTGCAGCACTTTAGCAGCAGCATCTTTTAGGATTTGAAATAGCTCAGCTGGAGGTCTAGCACCTCCGCTAGCTGTGTTCGTAGTGATGCTTCCTAAGGCCCACTTGACTTCACACTCCAGGATGTCTGGTTCTAGGTGAGTGATCACACCATCATGGTTATCTGGGTCATTAAGACCTTTTTGTACAGTTCTGTGTGTTCTTGCCACCTCTTCTTAATATCGTCTGCTTCTGTTAGGCCTATACTTTTTCTGTCCTTTATTGTGCTCATCTTTACATGGAATGTTTCCTTGGTATCTCTAATTTTCTTGGAGAGATCTCTGGTCTTTCCCATTCTATTGTTTTTCTCTATTTCTTTGCATTGTTCACTTATATGTGAATAGCTATATGTATACATATATCCACTCATTTCTTGGAGAGATCTCTAGTCTTTCCCATTCTATTGTTTGCCTCTATTTCTCTGCATTGTTCACTTACACATGAACAGGTATACGTATACATATGGCCACTCATTTTTAGATTTCCCTCCTGTTAAGGTCACCACAGAGCACTGAGTAGAATTCCCCGTGCTATACAGTTGGTTCTCATTAGTCACCTATTTTATACACGGTAGTGTATCTGTGTCAACCCCAGTCTCCTGATTCATCCCACCTATGCCTTCCCCCCTTGGTGTCCATATGCTTGTTCTCTCCATCTGTGTGCTTGTGCTTTATAGTCGACTTATACAGTGATAGTAACATAGCAACTGTATCTTTCTTTTGGTGAATACTTGTCTGGCATATCTTGTTCAGTTCTTTTTCTTTCAAACTTAATTTTTTTACTGAGATATAATTCACATACCATAAAATCCACCCTTTAAAATGTACAATTTATTGTTTTTTTAGTATACAGATGGTCCCTGACTTAAAATGGTTTGACTTAACGATTTTTTGACTTTTACGCTGGTGCGAAAGCAATACACATTTAGTAGAAACCATGCTTTGAATTTTCAATTTTGAGGTTTTTCCAGGCTAGCAATATGTGGTGCAATCCCCTCTCATGATGTTGGGCCATGGCAGTAATCTGAAGCTCCCACTCAGCTACTTGGTCATGAGGGTAAACAACCGACAACGCTCATCAAAATTCCGTACCCAGATAGCCATTCTGTTTTTCACTTTCAGTTCAGTATTCACTTATATGAGATATTCAACACTTTATTATAAAATGAGCTTTGTGTTAGATGGTTTTGTCAAATTGTAGGTTAATATTAGTGTTCTGAGCACGTCGAAGCTAAGCTATGATGGTAGGCTAGGTGTATTAAATGCATTTTTGACTTAGGATATTTTCAGCTTATGATGAGTTTATTGGGATGTAACCCCATCGGAAATTGAGGAGATCTGTATTTACAGTTTACATCATCACAATCTAATTCCAGAACATTTTCATCACCCCAGAGGAAAATGCTGTACCCGTTAGTGGTAACTCTCCACTTCCCCTTCCCCAGCCCCTGGCAAAGACTGATTTACTTTCTGTCTCTGTGGATTTGACTTTTCAGATATTTTACATAAATGGAATCCTAACATGTGGCTCTTTGTGTCTGGCTTATTTCATTAAGCATAATGATTTCAAAGTTCATCCACGTTGCAATGTGTATCAGTACTTCATTTATTTTTATAGCTGAACAATGTTCCATTGTATGGATAGATCATGTTCTATTTATCCACGGATCCACTGATGGACATTTGAGTTGTTTACACCTTTTAGCTATTGTGAATAATGCTGCTATGATCATTTCTGTGCAAGCTTTTGTGTGGACATACGTTTTCAGTTGCCTTATTTGATAGAACTCACCAGTGAAGATTTCTGGAGTTGGATTTTCTTTGTGGGAAGACTTTCAATTACTATATCAACGTATTTGCTTGTTATAAGCCTATTGAGATTTTCCATTTCATTTAAAGTCAGTTTTGATCATTTGTGTCTTTTTCCATTTCATCTGAATTGTCTTAATTTGTTGGCATAACGTTTGCCTTATGATCGTTAACATTTTTTAGTTCAGTAGTAATGTCCCTCTTTTCATTCTAGACCTTGGTAACCTATTTTTTTTTTTTTTTTTTTGCTCATTGCGTAGTCTAGGTTCCCCAACCAGGGATTGAACCTGAGCCTATGGTAGTGAAAGCACTGAGTCCAAGGTAATCTTTTTTTCTTGATCAGTCTAGGTAAAATCAACTGTGTTGGTCTTTTCAAAAAACCAACTTTTGTTTTCACTGATTTTCTGTAGTTTTCCTATTTTCTAATTCATTTCTGCACTTATCTTACCTCTGCTTGTTTCAGATTTAGTTTGCTTTTCTTTTTCTAGTTTATTAAGATTTATCATTTGGCCATTGATTTGAGACTTTTTTGTTGTTGTTGGTATAGGCATTTAAAGCTCTAAATTTCTCTTGTAAACAATATATATTCAATAGTTGAATCTTGTTTTTTTGACTCTCTGATTTTTGATTGGGATGTTTAGACCATGAATATTTAATGTAGTGATTGATATGACTGAATTTACATTTGCCATTTTGCTATTGGTTTCTCTGTATCTTCTGTCTTTTTGTTGCTCTCTTCCTCCTAGACTGCCTTCTTTTGTGTTAAATGTTTTTTAGTGTACCTTTTTTTCTTCTGTTGATTTTTAACTATATGCTTTTGAATTGAAGTTGCAATACAATATATATCTTAAGTAATTATAATCTACTTCATATTAACACTCATTTAATTTGGGTAAAATGTAGAGACTTTTCTCTAACATAGCTCCATTCCTGCCTTCCTCTTTTGTGTTATTAATGTCATATATATATTACATCTATATAGATTATCATAGAAACTCAACATGACAGTGTTATAGCTATTGCTTTATATCAATACACTCTTACTTTTTTTTGAAGAAGTTAGGAGAAGAAAGTTAGGAGAGACATTTGTATTAACCCAGATTTTAATCATTTTGGCTCCTCTTCATTTCTTCTTGTGAATTCAACTTACTAACTGGTGTCAGCCTGAAGGACTTTTTTTAGTATTTCTTGTAAAGAAGTATGCTGCTAAGTCACTTCAGTCATGTCTGACTCTGTGCGATCCCAGAGACGGCAGCCCACCAGGCTCTCCCGTCCCTGGGATTCTCCAGGCAAGAACACTGGAGTGGGTTGCTATTTCCTTCTCCAATGCATCAAAGTGAAAAGTGAAAGTGAAGTTGCTCAGTCGTGTCCGACTCCTAGCGACCCCATGGACTGCAGCCTACCAGGCTCCTCCGTCCATGGGATTTTCCAGGCAAGAGTACTGGAGTGGGGTGCCATTGCCTTCTCCAAAAGAAGTATAGTAGCAATGAATTCTCCCAGTCTTTGTTTACCAGGAAATGTCTTTTTTTAACCTTCAATTTTTTTAGGTATAGTTTTGCTAGATACAGAATTTTTGATGGGTACTCTTCTTTTCTTTCAACTCTTTGATTATGTCACTTCACTGTCTTTTGGCCTCCATTATTTCTGATGAGTAGTTAACTGTTAATTTTATTATGGTTTTCTTCTACATGGGTCATTTTTCTCCTATTCCTTTCAAAATTGTCTATCTTTGGCTTTCAACAGTTTGACTGTAAAGTGTCTATGACTATCTCTTTATCTTATTTGGGGTTCATTGAACTTCTTGGATCTGATTAATGTTCCTCATAAAATATTGGAAGTTTTGGTCTTGTTTCTTCAAATACTTATTTTGACCCTGTTCTTCAAAACCCCCCAATACACATATTTTAGAATGTTTGATATTGTTCCAGAGGTGTTTGAAGTGCTATCATTTTTCTCTCCATTCTCCAGATTGTATAGTGTATATTAATATTGTTGATCTATTTTCAAGGTCAGTAGTAATTTCTTATGACATCTTGAACCTACTCTTGAATACTTCTAAAGAAGTTGTCATTTCAATAATTGCACTATTTAAAGCTATTTTCATTTAGTTATCATTTCTTAATTTGTATATCCATATTGAGAATCTCTGTTGATTTGTTGTTGTCATCATACTTTCCTTTAACTCTTTAAACATGGCTTCCTTTAGTACTTTGAACCTATTTATAATATGTGCTTTGAAGTTATCATCTGCTAATTCTAGCATCTGGAAACACTCAGAGACAGTTTCTGTTGACTTCTTTCCCTAATGTGGATCATACTTTATTGTTTCTTTGCATGTTTTACAATTCTTTTGTTGAAAATTGAACTTTTAAACAAATATTTATTTCTTTTTTTTAAAATTTAATTTAATTTTTTTAAATTTTATTTTATTTTTAAATTTTACATAATTGTATTAGTTTTGCCAAATATCAAAATGAATCCGCCACGGGTATACATGTGTTCCCCATCCTGAACCCTCCTCCCTCCTCCCTCCCCATTCCATCCCTCTGGGTCGTCCCAGTGCACCAGCCCCAAGCATCCAGTATCGTGCATCGAACCTGGACTGGCAACTCGTTTCATACATGATATTTTACATGTTTCAATGCCATTCTCCCAAATCTTCCCACCCTCTCCCTCTCCCACAGAGTCCATAAGACTGATCTATACATCAGTGTCTCTTTTGCTGTCTCGTACACAGGGTTATTGTTACCATCTTTCTAAATTCCATATATATATGCATTAGTATACTGTATTGGTGTTTTTCTTTCTGGTTTGCTTCACTCTGTATAATAGGCTCCAGTTTCATCCACCTCATTAGAACTGATTCAAATGTATTCTTTTTAATGGCTGAGTAATACTCCATTGTGTATATGTACCATAGCTTTCTTATCCATTCATCTGCTGATGGACATCTTGGTTGCTTCCATGTCCTGGCTATTATAAACAGTGCTGCGATGAACATTGGGGTACACGTGTCTCTTACCCTTCTGGTTTCCTCAGTGTGTATGCCCAGCAGTGGGATTGCTGGATCATAAGGCAGTTCTATTTCCAGTTTTTTAAGGAATCTCCACACTGTTCTCCATAGTGGCTGTACTAGTTTGCATTCCCACCAACAGTGTAAGAGGGTTCCCTTTTCTCCACACCCTCTCCAGCATTTATTACTTGTAGACTTTTGGATTGCAGCCATTCTGACTGGTGTGAAATGGTACCTCATAGTGGTTTTTTTTTTTTTTTTTTAAATTTTATTTTATTTTTAAACTTAACATAACTGTATTAGATTTGCCAAATATCAAAATGAATCCGCCACAGGTATACATGTGTTCTCATAGTGGTTTTGATTTGCATTTCTCTGATAATGAATGATGTTGAGCATCTTTTCATGTGTTTGTTAGCCATCTGTATGTCTTCTTTGGAGAAATGTCTATTTAGTTCTTTGGCCCATTTTTTGATTGGGTCCTTTATTTTTCTGGAGTTGAGCTGTAGGAGTTGCTTGTATATTCTCGAGATTAGTTGTTTGTCAGTTGCTTCATTTGCTATTATCTTCTCCCATTCTGAAGGCTGTCTTTTCACCTTGCTAATAGTTTCCTTTGATGTGCAGAAGCTTTTAAGGTTAATTAGGTCCCATTTGTTTATTTTTGCTTTTATTTCCAATATTCTGGGAGGTGGGTCATAGAGGATCCTGCTGTGATGTATGTCAGAGAGTGTTTTGCCTATGTTCTCCTCTAGGAGTTATATAGTTTCTGGTCTTACGTTGAGATCTTTAATCCATTTTGAGTTTATTTTTGTGTATGGTGTTAGAAAGTGTTCTAGTTTCATTCTTTTACAAGTGGTTGACCAGATTTCCCAGCACCACTTGTTAAAGAGATTGTCTTTAATCCATTGTATATTCTTGCCTCCTTTGTCAAAGATAAGATGTCCATATGTGCGTGGATTAATCTCTGGGCTTTCTATTTTGTTCCATTGATCTATATTTCTGTCTTTGTGCCAGTACCATACTGTCTTGATAACTGTGGCTTTGTAGTAGAGCCTGAAGTCAGGTAGGTTGATTCCTCCAGTTCCATTCTTCTTTCTCAAGATCGCTTTGGCTATTTGAGGTTTTTTGTATTTCCATACAAACTGTGAAATCATTTGTTCTAGCTCTGTGAAGAATACTGTTGGTAGCTTGATAGGGATTGCATTGAATCTATAGATTGCTTTGGGTAGTATACTCATTTTCACTATATTGAGTCTTCCAATCCATGAACATGGTATATTTCTCCATCTGTTAGTGTCCTCTTTGATTTCTTTCACCAGTGTTTTATAGTTTTCTATATATAGGTCTTTAGTTTCTTTAGGTAGATATCTTCCTAAGTATTTTATTCTTTCCATTGCAATGGTGAATGGAATTGTTTCCTTAATTTCTCTTTCTGTTTTCTCATTATTAGTGTATAGGAATGCAAGGGATTTCTATGTGTTGATTTTATATCCTGCAACTTTACTATAGTCATTGATTAGTTCTAGTAATTTTCTGGTGGAGTCTTTAGGGTTTTCTATGTAGAGGATCATGTCATCTGCAAACAGTGAGAGCTTTACTTCTTCTTTTCCAATTTGTATTCCTTTTATTTCTTTTTCTGCTCTGATTGCTGTGGCCAAAACTTCCAAAACTATGTTGAATAGTAATGGTGAAAGTGGGCACCCTTGTCTTGTTCCTGACTTTAGAGGAAATGCTTTCAATTTTTCACCATTGAGGATAATGTTTGCTGTGGGTTTGTCATATATAGCTTTTATTATGTTGAGGTATGTTCCTTCTATTCCTGCTTTCTGGAGAGTTTTTATCATAAATGGATGTTGAATTTTGTCAAAGGCTTTCTCTGCATCTATTGAGATAATCATATGGTTTTTATTTTTCAATTTGTTAATGTGGTGTATTACATTGATTTGCGGATATTGAAGAATCCTTGCATCCCTGGGATAAAGCCCACTTGGTCATGGTGTATGATCTTTTTCATGTGTTGTTGGATTCTGATTGCTAGAATTCTGTTAAGGATTTTTGCATCTATGTTCATCAGTGATATTGGCCTGTAGTTTTCTTTTTTTGTGGGATCTTTGTCAGGTTTTGGTATTAGGGTGATGGTGGCCTCATAGAATGAGTTTGGAAGTTTACCATCCTCTGCAATTTTCTGGAAGAGTTTGAGCAGGATAGGTGTTAGCTCTTCTCTAAATTTTTGGTAGAATTCAGCTGTGAAGCCATCTGGACCTGGGCTTTTGTTTGCTGGAAGATTTTTGATTACAGTTTCAATTTCCGTGCTTGTGATGGGTCTGTTAAGATTTTCTATTTCTTCCTGGTCGAGTTTTGGAAAGTTGTACTTTTCTAAGAATTTTTCCATTTCTTCCACGTTGTCCATTTTATTGGCATATAATTGTTGATAGTACTCTCTTATGATCCTTTGTATTTCTGTGTTGTCTGTTTTAAACAAATATTTATTTCTTTGGCTGTGCTGGGTCTTAATTGTGGCATGTGGGATCTTTAGTTGTGGCACGTGTGATCTAGTTCTCTGACTAGGAATGGAGCCTGAGACCCCAGCATTGGGAGTGTGGAGACTTAGCCACTGGACAACAAGGAAGTCCCCCCAAATTGAACATTTTAGACAATCAGATCAGATCAGATCAGTCGCTCAGTCGTGTCCGACTCTTTTCGACCCCATGAATCACAGCACGCCAGGCCTCCCTGTCCATCACCAACTCCCAGAGTTCACTGAGACTCACATCCATCAAGTCAGTGATGCCATCCAGCCATCTCATCCTCTGTTGTCCCCTTCTCCTCCTGCCCCCAATCCCTCCCAGCATCAGAGTCTTTTCCAATGAGTCAACTCTTCGCATCAGGTGGCCAAAGTACTGGAGTTTCAGCTTTAGCATCATTCCTTCCAAAGAAATCCCAGGGATGATCTCCTTCAGAATGGACTGGTTGGATCTCCTTGCAGTCCAAGGGACTCTCAAGAGTCTTTTCCAACACCACAGTTCAAAAGCATCAATTCTTCGGCACTCAGCCTTCTTCACAGTCCAACTCTCACATCCATACATGACCACAGGAAAAACCATAGCCTTGACTAGACGAATCTTTGTTGACAAAATAATGTCTCTGCTTTTGAATATGCTATCTAGGTTGGTCATAACTTTCCTTCCAAGGAGTAAGCGTCTTTTAATTTCATGGCTGCAGTCACCATCTGTAGTGATTTTGGAGCCCAGAAAAATAAAGTCTGACACTGTTTCCACTGTTTCCCCATCTATTTCCCATGGGATGCCATGATCTTCGTTTTCTGAACGTTGAGCTTTAAGCCAACTTTTTCACTCTCCACTTTCACTTTCATCAAGAGGCTTTTGAGTTCCTCTTCACTTTCTGCCATAAGGGTGGTGTCATCTGCATATCTGAGGTTATTGATATTTCTCCCGGCAATCTTGATTCCAGCTTGTGCTTCTTCCAGTCCAGCTTTTCTCATGATGTACTCTGCATATAAGTTAAATAAACAGGGTGACAATATACAGCCTTGACGAACTCCTTTTCCTATTTGGAACCAGTCTGTTGTTCCATGTCCAGTTCTAACTGTTGCTTCCTGACCTGCATACAAATTTCTCAAGAGACAGGTCAGGTGGTCTGGTAATCCCATCTCTTTCAGAATTTTCCACAGTTTGTTGTGATCCACACAGTCAAAGGCTTTGGCATAGTCAATAAAGCAGAAATAGATGTTTTTCTGGAACTCTCTTGCTTTTTCCATGATCCAGCGGATGTTGGCAATTTGATCTCTGGTTCCTCTGCCTTTTCTAAAACCAGCTTGAACATCAGGAAGTTCACGGTTCACATATTGCTGAAGCCTGGCTTGGAGAATTTTGAGCATTACTTTACTAGCGTGTGAGATGAGTGCAATTGTGCAGTAGTTTGAGCATTCTTTGGCATTGCCTTTCTTTGGGATTGGAATGAAAACTGACCTTTTCCAGTCCTGTGGCCACTGCTGAGTTTTCCAAATTTGCTGGCGTATTGAGTGCAGCACTTTCACAGCATCATCTTTCAGGATTTGGAATATAGTTTCTATCAACTCTGGATTATGATATTCCCTTTACCCCTAGAAGTAGTTTTCGGTGTGTGTGTGTGTGTGTGTGTGAACTTGTTTGTTTGTTGTGTAACTTTTTTGCACTAAGTCTGTGAAACTGTACTGTCTCCCACCCCCAGCTGCAGTCAGTGGTGTCTCTGTTGAGTTAAAAAAAAAAACAGTTTAAAATGTAAGCCTGGTTTTCTAGGGGCTGCCACATATCTGTCCAGCTTAGTGACCAGTCAATGATTAGTCAGAAACTATGTTGAAAGATCTCAGGCCACTAAGGCTTGTGTGCTCTGATGAATCTGTGTGTGGGCAGGGGAGTTCTTTCAACGTTCAGGTTATTTTCAGGCCTTCCCAGGGTTTTCTTTCCCCTGACGCCTTTGAATCTCCTACATACATGTGTATAGCCTCAGTGTAGTCAGGAAAGCATGATTAGATTGGGACCTCTCCATTCTCCAACTAGTCAGGAACACGCTTGCCCCAACCACATTCACAACCTGTCTAGTAGAGCTGAGTTGTTGGCCCTTCCCTGTTGGTCTGCCCCCGAGAAGTTTATTTCCATTGACAATGTCCCTGGGTGTGGATATTCCCCACCAAATTGACTTAGCCCCCTTCAAACCTAGGCAGAGAAGCTGCTGGTTTTCATGAGCTGCCTTGTACTGGTAGAACCTCCATGACAAACTGAGCTGGGAAGGATGGGAGCAACTCTAGGCCAGAATGCCACAGATTCCCACAGTTCAACTTCTCATTTTATTATATACCTTTGGTTAAGTTCTAGATCATAAAGGTATTTGTCAGCTTTGTCCAGCTTTATTGTTTTTTTTTTTTTTTTTTGAGGTTATTTGTTGATATCATCACTTGGCCATAGCTAGAAGTCCTGACTTTTCAATATTTTCCTTTTCTGTCCTATCATTTAGATGTACCAGTTTTTTAATTTTTATTTTTGTGTATTCTTTTTTTTTTGGCTGGGCTGCATGGCATGGGAGATCTTAGTCCCCCATCCAGGAATTGAGCCCATTCTGCACCATCATGGAAGTCTCTAGATGTCCCTCCTACAAACTGCTTATGGGTGGATTTTTAAAAATCTTGTCTTCAGTTGAAGAATTTAGTCAATTTTGTTTAGTGATGTTTGGCCTAATTTCTAAAATCTTATTTTGTGCTTTCTACTTATTCCAATGTTTCTATTTCCTTATTTTCCTCTTTTGACTTTTGAATTGAGATTTTTTTCCTTGTTATTATATGATATTTTCCTCTACTAGTTTGAAAGTAGTATACTCTATTTATATTCTTTTAGCAATTACTCTAGAAAACCTAGCATGCATTTTTGTCTTAACAAAGCTTAAAGTTAATACTGATATGACCATGAAGGAATAACATGGTCCAGAATTTCCCTCCCTCCATACATGATTGGAAAACTTGGCAGATATATGAATCAACCGTTTTAAGGTGGTGAAGACCTGGTGGTACCAGAGAGAAAGGAAACAAATGAGGTGAATTCCACCACCAAGACTTTCTGACTGAGAGAGAAGAAGCATAAAAATGTAATCTGTAATGATAAAGAATCAGTCAATCAAAACAGACCCAGGGAATTTCCAGTCTATTATCTGGCATGTGAGGAGCCTGGGAGTCATCACTTGATGCTAACAACAAGAAAATGTTGAACAAACTGAAAAACCAACAACTGTTTTTAGATCCATTAGAGAACAGAGGTCAAATGGCAAAGTATTGCTCACAAAACTGAAGAAACAGACAGGTGGATACAGAAAATCACAATTTACCAGAGCAGAAACTTGTGAGTGGGTACAGTGTTGGGGTAGGAAAACCTGAGCTTTAACTAATGATTTGCTGGAGGCTAGTGTGGAGAAGGTTGAGAGTTAAAAACTGCAAGGAGCCTAATCTTAGGGAGGCTCTCACCTCCTACACTTTTGTGAGTTTTACCTCTAGGAGTCCCATCAGATTCTCACAGTGAATACTGGAGAACAATCTCCTCATGTTTCCGGTTGGGGGAGAGGGGAAAGTTGACACTTTGAAATACACCAGAGCATTCTGTTCTTAACAAAGCCTGTTCTGAAGACAAACCATTATACCAGAGTCTGACCTATTGGGGTTTTATTAGAGTCTAAGGGACTTGGGGGAAGGGAAATATCCAACTTCAGCCCCCTCTAGCCATCCTAGCCCACCTTGGAGAGGGGGCACTGATAAGCACTTGCAAAGGTCACAACCCAGAAGCACAGGCTCACCAAAACACTGAGAGCTAACCATTGGACTGCAGAACGCTTCCCCTTCCACCACTAGTAAGTAAAGACCTCCTTCCTGCAGCTCCTTTACCCAGGACATCGTGCCTGACTTTCAACCAGAAAATTGCAAGGCACACTAACGGGCAAAACCCTCCACAGTTTGAAGAGACAGAGCAAGCATCAGAACCAGACTCAGCTATGGCAGGGATGTTGGAATTACCAGACCAGTCATTTCAAATACTATGATAAATACGCTAAGGGCTCTGATAGAGAAGCAGATATCATGGAAGAACTTGGCCATAATTAGCTACAAGGCAGGATGGAAAATCAAGTTTCTGGTTGGGAACCAAGATTCCCCATGAACCTTTGGAGATTTTACTTCTAAAAGGGGGAAGGTCAGAAATCCAACATAGATTTCATTGAGCTAAAATTGAGGTGTGGGCAGGGCTGCATTCCTTGAAAAGTCTCAAGGAAAGAATCAGTTGTCTTGCCTTTTCCACCTTCTAGAGAGCACCCGCATTCCTTGGCTGGGTCCCCTTCATCTTTCTTCAAAGCCAGCAGTGTCGTATCTTGGAATCTCTCTGACTCTGACCTCTTTTCTATCATTGCATCTCATCTCACTCTCCTGTGGCCCTCTTTCCCTTATAAAGATGCATTTAGGCCCCACCTGGGCAACCCAGGACAATCTCCCCATCTCAAGATCCGTGACTTAATCACATCTGCAGAGTCCCTTTTTGCCATATGCACAGGATTCCAGGATTCCCATGAGGCCATCTTGGGGTGGGGGGCAGGATACTGTGCTGAAGACACCTGTTGAGAGCACAGCACCGCCCTTCAAAAGTCCTGGCTTTATGTGTGGGCCCAGGTGGTATCTCCCATCCCATGATTGGTGTCTGGAAAGCCATGGAAAGCTGTCCCAGGAGAAAGGATGGGCTCTGGCTCCTGGGTGTAGATGCCCCTGGGTCAGGTGCTGGCCCCAGAGCTGACTCACTTCTCTGGACTCAAGTATCATTCCTGATCTTGGAGGCTTTCACTTGTTTCCCTACCAGCTCAGCCATTCATGCAAACAGGTTTTTAGGTTCATTCTCCATTTTAGAGGTTCTGGACCAGGAGGGTGGCTCTAGACCTGTGGGCCACATTGCCCATAAAGTCTCCAGTGACTTCTCACACCGTGCTTGTTTCTGCCCACCCTCCAGCTCCCTTCCACTTCCAGCTGTGTCTCTGTCACCAGGAATTGTGACTTTAGAATGGCTGCTCCAGCTCCAGTGTGCAGAAGGCCCTGGAGGAGGCCAGAGAGGAGCAAGGCCGTGCTGTCGCTTCAGGTGACCCAGTGGCCTCCGCATGCTCCCCCAGCCCCCAGCCCCGGCCTCTGGAGTCCCAACTCCATCCTGTGTCAGCCAGAGGGCCGCACGCTGGGACGAGCAGTCTTCCCACATCCCTCACCAGCTTGGGTCTTCCTGTGGCTCCATCTCCTTGTCCTGGGGCTTGGGTTTGGCTCTGCACTGAGTCTCGGGGCTCAAGTGCCCACCCCTCATGGTCACACCTGGGCCCTTGCTCCCCCCGTCTGTTTGCCACCCTGGGGACCTGACGTCATTTGCTGCATCACCAGATCTCAGTGCCTCCCTCCCACTCTGGGAAGCTGACCGTGAGCAGGAGGCCTCTGACTTGCAGCTGCATGCTAGTCTGCAGCCTGCGTCCTAGTCCCAAGCCATGGGGCATGGAATTGGAGTTCAGTGGCTTGTGAGTACAGGAGGGGTTCAGCCAGAGGCTGGGCAGTGTGGATGCTGGATGGCACATGACAGTGGTGACGGAGTGTGGTGTGTGAATCCCCCATGCACCCCCTTCCCCAGGCCTCCCTCCCCACCTTCCCCCCCAGACTCTCCAAGGTGCTCAGGATCTCAACAGAAACCATTTATTGAGGAACAATTAAAGAAAGCAACCACGCTGTGGATTCCCCAGGGTGAGATGGCCTGGCCACGGGGACTGCTGGTCCTGGGCTGGGTTCGTAAGCCAAGAGGGTGTGTGTGTGCAAGTGCTGATACATGGACACACAGACATACATGCACACAGGCTGCTCATCAGGGAGATGTACTGCAATGAATGACTGTGTGTGTGTGTGTGTGTGTGTGTGTGTGAAGCTTGGCCCTTTCCCCACCCCCGAATCCAACCAGGGCTGCGTGGGACCCACAGCAGCAAATTCCAGGCTGTCTTCTCCCCCTCCCCCACCCAGCTCTTGCTTAGACCCCATCTCCTCCGGCAGCAGTCTGACCACCCTCAGTCACAAAGAGCCCCAGTGATCCTGTCAAGACATCTGGGGGAAGAGGAAAAAAAAAAAAAACATCTTTTCAAATATCAAGTGGATAAACAGTCAGGGCGCCAGATGTGAGGCCGGGAACCTGCCCAGCGGCTCCTGGTGAGGAGCGCACCCAGATACGGATGGTCCCCATGGCTGCGGGGTGGCTGCTGAGTCTCCAGGTCATGTCCCCTGGGAGTCCCCCCACCCGACCCCCCCATCCCAAGAGACCTCAGGCCCCTGTGGAGGAGCAGCAGGTGACTATGCTGGTGGTGGTGGTGGTCTAGCCATGGGGCAACAGGAATGGGGCTGGGAGCAGGTCCCTGTGGCCATAAGAGGCGCATGCCCTTCCTGAATGGGAGACCCCGGGGAGGCTCAGGAGTTGGCCGAGCACACATCTCCTGGGCCCTGGGAACCGGCAGCCACCTGGAATTGTCCCTCGGAATGGGAATCCACCCCCCACCTCCAACCACCCCCCACAAAAGAAAAGTAACAGTCATAGAACAGGCAGGTTCTGGAGCGGGGTTCCGCCCCAAAGTGGCGCGGGTCAGGCCGGTGGCCCCAGGCCTGGCCCGTAGGCACGTTTAATAGGATTCCCCGCGGATGTTTCCAGTGGGTAGGACAGGGCTGTCCCCACCGCCACCCTGGAGGGGGTCCCCAGCCTCTGCCTCGTCCCACAGCCCCGAATGAGGTATTGTGCTCTCCCCCCACCTCCCCCCCCCGCCCCCGCTTAGGCCAAGCCCCCTCTGGCCTCTTCCCCAGCACGTGGGTGGCTGGGCTGGGCACACCCGCTGGAGGGTGCCCTGGGGCCCTATGTGGCATCCAGCTCGAAGACACCATCGCTGGTTGGGGTGGTGAAGAAAGAGGGGGGATCAGAGGCGGCTGACTCCTGCCCCCCACTGCCCCTCTCCCGGGCACGGCGCTCTTCCAGTTGCAGGCTGCGCTCGAAGTCCAGCAGCTGCCCCATGAAGCTGAAGTTGGGCGAGATGTTGGACTTCTTCCTCTTGACCAGATCGTAGGCATCGTTGAGTGAGAGGTGCAGCTTCTGCATGAGGTAGGCCACGGTGACAGTGACGGACCGGCTGACACCCGCCAGACAGTGAACGAGCACCCCGCAGTTCTGCGACAAGGCCTCGTCTAGTGGGGGCAGATGGGGGCCCTGTGTGAGATGGCCCATCGCGGGGATCACATCCTAGGAGCCGCCGGGCCCCAGCAGGGCCATCCTGGGCTGGGCCCAGGGGGAAGGCAGGCCTGGGGGGGCTGGGGAAGGAGTGGGGAGGGCGGAGTGGACTCACCGATGAATGCGATGGCCTCCGGAAAGAACTGGGACAAGTTCTGGCTCCAGTGGTCCGAGATGGGGATCTGCTTGTAGTGAAAGTCGCCATTCTTCTCGAAGAGGTTGGGGAGGTTGGGGGTGACATTGAGGATGTAGCGGATGCCCAGCTTGGCCAAGCTCTCCACGTTGGCTGAATCACGGGCGCTGCCCAGGTAGAGGTTGGGCAAGATCTGGACAGGGAAGGACGGCAGCAGCCCCGCTGGGGGGGGTGTGGCGCCCTCCGAATCCAGGCCGCAGCTCATGGCATCACGGTCAGGCTCGGAATCCGCATCAGAGCAGTCGGAGCTCAGGCACAGGCCCCCCAGCCCCACCACTGGGCTGGGCAGTGGGGCCATGCTCGGGCCCCCCCGACGGTCGAGGCTGGTCTCACAGAGGTGAGGGCACTCGGCCTGGAATCTGCTGAAGCCACCTGGGAGAGGGGATGAAACGAGGGGCCCATTGAGGTGGCCTCCCGGGCAGCTAAGTGCCCTGGCTGGGGTTAGGGATGCAATCCTAGATCCTTCTGATGCCTGAAGAGGTGGGTGGGCAGATGTACCCAAGGGGCACTCAGGAGTGAGCAGCCTTGACCTACGTGGTGTCCCAAGTGGTGTCCCTGGAGCCGGTCCTCTGGACGGCAAGCCAAAGAGGATCTCACATCCCTGAGGCCAAGCCAAGGCAGGCGTGAGGGCTCAACACATAGTGCCAGCCTTGGGAAGGACAGCAGGCATCAGTTAAAGACGAGGAAAGGTTCAGATGTGAGTTGTCTGCCTGGGTGATTCCCGAGATCAGGGGCCAGGGCACAGCCATGTCTGCGTGCTCTTCAGAGAGCCTTGGAGAGCATGTAGCGTGCCACCTGGATGGTCCCAAGGTGCTCAGAAGGGAACATCTCCATTTCCAAATAACTACTATTTTCCCCAGACTGGGGGGGTGGGCGGCGCTAGAAATCCAACATGTTCTATATTGCTATATCCCTGCGCATTCAGAATTGAGCAAGGGACGACAGTACAATGACCCTCCTCAATGGGGAGAGGGGTCTAGGTTCCTGGAAATCCCGTCTCTATCCTGGATCTCTGAGGCAGAGGGTGTGTTTGGCTTGGCAAGGAGCCAACACGCCTGTGTCTGTCCATCGCCTCCCCCAGCCCTGCGCTGACCATGGCAGGGGGAGGGGAAGCGGGGAAGGTCTCTGCCATTGCAGCTTCCCTCCCTGTCGTCCCCCCCACCCCGCCCCCGCCCCCGTCTTCCCCTCCCCCTTCCAGACCCTTCGGTGAGCAAGGGGGATTTGTCCTGGGGCTCCAGCCTCCTTTACCCATGGCTGAGCAGCTGGGGGAGGGGGGCGATAGGGACCCGCTGGGGTTCCTGGAGCCAGGTCAGATCAGATTCTCCCATTTTCCAGGCTCAGAAACTGGGGCTCCCAAGAGTGAAGGGCTTCCCCAAGGTCACGCTCAGAGGAGGACAGACTCTCATCTCCACTTTGGACCACAGGAGGTCGGGCTCGCCCACGATCAGATGGATTCGGCTGGCCCTCCGAAGGTGGGGTCCTGTGCTCCCCGGGCAGGGGTCCTCCCCAGACGGGTGCCCGCCCGCCGCCCACCACCGGTACCTACCCTGTAGGTAGTAGGCCAGGTAGCCTTCCTCCCGAAGCTTCTGCAGCAGAGTGCCCAGCACCGAGTCGGCCTCCCACTCCTCGGCCTCGGCCTCGGTGCGCCGGTGCCGGCCCCCGCCCTGGTCGTACAGGAGCACCGGGGCGGGGGGCGGTGGCTGCAGCGGCGGCCCCGGTAGTAGCGCTCGCACCGACAGGCTCCCTCGCCGCAGGCGGCGCAGCAGCAGCGCGGGCAGGGCCACGCTCAGCGCCCCGCCGATGCGCGCCGACTCGTAGAGCTCACGGCTGCGGCAGTCAAGCAGCAACAGCCGCGGGCGCGGGGGCGACAGCTCCCGGCGCAGCCACAGGCACGAGCGGCCCAGACCCTCCATGGCTTCGCGGCTCCCGGCACGTCGGGCTTCCGGAGCTGCTGAGAGAGGGAAGGCACGAGACATGAGCCCGCGATCTGCGCGCCCAGAAACAGGGCGCCTGGGGTCTCGCGGGGGAGTCCCTCTATCGCCGGATCTTCTCCTGCCTCTCCCACGGCATGCCCAAAGGCACCCCCGTGCGCCCCAAGAAAAATGCCCCAGGCAGCCACTCGAGTGCCCCACCGGAGAAGGGAAATGCGAGAGGTGCCCCAGCCGAGGAAGGCTGAGCGTCCGACGGCCCCCTTTGAGAGCCGCTAGGGTCCCTCCTGGCCCCTCGGAGGGGTTCAGGCCTCTTCCTGCGTCTCTCACGCCCGCGATCACTCCCCGCTTTCCAGCTTCCGACTGGGGGGGACCGCGTGCGCTGGGGGGCCGCGGGGAGAGGGGCTCTAGGCCGAGATCGTCCCCACGGCCCGCCGGGGCCGGGGAGATAAAGGCGGTGCCCAGGCGCTGGCCCTCGGCAGGCGGGACCTCTCGGGGCTGCCCGACTCCACCCGGAGAAAACAAAAGGAGAGACCTGGAGCGTGATCCCGCGGCGAGCGATCGCTCGCGGATGTCCTGGACACAGCCACCGCGGCTCGAGGGGCGTCGTTCCCGGGCTGGGTTGCCCCGGCCCCGGCCACTGGGAAGAAGGAAGGATGGCAGAAAGAGCGCGCCGCACGTGGAGACAAGTCCACCGCCGCCTGCGCGCACCGGCAGCTTCCTGGCACTGCGACCCAGCTTCCTACCTTGGAAGCCAGTTGCCTTTGGACGTGGAGTTGCCTTTGGAGGGGCGGGGCGGCGGGGGCGGGCTCAGGGGGGCCAGCGAGCCAACGGGTGCCCTTGAAAGCTGGTGAGTGGGCCCCCGCAAGTGGCCTGCTGGGCCGGGGCTTCCACCCAAGCGGGACAGGGCCAGGGGCAGAGGCCAAGGGCAGGTCAGGGGCCCAGCAGGGGACCAACTGCAGCTCCCCTGGCCGGCGCCAGCCAGGCCCCTGGAGGCAGGGGGAGGGGTGTGGACAAGAGCCCTGTGCCCCAGCCCCAGAGGCTACCTCCAGCCAGGCTCACTTGGGGTGCCCCTGGACCATCTCGTCCTGGGACTGGACTTTAGTGGCTTCATCCATATAACAGACTCATCACCACGGCTTCCAGGGAAATGGTGGAGGGGAAAAGGAAGCGGAACCACAAATCTATTGCTGCCTTCTGGCCAGAGCTCGGCCCAGAGTTAGCTGGAAGGCTGGGCAGGCAAAGGGCAGCTTTGGGGCACCCCAGTAGCTTCACTGGCATGAGCCAGGCCAAAGACTCCAAGAGCCCTGCCCTACTGATCCTGGAAGTCAGCCTGGCTTCTCGGGCTGCCTCCTCCCTAGTCAAGAGTCAAGGCGTTTCTACTGAAATGTCTCTCACTTCTGTACTGTCCCCTCTGCCTCTGTGCTGGCCCAGGTCGCCATCAGGGCTTTCAAAGCCTTCTCCCCATCTCCAGGCCTGTTTGCCTCAACTCCCCTCAGCCCTGCCCTGCAGCAAAGGCCCCACAGTGGCCTCCAGAACCTTCTGTGGACATAGGACGATGAACCGGCAGGGCACACTTGGGCCCTTGCTTGCAAGGCACTCCCAGGCCAGCAGGACAGGTCAGTAATAAACCGAGGGATGGAATGAGAGAATACCAGGTGTGATAAATTCTGAGACAATGAAATGAGGTGGCAGAGCTTCTGAAAAGTCTGGTCTATGTCCCCCCCCCCTTTTTTCCCTTAAAGCCCTAAAGCAAATAGGCCAGTTGAAGGAAGGTGTACAGCAGATAAGAGAAAGCTCATACAAATTAATAAAAAAGTTGAGACTCCTATAGGTACATGGGCAAAGTACATGCAGAAAAGACTGCATGAAGGAGCACATGCAACTGGTGCAAGGCATTTTGAGAAAGGTACAACTTCAGGAATGGGAAGGAAAACAAATTTAAAAGCCCAGCTAACAATGACAGAAAACAAGGTAACACTTCCAATGTTCTCAGACTGAGAATACCCATGTGAGATGGGCATGCTACTCTGTTGCTGATTGCTAGAGGTATGCTGGTGTGACTCTTCTGGAAATTAACTTGGTAATATACATCCAGAGCTGGGAAGAACCCCACACTGGGAATCTACCCCAAGGAACTAAGTAAACAAAGGTAAAGCTATGCACACAGGATGGGTACCATAAGAGAGGTAACTAAGGAGTGAAAGGTGCAAAACTGCTGGAAGGTCACTGATCAGAACATAAAGTAGGATAGGAAAAGGCAGGAGGTATTGCTGGGGAGAGGGCAGGTCACAGAGAGCCAGGTTGCCTCAAACGGGCCTCCGGTTGCCCCTTCCTACCCTGCCTCCCTTCCCAGCCCAGGCTGGGACTTGTCTCCAGCCACACTCCACCATGTCTTGGTCTCTGGGATGAGTCCCATCACCTGGCTCCAGGGGCCGTGGGCCGCTAGGCTGGGTCCCCTCGCCCCTAGCCTGGGCTGCCTCCTCTGCAGCCTACTCCCCCTCCCCCAGGTTTCTGTCTCCCTCCTCTGTGCTCCAGACCTCAGTTCCCTGAGGTTACCAGCTAGGCTGGAGCCGAGTTGGTGGGGGGTGGTGCATTTCCTTTCTCTCATATCCCAGTTCCCACAGGCAGAGGTGGGAAGCCATCAGGCCCGGGGGGGCTCGCTCCAGGCCTGCTGCAGCTGTGGGCAGAACCCCGGAGTGGGCTGGGGTTGAAGGCACCCAGGGGTTCCAGGATGTGCCAAGCCAGACTGGCTTGGCCAAGTCGCCAGAGTTGGGGTGGCCGCCCTGCACGTGGAGGTAGAGAGAAAGACACACCCCCGCTCCTGCCTGGGGCTGTGGTCTCAGGGGGTTGGAGAGAGGGTCGCCCTGCGGTGCCAAGACCTGCTTTCTGGAGACGGCTCCCTGGGGGAGGGGGACCAGCATCAGGCCAGGGAGGCAAATTCTGCCCCTTGGCGGGGGTCGTGCGGGTCTGCCCCTTGCCCAGATCTCTGCTGGTCAGCCGCGCGAGAGTGAGCCTTCAAGGGGGGGCGTTCAATCACCAAAGTGCTCGCTGCCCAGCGCCAGCAAAGCCCGCTGCGCCAGCAGCAGGAAGACATCCTGGAACCTGTTGCCACCTCCGCAGTGCAGGGCTGAGCGCCGCCAAGCCCCCCTCCCCCGACCCTCGCCAGGTCCCCGCAGCGCCGGCTGGGGTAGGGGCACCGACCCTGGACCCCGCACCCACTCCCCAAGCGCGAGCGCTCCGGGCGCGCAGTGGCCTCCCCAGGCCCCCACAAGCGGGCGGAGCTCGGCTGCGCGCTTCCCGTAGGATGGGCGCTGCGCCCGCCGCCCGCCCCTCTCTCCTGCCTGGCGCCCCTGGCCTCCGCCCAGCCCAAGCAGTGCCCCTCGGAGGCCGCGGAAACGCCGCTGCCCGTAGGCCTCTAGCGCGCTGCCCATGAGCCCCCGGGGCCTGGGAGCCTCCTGAGAGCGGCGCCCCGCCTGCCCCCCCCACGCCCGCCCCCACCCCCAAACACTCGGGTCTCGCCGGCCCAGTGGGGGCAATTGGGCCGTCCGGCCCGGTTAGAACTCCCAGCCACAGCGCTCCGGGCAAATCCAGTGTCTTTTCCTCCACATCCACTTTCCTCGGGGATGGCTCTCTGCTTTGCCGGGTCGGCCTCCTGGCGGGACTGGGAGTTCCTCCAAGGCAGGAGCGGGTGTGTGCCCGGCCCCGAGCTGGCCCCAGCCCCCCAGGGAAGGGCCTGGCACACGGCGCTCACGGAAGAAATGCTCGTGAACAAAGAAGGCATGAATGAATGAAATCAATTGTTGCACCAGGGAGCCCAGGGGGGTGGCTTTCTCCCTCAGCGGGTCACTCACCCAGACACACAGAAGCACACGTGCGCACGCGGTTCCACCCCCCCCCCCCCGCCCCCCCACCGCAAGGGCAGGTGGACACACACACACACACACACACACACACACGGGCATTCCGACTCCTGCCTCCAGGAAAGCCACCTACTACGTGCGTGCCAACACCTGGGGCCCCTTTGGCCGCAGCTGAGTGGCCTCCATCTCAATTGCCTGCCTCTCCCTTGCCCTCCCCCATCTAAGTACGGTACCTTGCACCCCAGTGCCTTCCTTATCTTTTAGGGACCAGGCCAAGTCAGTCGCTGGGGAGACTCAGGGCCTGTTTAGGAAGCCACCTGGGGGGCCTCAGGGTGGCGAACCGCTGCTGCAAAGGCAAGCCAGTGGCGCCTGGCAGAGATGCCACCAAATGCTGCAGCCTCCAGAACCCGTGTGCCAGGTGTTGGAGGGAGGGACTGAAATGTGTTAGAGGACGTGCAGGGCTATGTGCCATGGGGGCGGGCCAGGGTGCTCAAGAGCCAGAATCCCGCAGGTGTGCACATATTGGGGGTGTACGAGGTGCAGGCCTGGGGAGCCAGCTGGGCTTCAGGAGTGCGGCGTCGGCCTCTGGGTGGGGGTTCCTGTTGGGGCTTCGTCCAGGGGTGGGTAGATGTCAGCGACTCTGGGCTGGGAACGTGGGTGGGGTGTCTGTGATGAGCATATGGGGAGTTGGAGATGGTGCGGGCTGGCGAGGGGAGCTGTGTTAGTGCAGATATCCCAAGGATGCGTTGGGTATCTATGTGTGTGTGTGCGTCTGTGTGTGTGTGTGTGTGTGTGCTGTGTGAACGCGCGCGCACGCTCACGCGCGCCTGGGTGTGTACTGAGGCGTGGCAGCGTCTGGGATGGGTGCTGGCCTGAGTTGGGGACAGTAGTCGATGGTGACTTAGCGGCTGCCGGGGCGTGCACTGCAGGGCCCTGGGTCCGCGGTGCACGGTTTGTGCACGCGCGTGTAAGTGTCAGGGGGTGTGCGTGGCCATCGACACGGGAGGTGCACGGGCGGGCGCACTGAGTGGGTCTCCCAGGGGCGCGTGCGTCGGCCTGGCGGGGTGCGCGCTGGAGAGACTTTGGGGGCGCAGGGCGGAGGCGCACACACGTCGGGGGGGCGGCCAGGCTGGGTGGGGGGGGGGTGGGTGCCCGGGCGCCGCGTGCCCCGCTCACCTCCGTTCCGCTCGGCTTCCTGCGCCGGCTCCGCGCGTCGCGGCAGGGAAGTTTCCAAAAGCCCGGCCGGCGGGAAGCGCTACCGCCGCGGCCGCCGCGCGCCACCGGAGCCTCGGGCGGCGGCCTCGCCTGGAGCCGAGGGGCCGCTGCCGCCGCCGCCGCCGCCGCCGCCGCCGCCGCCGCTGCGGAGGGAAACTCCAAATCCCGCCTCCGCCGCCGCCGCCTCCTCCCCTCCTGCCGCCGTCTTCTCCGCCCCCTGCCCAGGAGGGGCAATGTCGCCGGCGGAGGCGCGCGAGGAGGGAGCGGGGAGGGGCCGCGGCCTGCCCGGCGTCTGCTCCCACCTCCCCCGCCCGCCTGCCTCCCACCTGCCGCCGCCGCCCGCTCTGCCCCCGGCGGCCCCTCTCGGCGGGGGCGGGGGGATGCCCCAGCAGCCCCGGCTCCCAGCCGCCTCGCCGCGGGGTCTCTGAGCCTGGGCCGCCGGAGTTGGGTGGGAGGCCCTGACCTCAGTTGGGCCTGGGCTGGGCTGCCTGGAACAGTCCGCCCTGGCACTCCTGCGGCCATCGAGGACCAGGCACAGCTCGGCCCCAGGGGCCACCTCCTGATGTCCCAGGGGCTAAGGTGTAAGGTCCGGGTGAGAGCATCCGAAGCGCCCAACCCGCGGTCCCCTGACTCCTGTCTTCTGCCATCCTCCTGTATCAGATTCTGGCTCCTGGAGCTTTGGGGCCTGAGTGCCTGGAAGGGGTGCGGCCAGGATGGTGGGGGTGGGTCAGGGAGGAGGTGCTGTCTGCAGGCCTGGGGTGCTTTCCTCTGGCCCTCGGGCCAGGGTCCCCCACCATCACGGGCCTCCTTCGGTTTTTACACCCATCTGGCAGTTGGAGGAGACGGTTCCCCTGCTATAGCTAGGGAAACTGAAGCAGTGGTTTCCCAGGGGTCACGCCGCTGTGTGGTGACAGGGCCAGAGTGGAGGGGGATGCAGGGAGGGCTGGGATGCTAGCGGTAGCCTAAATTCCCCTGAGTCATCACCCCTGGGAAAGAGAGGACAGAGGCTGTGTGTTTGGGGATGGAGCAGACCTCACCATCTCCAAGGGCCCTCACCAGCTTTGCAGCAGTCTCTCTCCAAGGTGTGGGAGCTGGGGCAGGGTCCAGATGCCACCAGCCTGGCAGGCCCAGCCCGCCCTTTGGCCTCCTTCAGCCCTCAGCACCGTGCCTGCCCTTGCCACCCTCCCCTCTCGAGCGCCTGGGCCTTTCAGGGCTACCCTCGCTGGCAGGTGCATCTGTGGGCCGGGCTGATCGTTCACCTCCCATTCAGCAGCAAGGCCCCAGGGGCTGGCGTGGAATCAAACTGCCAAGACGATGGCATGCAGGTGGGCAAACGAAACCTGTGGTGGTTCGGGTGGGTCCTGCCACTCTACCCTGTGCTTCTGTGCCATCCACGCTGCCAACTGTCCTGGAGTCAGAGGGCCCTTTGCTAAGATAGCAATCTGTGCTAAAAGGCATGCCGTTCAGCAATAGGACCATTTTGATCTGTCAAAGGGGCAAAATACATGGAAACCAGAAAAGATGGGGGCCAGCTCCCCTGGAGACCCTCCCATTTGGGGAAGACACATGGCAGCCATGCCCCTGGCCCTGGGCACTCGGCCCCCTGCAAAGGCTTAGGGAGCTGACTCACAGAGGAGTTTCTTGAAAGGTTGGAGAACTACCCCCCCCCCCAATTCTGTGCTTTAGTGACTCAGGGCTGAACGGCTGGAGGAGGAACATTTGGACTGGATGATGCCACCCTCACCCCTGCAGAGTTGCTATCCCAGCCCTCCCACAGGGCCTCTGCAATCCAGGCAACAAGACCCACCCAGCACTGGACGTGAAGAAAGCTAACCTGAACCGCCGGGCCAGTCCTGGGAGCTCCGAGGACACAGACCTGGTCCACCTGGGGAAATGGGGGCCACCTGCCTCATTCTCAGGGGCTTGGCTAGCCAGGCCTAGCCTGTGATCCTGTTGAGGGATGAGCTGGAGAACCTTCTCGAAGAGGACTTGAGTGAGAGGCCAGCCATGTCAGAACTGAGGCTGTTTTGAAGGCATAGCTGGGCCTGCCTCTGAAGCAGCCAAGCCTGCATGCTCAGGTCCTAACAGAAACCTCATGGTGGGTTCTCCTCTGTGGCCTCCCTGCTTCTCCCACTGGGAACCCCCCCAAGCCCCCCACCCACCCCAGACACGCAGCAGAAATCGCCTGTGCAGGGTGGAGGAGCAGAAAACTGGGCAGTGGCCGGGATGAGCCCCCGTGCACTGTGGCTGAAGGTGGCCGTACCTGTGAAAATGCAGCTTTTCCAGGTCCTGATTCTGGGTCACTTTTCAGACAATTGAAGCTTTGAAGAAAGGCCCGTCTCACTGGGTCCTTGCATGGAGGCCCTGGCGTCCCCAGAGCACTGGCGTTTGGGTGCACGTACACGTGAGCCTTTATTTCTGGGCAACCATTGGGTCCCACCGAGCGCAATATCCTCCGCTGAAGCCATTTGCTCACATGACAACCGCCCCCCAGGCCGCCGCCGCCCCTCCACCGCTGGGGAACTGGCTTCACTGCCCCTCCCCCCTCAGAGGCGCGTTAGCCAGCATCTTCTGGATGCATCTCGCGCTACCAGTTGCCATGCCTCCGGGAGCACATCCTAGGCCCTGTTCCGGGGCACCCCACTTGCCCTCCGCAGCCCCCCTGGCAGGACCACCTGCGGGCATTGGAAACCAAATAACCCAGTGATGGCTCTCAGATTGGCGCTTGAAGCCCAGGTGAAAGGGACAGAGAAGACAGGAGGGAGGCAGTGTGTGCAGCACAGCAGCGATTGATTTCTGAGGGGCCAGGACCTCAGGAGCCATTAACATCCCCATTCCGGGAGGGCTCCGGTTCAGGTTCGATAACCTGGTTATCAACCCCCTCTGGCCAGCCGCGCGGGCTCCCGGTACTTGTCTTCCCAAGAAGCCGTGCAGCACGCGTGTCGGGATGTACGTTTCAGATGATATAATTCTTTTACTGGGAGATAGCCAGACTCCCATGCCCATTGGCTGGACCGGCAAAGGGAGGCGGGAGGGAACTGGGGGCCAGTGGTGGGAGGGGATGAGACAGAGGGCTGAATGGGGCCAGGAAAGGGGAACCAGAAAGGTGGAAGGGACAGGCCAGGAGATACGGCCCCTTTCAGCCCTGTCTCTCATCCCCTGCTGCGGGACCTGTCACCAATCGCTCTGATGATGGCCTCTGTGAGTGAGGCCATCAGTGGGGTCTCTGGTCACATCTCCCTGTCCTCCCTCCAGGAACATGGCTCTTGACTCAGGCCATCACCTCACAGGAAGGAATGTGTTAAACAGAACAGTGGGTTCAGGCCCCTGGCTCTGGCTCAGTTGTCTTTGAGGGGCCAGGAGGGGCTTCTGGGGACACTGTGGGTTTTTCTCATGTCCTCATCCTCAGGGGTCTGACTCCCTGTATCACAGATCGACCACCTTGCTTCCCAATACTGCAAGGCCAGCCTGGGTCCCGGGAGCTCCTTGCACCCAGACCAAGGCCTGCTAGCAGGATGGCTAGGTCACTGCTGTCCTGGGGTCAGCGGTGCTGAGCACAGCTCTGCACACGTCTCCTCCCGTCATGGGAGCTTTCCACCCTAGTCTGGTCTGGGAACACCTCAGCAGTGACTGGAATCAATTAAGTCAGGAGGGGGCCAGGGCCCAGGTCAGGGACCTGCCCCTTGGTTATGGCATCAGTGCTTAAGCTGCCAGAGTCAAGGGGAGGGTGTTGCACAGGATGAGCCTGGAGCCATTTGGCCCCTGGAAGGGAGACTCGGGTGGGCTTTTGCCACGTCAAGCCACACTTGCTGCCCTTTGAAGTCTTGCTGTCACCAAGTTTAGAGCCAGCCCTCCTTGCTGGCCCAGAAGGCCCCCTCGTGGGACCCTTAAATAATGAGAACAGTGGCTTTTTCTGGTCACCGTGCCAGGAACAAGGGCCACAAAGCTTCCATATGAGGAAACCAAGGCCCTGAGAGATGAGGCTGAGGATCCCAGCCTCTGGTGTTGGGGCTCAGGTCCAAGCCCATCTTTCTCACAGATTTCAAGGTTTCATGGTGTCAGGAGGGGACCCAGTGACACAGCCCCAGCGAGGAAGGACGGAGCTCCAGGTCACAGATAAACCATGGTGAGTGGTCCACACAGTCCCAAACGGCAGCAAACGGCCTGTGGAGAGGCCCTGGTCTGCCTGTGAGTTCAGGCCCACCCTGGCCCAGATGAGGACTTCCGTCATTGTCCCTCGGCCTCGTCCCTGTGCCTAAGCACCCCTCCCCACCAACCCCGCTGCTGCCCCCTCCCTACTTTCGTACTCGAGAGGCTTGCCACAAGGAAGGCCCAGGATATCTCTACCAACTCTGTGGGGATTTATCCCATTTAAATTTAGAGAGTGCCTATTATCCTGCCTTATCCGCTTCTCACAAAGAGGAGAGACAGAAGAAGAGTGAGGGGAAGGCCAAGGCCTGATGATGGCAGAGCCGGGGGAGGGTCACTCTCTCCCCACAGACGCCGCCTCAGGCCCTTGAAGCTGGCCCTCTTGGCAGGAGGCTGTGAGGAGTCAGGGGTTCCTCACAGGGGTCCTCAGAGCTGTCTCCCTCCAACACAGTATGTTCACCCCTCCTCAGTACCTGCCACCTGCCCCCTGCCGCCCACCACCATTTCACTATCACAGAGAGAAAAGCCAAGGCCTGAGATTGGTTTCCTAGCCATGGTGGCCTCTCTTCACCGCACCTCCATTTTAGGGACCCATGTTGGGGCTGGCGTGGGCAGGGACCATGAGTGTAACCTAGAGCCCAATGTGTCAACCTGCAGGACTTGGCTCTTGGGACCTGTCCGGAGCCACAGGGACTGTGACTGGGACTTTGACCTCCCTATGGCATCCTTGGCCTGAGCTACCTGTTCTCTATGGCCCCAGAAGAGAAGAGGGAATCAGCGATGGAGTCCCCATGTCTATAAACCTGAGAGGACTCTTCCTAGTCAACAGAACGAAGTTCCCAAGGTCTTGTGCTCTTGCTCTCAGTGACAGCTTGGGATGCTGTCTCTGTCTTAGCCAAGCCTTCCCTCCCTATCTCTGTGTCTTCTCCCCTCACTGCTGGCCCTGTCCTTCCAGCACCAGCCTTGCCTCCACCCAAGTCTCTAAATTGCTCTTGAAGGTCTTTCCATGATACTTAGTAATAACGTATCAGGGAAAACAATCTGAAAAAGAGTATATGTATATATATGCATATATGTGTATATATATGTATCTGAATCACTGGGTTATATACTGAAGCTAACATAACATTGTAAATCAACTATATTTCAATAAAATAAGGAAATACCTTATGAAATTTTAAAAAAAGCTATGGCAAATAACATAAAATGTCTAAAGAAAAGCACTCCTGCATGTTCTTGCTCACTGCACTTCCCAGAGCCCAAGGCTGGTTGGCATTATCACCTTGCCTCTCAAGGTGATGACTTCTAGATGTGACTTGTCCATCTTCCCATTGAATGCCAGGATCTTTGAAGCTCTTCTCAATCAACCCACCTCTTACTCCCTGGTTTTGGATTCACCGCTGGGGCCTTGGGTCTGGGCTCCCACCTCTGTCCTGTCCTGTCCATTCGAACCCCTGCATCTCCAGGCTTCTCCCGTAACCCTAGTCCCCTCTCCACTTGGTACTCTGTGGATCCTTTACTTGCCCCTGGCCACTTTCCTTTCCCACCATCCTCAGTGGCCAATCCGAAGCTCCATCAGTCTTCTGGAGCCCAGCTGAGGCCTGACCCTTCCAGTGGGTACCTTTGCCACCCATATGACCTGGCATCTTCAGGCCAATCAGGTGAGAGCTCCCTGGACTTCCTGCCCTTCCTGAGTCAAAGCCAGCAGCAGTTGTCCCAGTCCCCTGGCATCCAGGCTCAGAAGAGCTGGGGTCCGCTGTCCCATCCCCTCAGCTACTGTCCCAGATGTCGCCTTCAGAAGTGCCTTCCTATATCCCTCCCACCCCTCTCTGCCCTTCAGGTTTGCTTCCCACCACTCTGGCCATTTCTGTCAAGTTTGTCTCAGGCTCTGAGTCCTCTTCTCCCCCTGCTTGTTCCCCTGGGATGGCCTCCACTACTGTTCTGGGTGGGCTTCCCTGGTGGCTCAGACAGTAACGAATCCGCCTGCAATGCAGGAGACCCAGGTTCAATCCCTGGGTCGGGAAGATCCCCTGGAGGAGGACATGGCAACCCACTCCAGTATTCTTGCCTGGAGAATCCCATGGACAGAGGAGCCTGGTGGGCTACAGTCCATGGAGTTGCAAACAGTCGGACATGACTGAGCGACTGACACTTTCACTTCAACGTGTTCACCTTTCCCGGGTGATGACTGTGTCATCATAGTCTCCATGGCTCCCTGGATGACCCATGGCCCTTCAGATGTGTTCTTTGCCACAGGGAACTCACTGTCTCCCCTCAGTTGCCCAGATCCCAGCCTCAGGGCCATCATTCAGTTCCCTTTTCTCGCCACCCCTCCCACCTCAATTTGCCACCTCCTGCTGGGTTCCCACCTAAAGAGTGGGCACATGCTGCCCTCCTGTCCCTGGCCAGACCCTTCCTCAGTCCTGCCCTTATCTCCACAGGGTGGACATGGTGACTCTCCTAAAGCAGAGGCTCTTACCACCTCACCCCCCAGCATTGTTCAATGTCCCTGAGTGGCCTTGTGGACTTGGGGACAAAGTCCAAGCACTTCAGCCGGCTCACATGGTCCTGTGTGACCTCTTGCCTTCCAGCCCCTCTCTCTCAGGAATCTTCTGCAACCCCACTGCAAGTTCCGGTGCTTGCCAGAATGTACCAGCTGTCTCGTGTCCACTGGCCTTATTCAAGATAAGCTGACGCTCTGAGGCTCCAGGCACACACGTGTTCTGTAAGGCCACTCTTCAGCCCACTACAGCCAGCCTGCTGCCCCCAGTGCATGTCAGCCCCCGTGCAAAATACATTCTCCCCACCCTGTTATCTCCTAAAGACTTCACCTCCATACCACCACCACTTAGTGTCACAGCTCCTTATCGGCCTGGTAAGGGCACTTGTCTTTCTTCCCTTCGCTGGTACAGAACGGTTGGGGACAGAGGCCACATCGTGGTGGTGTCCCTCTCCAGCATGGAGTGCCCAGCCTGGCTCTGGGATGGGGCTCCTGTAGTGTGTGTGTACCCCAGGAGTGAATGGATTCAAGAACCTGGCTACGATTGCTAGACAACTGAACCGGGTCACCAGACTCTGCTGATTAAGAAGCAGGAAGACAAAGCTGGCCACCAAGCAAGGGGCTGGGAGACATGGGCGTCACTACCGGCCACCTCCATCCTGGCCACAGGGGACCTCAGAGCGTGGGGCTCTGGTCCTCCTGGCTCCCTTTGGAGTTGCAGGTCTGAATCCAGGCCGGCCCTGAATGCAGGACACCACCCAGCCACTGCGGGCCCTTCTTCCTGACAGGCCTGGGCACGTCCTCTGGCCCTGGACCATGGGGCACTGGGCATCTCAGCACAGCTGTATGCTGACACCCACCCTGGACCTACCGGGGTCGAGGCCAGTGGTGGTGGGCTTTGGGCCGAGCCTCTGCGAGACGACTGCTGGGCAGCTCGTGGTGGTGGGACCAGCCTGACCGCGAATGCTCAGTGCCCTCTGCAAGGACTGGCTGGGGGCTGCTGCCTGGGACCCCAGCCCTGGAGGCCCCCAGTCATGGCTGCGACTCTGGGTGGGAAGGGGGCGGCTTGGCCAGGGCCCCTGGCCTCCCTCTTCTGAGCAGGAGGCAGCACTGTCATCTCATTGCAAGGGGTGCCAGGCCTGTTCTCCCAACTCATCCCCCACCATCCACCAGCCCCTTCCTGGCTCTTGGCCTTAGTGGGCATCTGGCCAGGAGCAGGCCAGGAGGGAGCTCGGGGCACCAGGAAGGAGGAGATTTGGAACCCGGGGAAAGGCTGGGCTGTGTCCCTGATGGACTGTGTTGCAGGGCTTCCCTGTCTGTCGTCTGCTCCTCTGCCCAGGCAGCTGGTGAGCCCAGGGCCCCCATTGCAGGTGCCTCTGGGCTCCACCTCACCTGGCATTGGGCCTGGGCACCACAGGCCCTCCACAGATGTCTCCTGAGTGAATGATGTGTAACCCCACATGGACCTTCCCAGCACCCCAACCCTGGCCCATAGCTGTCTGACTATGGGGCTGGCTCCTGCAGTTGTGGCCACTTTCCAGGGCCCCTCCCTGCCCCGGGTTGTCCTCCTCCTCCAGGTGAGGACTGTGAATTCCTGGGGTTGAGCTCCGATGACTGTCTTGGCTCCCTCCTCTGTGCCCGGCTGTACCCACAGCCCGCAGGCTCAGTCACGGAGTCTGGACACTCCCGCTGGCCCAGGTGCCCCCACACTGCCAGCCATCTCTCCCAGAACCCTCCAACTGCGCACACATCCCTCTTCCAGTCCAGGCAGCTGGCCGGGGCCCCGGGGTGGCTCCTACCCACACCTGAGGGCCGAGCGTGTGGTTGCTGAGGATGGGGCCATTCATCCCCAACCTGCCTGAAGGCGCTTGCTGGGCATATAATGCAGAGGAAAGGTGGGCAGGGGCCGGAGGGGGGATGAGTTGCCATGCCATCCTGTCTGTATCCCTGGGACACCTCTGCTGCAGGTTCTGTGACCAGTCACCAGCCTTGGTTACTGCGGAAACCAGAGTGAGTGCTTGTCAGCTGTGTGGAAGCGGACAGGCAGAGAGCACATCTCTCCAAGACATGAGGGCCAGGGTGCTCACAAGACTGCATGGAACCCCACCAGGTGTCCACCAAGACCCTGGCTGGCTTTCAGGCTGACAGGGGCCCCGGAGTGGGCTAAGGGAAAAGGTTAGGGGCACCTGAGGCTTCCAGTGTCGGCGCTAAAACTTGCTCCATCAGTGGTGCTACGGTAGCACAAACCCAGAACCAGGACAGTCACGTGGTGTCCACACGTGAATGTGCACAAGCCTTCACAGGGCATAAATTCACCTCCCCAGGGAGCTTGCCAAGGTTGAGACACATGCACACATGCACACACTTGTATATATCCAATTAAGATTTAATTGGACCACATAAGGTGTAGCCAACAAAAGGGACAGTGATGCAAAAGACCAAAATGTTCTAATAGGACATTAGTGTAGGGCTTGTTACGGGTTGAATGGTCCCCCTCCCACCACTCATATGTTGAGTCTTAACCTCCCTGTGCCTGTGAATATGACCGTCTTTGGAAACAGGGCCATCATCGATGTAATTAACATGAGGTCATACCAGAGTAGGGTGAGCCTCTAATTAAATATCAGGGGACCCCAGCCCCTAGGCCATAAACCAGGCCACACAGGAAGGAGTGATTGTTTTCCACAAAACTGGTCCCTGGTGCCAAAAAGGTCGGGGACAGCTGCACTATGACTGATATCCTTATGAAAGGGGGATATTGATTTATCTGTTGCTGCAGCATGTGGGATCTTAGTTCCTCAACCAGGGATGGAACCCATTCTCCTTGCACTGGAAGCATGGAGTCTTAACCACTGGACAGCTAGGGAAGTCCCAATAGGGGACATTTAGACACAGACACTCCCAGGGAAAATGCCATGTGGAACTGTAAAACCTAGGGGCATCAAAGCCTGCCAGCACACCAGCAGGAGCCAGGGGCGGCCCCTGGGGCAGACCCTTCCCTACTGCCTTCAGAAGGAGCAGAACCCTACACACAACTCGATCTGAGACCTTCAGCCTCCAGAGCTGTGACACAATAAGTGTCTTATTATTTTAAGCCACCTAGTTTGTGGTGCTTTGTTGTGACAGGTGTAGCCGACAAGTGGAGAGCCTTAGAGTTCTTGAAAGGCTTTCTCATCTATTGCATCATTTAAGGCTAAAAGATACCCTGTGAGGTGAGAAAGTGTTAGTCACTCAGTTGTGTCCGACTCTTTGTGATCCCATGGACTGCAGTGCACCACACTTCCCTGTCCTTCACCATCTCCCGGAGTTTGCTCAAATTCATGTCCATTGAGTCGGTGATGCTAGACAGTCTGAATACATGCTAGTTGGTGATGAGGCAAATAGCCTTAGCATTTCTCAGATGAAGAGTTCAAGATTCAGCACACTTGAATGACTTTCCCAGAGTAATTCAGATGGAAGCAGACCTGGGGCTCAGTGCAACTCTTCTGGTTTAAAATCTAGATCCAGTGATATGTAAAAGCGCTAAAGTCTCCAAACTTCCTGATATAGACAGATTTTAATTGTTGTAAACGATGAATTTGTGAAGTTTTTGGCCTGACAGATACTGTTGATTGAATGAATCAAGGAAAATTGTCTATCCTTACTCTAAGCACTGTCCTACCTCTGATAAATTGATTCCTTTTAAGGGAGAGAAAGAATCTTTCTTCTTCTTCTTCTTCTTCTTCTTTTTTTTTTTTTTCTATAAATATCCCTCCTCAGCACTGCTTTAGCTGCCTCTCACAAAATTTGCTATATTGGAATTTTATTTTCTTTCATTTCGGTGTATTTAAATTTTTTTCTTTAGACTTCATCTTTGCCCCACATGGATTATTTAGATGTGTGTTTAGTTTCTTAGTGTCTGGAGATCCTTTTTTGTTATCTTTCTGTTACTGATTTCTAGTTTGATTCTATCGTGATTGGGGAATAAACTCTGCATGATCCAGTTCTTTTCAGTTTGTTGGGTTGTTCTATGGCCTGGGATATGGTCTGTCTTGGTACATATTTCATGGTGTTTGTAAGGAATGGGGATCTGCTATTATTGGGTAGTGGTGGTGTGGTGGTGGTTTAGTCTCTAAGTTGTGTCTGACTCTTGCGACCCCATGGACAGAGGAGCCTGGTGGGCTACAGTCCATGGGATTTTCTAGGCAAGAATACTGGACTGGATTGCCATTTTCTTCTCCAGGGGATCTTCCGACCCAGGAATCGAACCCAGGTCTCCCACACTGCAGGCAGATTCTTTACCGACTGAGCTATTATTGGGTAGAGTGCTCCATAAATGTCTATTACATAGGGTTTATTGGTGGTGGTGTTGAGTTCTTCTACATCCTTGTTGATTTTATCTCGTTCTTTTGCCAGTTTTTGAGAGACGAGTGTTGACCTCTCCAACTGTAACTGTGGACTTCTCTGTTCCTCTTTTTGGTTCTAACAACTTTTGCCTCATGTATTTTGCAACTCTGTGGTTTGGTGCATGCACATATAGGAATGCTATTGTCTTCTTGGTGGACTGGTCCTTTATCATGATAAGTTTTTATTGTTGTTGAGATGAATTTGTTTATTTTTATGCAGATGATTTTTTTTACCAGTTACAGTTTTCATGATTTAGGGGATGCAGCAGAATTAGAGGGTCTTGGAAAGCAAGGGAACTCATCTCAGAGGAGGTAGTTTTACTTTGTTTGGCTATTCTAGACTGAAATTACAGAAAAGAAAAGAAAGTCTGCACTCTTTTCTGCCCCTCCCCATGGAAAAGGGAGGTAGCCATGAGTGGACATTGTCACCTGCTTGGGAATTCCAGCATAGCAGAGGTATGGATGGGGCTGGACATTTTGATCAGAAATCACAAAGAGGTGTTTCCTTATCTTACCTCTGAGACAGACCCAGCTTTAACAAGCAGCAGCAATCTTAGTTGACATTGAAACAAGTTTCTTAATTTATTCTTTTTTTTAAACTGTGTCCTGTAGCATGCAGGATCTTAGTTCCCCAACCAAGGATCGAACTTCTGCCCTCTGCCGTGGAAGTACAGAGTCTTAATCACTGGCAGGGATGTCTTTTTAGCTTATTCTTAATTAATTGTATTCCTTTAAACCTTGCTCTAAATTATAACTTTTCCCAAATATGCATCCCAACCTAGTAATTGATAATTAGTTATGTTAGCTAAGAGCTTATCTTTAGGGAGAAAGCATAATTTAGTTGGCATCTAACAAATGCCTGTGGAATACATGAATGAGCTGATTTGATTGGTTTCCAGGGATAATCTAGGTCTGGGAATAGTTACTGACATGGCAGCAGAGAAACCAGGAGGAAGTGGACTGCCTTCAACAAGTGGTCAACAAAATCCACAGGCTGGGAAAGAACAGGGAAAGCTCTGTAGAAGGTGGGCCCCGGACCCTAGTCTTACCGTAGGAGTCCACCGGGTGGAGCAGGGAAGAAAGTGGTACCAGGCTGGAACAGCATGGGCAAGAGCAGGGAGGGAGGAAAATGCTGAACCTCTTCAAGGACTCAGAAAGACTCCCTGTGGCACGTATGCGTGTGTGTCTACTTGGGGTAAAGATGAAGCTGGAGGCATAGAAGAACCAAATGTGCAAAGCCACACGGCTACCACATCAGAGAAGGGGACTCTGGGGAAGGTGATGCCCAAGGCTGCCCCCTCTCCTTTGTTCAAGATCCCAAGGCTGCTTCCCAGATGCCAGCTTGCCTCCTAGAGTCTCTGGGACACACACACACACACATTTTTGGGCCTTGATCACTCCCATCCCTCCCACACACTTCTGCCTGAAATCACGGTACACGCACCCACATGTTCACAGTGTGAGTGCGAGCTCCTGGATACTGCCTCACCTGCCCTGTACAGCTGCCTGCATGCACACATGCATGTGGGTACACACACACACACACACACACACACACATAGAACTCTTTGCTTCTGCTGGGCAAAAAGCAGACAGACATGCCTGTCCTTGGAGCTGGACACTTTAGCTAGTGGCCTCTCACTGAGCCTTCCCTTTGCCCCCTCTTATGCCAGCTTCTGATTCTCTAGACCCTTCCAGAGGTGGGCAAGGGGAGCCGGGCACCATGCAGTGTGACAGATCCCTACAAGGGAGGCAAGATGTCTTCGCATCCCCTTGAGATGGTGGGCGGGCGATTCGGTCCACGGATCAGCGGCTTGGCTGCCAGACTGGGCCAGGGACAGTGGGTCACGGACAGGGGTGGGGAGAGCCCCGGGTGAGCCCGGCTCTCCTGTCTGACCCACCCCTGAGGCTCAAGCTCCAGTCACACCTGACCTTTGTGCTGAGTTGATGCACATTCTCTCTCTTCTGGTGATTCTGCCTCCTTGTGATGCAAAACCCCAGGGCGATGGTCATCTAGGCTGGCTCCCACCCCAGGACCCTGCTTTCCCCACGTGGCCCTGGCAGCCACCTCGTGCCCTCACCAGCTCTGAGCTGGTCCCCTGGGGGACAAGGTGTTGATCTGTGAACTCAAGGCTCCTGAGTTGCCACCCAGCCCAGCTGAGGACACCCCAGTGGGCTGCCTGCAGCCCCTAGCCCCAGCCACAATAAGGGCAGGACGCCCCTGTCTGGTGCTGGCTGGTGCATCAGCAGAACCTCGGCCCACCTTTTTGCCACCAGCCAATGTGGCACCAACATCCACTTCCTGCTCCCGGCAAAATTGGCCCATGGCCTCCTTGGGCCTGGCCTCTATGGCCGGCCCATGCTCTCCTTCTTAAGGGGCTCGCCAATGTCTTAGCTTCACCCTGGACCCTTTCTCTAGGTTCCTTCCCCTGTGGCGTCCCAAGGACCTGCTGCTGAGCTCAGTCAGTTCCCCCATTGCTCCCTCCCCGGGGCCTCAGCTCCCTTGACTGGCCATCCTGGGCTAGTCTCAGATAAGGGGAGACAGGATGGAGAGAGGGAGGCCCGGGGCAACCTCCCTCTGCCCCCCCCTACAGCTCCTCTTCACCCCTGCTCTTTCCTTTCCCTCTGGACCACCGGCCTGTAATGGTCTTGGCCCTTTGGCCTGTGGCCTCCATGCGTCAGTTCAGTTCAGTCGCTCAGTCATGTCCAACTCTTTGCGACTCCATGGACTTAAGCATGCCAGGTCTCCCTGTCCATCACCAACTCCCAGAGTTTACTCAAACTCATGTCCATTGAGTCGGTGATGCCATCCAACCATCTCATCCTCTATCGCCCCCTTCTCCTCCTGCCTTCAATCTTTCCCAGCATCAGGGTCTTTTCAAATGAGTCAGCTCTTCACATCAGGTGGCCAACATATTGGAGTTTCTTGTAGGGTGTGATGGGCCTCTTCATTCATTCATTCATTCAAAAAATAGTGAAGTACCTCTGGCATGTCACGTACTGTGCTAGGAGCTGATAGAACAGGCAACAAAGCCAAGCAACTATTGTCGAGGTGCTGATATTCAAGCAGGGCAGGCAGATGGTGACTTAGATGAAAGGCAAGTTTCCCAAAGCTCAGGAGAAACCTGAGCCCAGGCACCCTCCCAGAGCCCCTTGGAGCCAGCATGGCTGTGCCAGGTCCCCTCTAGTGACGGCTGGGCCCTGTGTGGCAGTGGCCTAGCAGCTTTGAGGCTGGGTTCAGGCTAGCACACTGTCCCTTGCAGCCCCCACCCCCATGGGGGAGCCCCTGGGGCCATCCCCTCCTTGTGCATCCGGTGTCTCTCTTGACTACATCCTTCACTCCTGCCCACAGTACCGTTTCTGCACTGTTCTCATCTTGGCATGTAAACCCAAGGAGGCCTCAGAGAACCAGCCTGCTTGGCTGCCTTGGGTCTCCACTGCTCCCCTGCCCCTCATCAAGGCCAGGGAACATGGAGCTGAGGCTGCAGACAGACAGGCAGACAAGTTGATGGGCCATCAGGCTTGTAGGGAGGAGGGTCATTGTTGAAAGAAAGGAAAGGGCAGAAGTCACCAGCTTTGGTGACATGGAGGGCCTTGGCCAGAACAGTGTCAGTAGACACTGGGTGAGTGGCCATCATATGGGCGGAAGGCTTGGGGCTGGGGGGTGATGGCTGGAGGGGTTCCCATGTGCTGAGTCCCAGTTGCCCAAACTTCATGGTCGGGGGAACGACCTGGGCACCTTGCTGGGTCCAGCATGCTCACTGAGTGATGGCCACCAGCCCTTGCCCGTGGTTGGGAGCATCAGCCATCACTCTCCTGGTGCTTAGAAGGGCTCTTTCCCACACCCCCGTCTCCCCCGGAGGAGTGTCCTGGGGCTGCCCTCAGGGTCCCATGAAGGGGTAATGACCTTCCAGAATGTTCTCATCTCCAGAGCCTAATCTCATCACATCTTTGTCCAATCGGGCCACATTCATAGGGCCAGGATGTGGATCTGTCTCTCAGGGTTGTGGGGGGCGGGTGCACCATTCACCCCATCAGACCCACAGTGTGTTACCCTCTCCGCTTCCGAGGGCAGTGACTTGCTGGAGGGTTCCTGGGTCCTCCCAGCCAGGGTGGAGGACGGGGCCTCCCGGCAACTCTGCGGGGGGGTGGCCACCCTAGCCGCTGTCCAGCACGTAGCCAGATGGGAGTTTCGTCCCCAGAGGGGCTGCTGTGTTTGCAGCTGGGCATGTGCTCAGTGCGTGACAGAGAGCAGGCCAGCAGGGAGGGGCCCAGGGCCCCTGTGGAGGATCTGGCCTCACAGGGGAGCAAGGACAGGCCATCTGGAGGGCTGGGGGTTGGGGAGTGAAGGGCCATGTAGGTCACGGGGATGGCCAGGGTGGGGGGAAGGAAGAAGCATTTGGGAAGCGGGCCCAACTGTACCTGAGAACCTTCTTGAAGGCCTCCCTCCATCCTGCCCCCAAACCTTGGCTCATGAGGATCCCCTGACCCCTGCCCTTGCAGCCCCTCACCCCTCTATCCCGTGCTTCCAAGCTTCTCTGTAGGACAAGGGTTCAGCTCTCCACCCCCCACTCTGATCCCCCCAGCCTTGAAAATTATGCAGCCACGTAAATGCCATTCACCGTTAAGCCAAGCAAGCCATGGTTACTTTTCTCCTCTGCACAGCATTTTGTTTTCCCAGGAGTTAATAATTGTCCTCTGGCTGACTGTTTGCTTAGCTTCCCATGCACTTATCACTAATTCAACCCAAGACTCGTCCCGGTGTGTAAATGTTCTCTCAAGACGTTCAAACACACCAGGCATTCAAGTGATTTCATCTTGAAGAAAACCTCTCATGGCAGAGTCCTCTGACTGGCCATCTGGCTGCCCGTGGCCCTGTCCCTGAGCACAGTGGGCACTCTGGGTCTCTCTTTGCCATCTCCCAGGGAAGCCCCCTGTGCTGCAGCCCTCAGCTTATGGTCAATTTCCCCCTCCTTTTTTTTTTTTTAAAAAAAAAAAAACAAAACAACAAGCATGTGCTTACATACTGCTTATGTAAAGTTTAAAAAAAATATATTTTAAGAGAATGTGATTGGAGATCAGAAGGACTGTGATTCCATGTGGCCTTGAGAAGGCCTCCCTGGGTCTTGCTTCCATGATCTATAGAACCGCAGGTTTTGACTGTGGTTATTCATTAATCCTTCATGTATTCATTCAACAGACATTGGTTTAGCAGTGACTCTTAAGAAAACTGTTTATTGCGGAAAATATCAGCCATTAAGCAAAGGTGGAGAGAATCGTTAATGAGGCCCTGGGGACTGACCAGCCAGTGTCAACAGTTATCAACAACTGGCTTGGGTTTTTCCTTTTGACCCTTATTTTTCTTTTCCTGAGGTATTTTTTGGAATTTATTATTTCAAAATAATTAGATTCACAGGAAGTTGCAAAAAAACAGGCAGGAGGCCAAGGCCCCCTTCTCCCAAGTTCTGTGTTAATTTCTGCTGTACAGCAAACTGACTCAGTTATAAACACACACACACATATATTCTTTTTCATGCTCTTTTCCATTCTGGTTTATCACAGGATGCTGAATATAGTTCCCTGGGCTGTACAGTAGAAACTTGTTGTTTATCCACCTTAGGTGTACTAGTTTGCATCTGGTAATCCAATACCCCATTTCATTCCTTCCCCATTGCTCTCCCCCTTGGCAACCAAAAGTCTGTCTCTATGTCTGACTCTGTTTCTGTTTCATAGATAAGGTCATTTCTGTCATATTGTAGATTCCACACATAAGTGATATCATATGGGATTTGTCTTTGTCTTTCTGACTTACTTGGTATGATCATCTCTAGTTGCATCTGTCTTACTGCAAATGACATTATTTCTTTCTTTTTTATGGCTCAGTAATGTTGCATTGGATACATGTGCCACGTCTTCCTTATGCATTCATCTGTTGATGGATATTTAGGTTGCTTTCATGTCTTGGCTATTGTGAATAGTGGTGCTATGAACATAGGGGTACATATATATTTTTGAATTATAATTTTCTCTGGATATATGTGCAGGGGTGAGATTGCTGGATCATACAGCAGCTCTATTTTTAGTTTTTCAAGGAATCTCCCTACTGTTTTACATAGGGGCTACACCAACTTACATTTCTACCTATAGTGTAGGAGGGTCCTCACAAAGTGAGCTTTTGACTGTGGAATAATTTTGTTGTTGTTTAGTTGCCAAGTTGAGTCCAACTCTCTTGCAACTCCATGGACTGTAGCCCACCAATCTCCTCTGTCCATGGAATTTTCCAGGCAAGAATACTGGAGTGGGTTGCCATTTCCTTCTCCAGGGGATCTTCCAGACCCAGGGATCGAATCTGCATCTCCTGCTTGGCAGGCGAATTCTTTACCACTTAACCACCTGGGAAGCCCTGGGATAAAGATAGTACAGAAGCTCCTGGGTTCCCCTCACCTACCTAGCTTCCCCTATTGTTAACCCCTGGCCTTCCCAAGATATGTTTGTCAAAACCGAGAAATGAACATTGATTGGTACAATACCAGTAACTAAGCTCCAGACTTCGTGTAGATTTCACCAGTTTTTCTACTCATGTTCTTTTCTGTTCCAAGATCTCACATCTTTTCTAGTTTGGATCATTTGAAAATAAATGGTAGACTTCACATCATTTCACACATAAAGACATATCTATGGATTTCTAACAGATCCTGGCTTCTAAAAACAGATACTGGCTTCTAAAAACAATCCCACATTCATGTTGATGTATGGCAAAACCAATACAATATTGTAAAGTAATTAGCCTCCAATTAAAATAAATAAATTTAAATTAAATAAATAAATAAATAAATAAAAATAAAAACAACCCCACAAATCATGATCACACCTAATGATCGATGTTAGAAATAGTCCTTAATGTCACTTAATATACACTTTCTTTGTCTGAAAGATGGCTTCTTATAACTGGTTTGTTTAGATATGAGCACCAGCAAGGTGATCACCTAGCAGAGAGTTGATTTGCCTCTCATGTCTTATAAGATCTTGAAAAACCAAGTCCATCCTGGCTGATGATGGCATCCTTATGGTGTCTACTGTGTCGTTCGTCTCCTGTATTTCCTATAAACTGGTAAGTAGAGCAAGACGTGTGATCAAATTCAGGTTAAATTTTGTTGGTAAGATGACATGTCAGGTGGGGCTGAGCACTTCACATCTTACACCAGGAGACACACCTCGTCTAGTTGCCCACTTTCAAAGTCAAGATGGACTGGTAGGTGCAGGTGGGGTCAACCTGATACAGCAAATGTCCACCCAGCAGTTTCAGCAGGCATTGATGATCTCCATCTAGGGCCATTATTTTGAGTTATGAATGGTAATTTCTTGATTCTATAATTCTTCTTGCACCTCCTAGTTGGCTTTTTGGATGTAGCAATTACGGTAGAGACTGCTGGTTGCTTCTGTGGTGACCGATCTTTAGCTGGGCCCATGACTGTCTGAGGATAAGACTACACTTCTGAGCCTCTTTTACAATTGAGTGTGGCCACATGACCAGTTCTTGGCAATGAGATTAATTAATTAATTAGCTTTGCTTCTGGGAAATTCTTTTCAGAGGTGCTGGTATTCTCCTTGTTCACCCTTTTCTCTATTTTCTTCCTTATCTCTGTCTGGTGCTATGGCTGGCACTCTGGCTGCCATCTTGGATCAAGTCAATGAAGGCCACACTTCAGGGGGTTGGAATGATCTGGAAGGATTCTTGATTGCTAGTGATTTTGTGAAATATCCATACTAGTCATGGGTGTTTTACCTCTGGACTTCATTAATGCACAAAACAAATAAATGTCATCCTTGGTTAAGCCACAAGTAAGTTTTTTCTTGTATGTGTAACTGAACCTAAATGCTAACTGATGTGGTCTCTGTTATTACCTAGTGTGGAGACAGCCATTTTATGACATTCTTATTATCATTATTATTATTATTGCAAAACTATCTATTAAAGAAAAACACAAGGCTATCCCTTAAGTATTCTTGCCTGGAGAATCCCATGGACAGAGGAGCCTGGCGGGCTACTGTCCATGGGGTCGCAAGAGCTGGACACGACTTAGTGACTAAACTACTACTACTACCCCTTAACAAAAAAACAAGAATGAGAGAAAGAGAAATTCATCTTAGATGAATTTATCCAGATTTTTGCAATCAGAATACCAAGAAGGAAGCCATTTTTATGACAGAGTACATGCAAGGTTTGTGATCTATAAAAAGGTGTAAGTTGATTTCTGTTTTTTTTCAGCATTATAAACTAGATGTTCTGTGTGACCTTTCTGATGAAAATAACTAAAGTCACTGAATAAAAGATCTAAAAAATCATCCTTTTAAATGAACCAATTAGATGGTAAAAGAGTAAGGAATCCCAGAGTCCAAAAATTCAATCAAGACAGAAACTCAGAGAGGGAAACAGAATGCTGAGGCCAGTCTTGAGAATATTTGTGGATCCTGGTGACCTTGAACTTCAGTTTTCATGGCGTCATGGATTGTGACTCCAGATATTTGAATGATCAAATATAAACTTGAAAATAGCTAAGCATACACTGTTCAAAGATATAATTGACAATATTGACAATTACGGCAAGGAACTGGAGCTATAAAAAGATCTACTTAAAAATTCTAGAACTAAAAATGACAGTAACCAAAAGTAATAAACAAATGGATGGGCATAAGAGCAGACTATGTATAGCTAAAGAGAGTATCAGTGGACTGGAAGGTAAGTCAGAAGGAACTATGCAGAATAAACTAGGGAGAGACAAAGAGATGGAAACTAAAAAAAGAGGGAAAGAGAGACAGGATACAGAGCTAAACAAATGGATAATTAGAAGAGGAGAGAAGGAAGGGGACATGACCAGCATTAAAAGACCTAATGGCTGAGAACTTTCCCAAAACCGGTGGGGGGTACCTCAAACCACAAATTAAATAGGGCTTAGAAACTACTTGCAGAATAAATGAAGAGAAATGTGCACCTAGAGATATCTGGGTAAAACAGCTAAAAACCAAATTACTGAATTGTGAAATGTTGAAAGCCTTACGTTTGAGGTCAGATACAAGATAACGCTACTGGCTAATTCCATTTGACATTGTACTTGAGTTCCTGGCCAGTGCCGTAGGGCAATCCAAATTAAAAAAGAAGATTTAGAAATTCTTTGCAGATGCTATGATAGTTTATGTAAAAAGCTTGAAGATTCTGCAGATAAATTATTCAAATTAATAAGAAAATTTAGCACAGTTTCTGGATATAAATCAGTAAAAATAAGCAGGGACAGAATTTATAAATAAAAGAAAGATAATGTTAACAATAGCATAAAATATCTATGTAGGAGTAAATACAAAAAATGACATGTAAGACCATTATTTATAAATTTACAATCATTTGAGAAGACATTGAAGGAAAGATAAAAGTAACAATAGAAATATATGCTATGTTCATGGATTGGAACACATACATATTTTTTTGCTTTAACTTTTTTAAACATAATTTCAAATATGTGAAAGATTACAAGAATAGTAGAAATAAATGGTGGAGGGGGGAACATCTTCAATGTGAAATAGGGCATGTAGGAAAAAACACAGCTAACATCATACTTTGGCATAGTCAATAAAGCAGAAATAGATGTTTTTCTGGAAACTCTCTTGCTTTTTCCATGATCCAGCGGATGTTGGCAATTTGATCTCTGGTTCTTCTGCCTTTTCTAAAACCAGCTTGAACATCTGGAAGTTCACGGTTCATGTATTGCTGAAGCCTGCCTTGGAGAATTTTGAGCATTACTTTACTAGCGTGTGAGATGAGTGCAATTGTGCAGTAGTTTGAGCATTCTTTGGCATTGCCTTTCTTTGGGATTGTAATGAAAATGGACCTTTTCCAGTCCTGTGGCCACTGCTGAGTTTTCCACATTTGCTGGCATATTGAGTGCAACACTTTTACAGCATCATCTTTCAGGATTTGAAATAGCTCCACTGGAATTCCATCACCTCCACTAGCTTTGTTCGTAGTGATGCTTTCTAAGGCCCACTGGACTTCACATTCCAGGATGTCTGGCTCTAGGTGAGTGATCACACCATTGTGATTATCTTGGTCATGAAGATCTTTTTTGTACAGCCTTTGACTGTGTGGATCACAATAAACTGTAGAAAATTCTGAAAGAGATGGGAATACCAGACCACCTGACCTGCCTCTTGAGAAACCTATATGCAGGTCAGGAAGCAACAGTTAGAACTGGACATGGAACAACAGACTGGTTCCAAATAGGAAAAGGAATACGTCAAGGCTGTATATTGTCACCCTGCTTATTTAACTTATATGCAGAGTACATCATGAGAAACGCTGGGCTGGAAGAAGCACAAGCTGGGGTCAAGATTGCCGGGAGAAATATCAATAATCTCAGATATGCAGATGACACCACCCTTATGGCAGAAAGTGAAGAGGAACTAAAGAGCCTTTTGATGAAAGTGAAAGAGGAGAGTGAAAAAGTTGGCTTTAACCTCAACATTCAGAAAACCATCAGATCATGGCATCTGGTCCCATCACTTCATGGCAAATAGATGGGGAAACAGTGGAAACAGTGTCAGGCTCTATTTTTTTGGGCTCCAAAATCACTGCAGATGGTGATTACAGCCATGAAATTAAAAGACGCTTACTCCTTGGAAGGAAAGTTATGACCAACCTAGATAGCATATTCAAAAGCAGAGACATTATTTTACCAACAAAGGTCCATCTAGTGAAGGCTATGGTTTTTCCAGTGGTCATGTATGGATGTGAAAGTTGGACTGTGAAGAAAGCTGAATGCCAAAGAATTGATGCTTTTGAACTGTGGTGCTTGAGAAGACTCTTGAGAGTCCCTTGGACTGCAAGGAGATCCAACCAGTCCATTCTCAAGGAGATCAGTCCTGGGTGTTCTTTGGAAGGACTGATGCTAAAGCTGAAACTCCAATACTTTGGCCACCTCATGCGAAGAGTTGACTCATTGGAAAAGACTGATGCTGGGAGGGATTGGGGGCAGGAGGAGAAGGGGACGACAGAGGATGAGATGGCTGGGTGGCATCACTGACTCGATGGACAAGAGTTTGGGTGAACTCCAGAAGTTGGTGATGGACAGGGAGGCCTGGCGTACTGCAATTCATGGGGTTGCAAAGAGTCGGGCATGACTGAGTGACTAAATTGAACTGAACTGAACATTATACTTTATGGTGAAAGACTGAAAACTTTCCCCCTAAGATCAGGAACAAGACAAAGTTGTTGGCTCTTGTCACTTTCAGGTAACATTGTGCTGGAGCTTCTAGCCAGGGCAATAGGCAAGAAAAAGAAATGCAAGGCATCCAGATTAGAAAGGAATAAGTAAAACTATCTCTAGTCACAGATGACATGATTTTGTATCCTAAGGAATCCACTAAAAAGCTATTAGAATGAATAAATGAGCTCAGCGAGTTGTAGGATACAAGATCAAGGTACTAAAATCAATTGTTTCAATATACAGCAACAAACAATCCAAATGAAATTAAGAAAACAGTTTATTTATAAATCACAAAAAGAATAAAATGCTTAGGAATAAATTTAACAAAAGAAGGGCAAGTCTTGTACAACAGTATGTTGTTAAAGGACAATAAAGAAGATCTAAATAAGTAGAAAGACATCTTATGTTCACAGATCAAAGAACTGATGTTAAAGTGGTAGTACTGTGGGCTTCCCTGGTGGCTCAGAGTTTAAAGCATCTGCCTGCAATGTGGGAGACCTGGGTTCGATCCCTGGGTCGTGAAGATCCCTTGGAGAAGGAAATGGCAACCCACTCCAGTATTCTTGCCTGGAGAATCCCATGGACAGAGGAGCCTAGTTGGCTACAGTCCACAGGGTCTCAAAGAGTCGGACATGACTGAGCGACTTCACTTTCACTTTTCACTTTCACTGTCCAAACTGATCTATGGATTCAATACAATTCTTATTAAAATTCTAGCTGGTGTTTTTGCAGAAATGGACAAGCCAATTCTAAAATTCACATGGAAAAAAAATAAAATTCACATGGAAATGGAAGGGATTCAAAGCAGGCAAAATAATCTTAAAAAAGAAGAAAGTTAGAAGACTCACACTTCCTTATTTCAAAACTTCTAACAAAGCTTCAGGAATCAAGACTATATGGTATTGGCATAAGGATAGACTTATAAATTAATGTAATAGAATTGAGGTCCAGAAATAAGCCCTTACATTTATGGTGAATTAAATTTTTTGAAAAGGAAGCCAAGACAATTCAATGGAAGAAAAAATAGTCTTACAACGAATGGTGCTGGGACAACTGGATATGCACCTGCCAAAAAATAAAGTTGGATTCCTACCTCACACCATGCACAAAAAGTAACTCAAAATGGATCAGAGACCTGATTATGAGAGCCAAGACTATAAATCTCCTAGAAGAAAACATAGGTGTAAATCTTCATGACCTTGGATCAGGCAATGATTTCTTATATATGATACCAAAAGCAGGAGTGACCAAAGATAAAAATAGATAAATTGTACTTCATTTAAATAGTTTTATGCAGCAAATGATACTACCAAGAAAGTGAAAGCACAATCCACAGAATGAGGGGAAATGTTTACAAATCATATATTGGATTAAAGGGGGTATAGCTCAGGGGCATATATTGGACAGAGGGCTTGTATCTACAGTATAAAAAGAAACCTTACAACTTTATGATAAAAAGACAAAAGATTCAAATCTAATAATGGCAAAGCATTTGAATAGATATTTCTCCAGAGATGATGTACAAGTGGCCAATGAGCACATGAAAGATGCCCAACACCATTAATTGTCAGGAAGATACAATTTCAAAACATCATGAGATACTACTCCATACCCACTAGCATGCTTGGAATCAAAAAGATGAACGGGGACTTCCTTGGAGATTCAGTGGTTAAGACTCCATGCTTCCACTGCAGGGGACATGGGTGTAATTGCTGGTTGGGAAACTAAGATCCCAAATGCCATTCAGTGTGGCAAAAAAAAGAACAAAACATGTTGATGAGAAAGTGGAGAAACTGAAACCCTCATACATCACTGATAAAAAGGTAAAGTGGTACAGCTGGTTTAGAAGTTTGATAGTTTCTCAAAATGTTGAACATAGAGTTGCCATATGATCCAGAAATTCCACTCCTAAGCATAGTCCCAATAGGTAAATTGCATGGCATATGATTTATATCTCACTATAGTTGTTAAAAAGAATAGTATATAGATTTTTTTCTATACCTTTCATAAAGACTTCCCAAATGTTGACATTTTACTCTGCTTTATTCTTGTCACTTTTATCTATACACACACACACACACACACACACACACACTTATAACACATTTTCTGAATCTTTTAAATCAATTAAGACACGATGCTACTTTATCTGTAAATATTTCAGAGTGTATTTCCTAAAAACAAGAAACATTCTCCAATCTCAGCACAGTTCAGTTCAGTTCAGTTCAGTCGCTCAGTCGTGTCTGACTCTTTTCGACCCCACAGACTGCAGCACGCAAGGCCTCCCTGTCCATCACCAACTCCTGGAATTTACTCAAATTCATGTCCATCAAGTCTGTGATGATATCCAACCATCTCATCCTCTGTAGTCCCTTTCTGTGGCTGCCTTCAATCTTTCCCAGTATCAGGGTCTTTTCCAAGGAGTCAGTTCTTCACGTCTGGTGGCCTAAGTATTGGAGCTTCAGCTTCAGCATCAGTCCTTCCAACAATTATTCAGGACTGATTTCCTTTAAGATTGACTGGTTTGATCTTGCTGTTCAAGGGACTCTCAAGAGTCTTCTCCAGCACCACAGTTCAAAAGTATTAAGTCTTTGGTGCTCAGCTTTCATTATGGTCCAACTCTCGCAACTGTACATGATGACTGGAAAAACCATAGCTTTGAGTATACAGACCTTTGTCAGTAAAGTAATGTTTCTGCTTTTTAATATGCCATCTAGGTTGATCGTAGCTTTTCTTCCAAGGAGCAAGTGTCTTTTACTTTCATGGCTGCAGTCTCCATCTGCAGTGATTTTGGAGTCCAAGAAAATAAAGTCTGTCACTGTTTCTATTGTTTCCCCATCTATTTGGATGATGTGATGGGATCAGATGCCATGATCTTTGTATTTTGAATGCTGAGTTTTAAGCCAGTTTTTTCACTCTCCTCTTTCACTTTCATCAAGAGGCTCTTTAGTTCCTCCTCATTTTCAGACATAAGGGTGGTGTCATCTGTGTATCTGAGGCTGTTGATATTCTCCCGGCAATCTTGATTCCAGCTTGTGCTTCATCCAGTCTGGCACTTTGCATGATGTACTCTGCATATAAATTAAATAAGCAGGGTGACAATATACAGCCTTGATGTACTCCGTTACCAATTTTGAACCAGTCCGTTGTTCCATGTATGGCTCTAACTGTTTATTCTTGACTTTCACACAGATTTCTAAGGAGGCAGGTAAGGTGGTCTGGTTTTCCCATCGGTTTAATAATTTTCCACAATTTGTTGTGATTCACACAGTCAAAGGCTTTAGCATAGCCAATGAAGCAGAAGTAGATGTTTTTCTGGAATTCTCTTGCTTTTTATATTACCCAAAAGATGTTGGCAATTTTATCTCTGGTTCATCTGCCTTTTCTAAATCCAGCTTGGACATTTGGAAGTTCTCAGTTCATGTACTGTTGAAGCCTGGCTTGGAGAATTTTGAGCATTACTTTGTTAATGCGTAAGATGAGTGCAATTGTGTGGTAGTCTGAACTTTCTTTGGCATTGCTTTTCTGTGGGATTGGAATGAAAACTAACCTTTTCCAGTCCTGTGGCCACTGCCAAGGGTTCCAAATTTGCTGGCATATTGAGTGCAGCACTTTAACAGCATCATCTTTTAGGATTGGAAATAAGTCAGCTGGAATTCCATCACCTCCACTAGCTTTGTTGGTAGTAATGCTTCCTCAGGCCCACTTGACTTAGCACTCTAGGATGTCTGGATCTAGGTGAGTGATCACACTTTTGTGGTTATCCGGGTCATTAAGATCTTTTTTGTATAGTTCTTCTGTGTGCTTTTGCTACCTCTTCTTAATATCTTCTGCTTCTGTTAGGTCCATACCGTTTCTGTCTTTTATTGTGCCCATCTTTGCATGAAATGTTCCCTTGGTCTCTCCAAAGCTAGGTCCATGAATCAAGGTAAATTGGAATTGGTCAAACAGGAGATAGCAAGAGTGAATATTGACATTTTAGGAATCAGTGAACTAAAATGGACCAGAACAGGTGAATTTAATTCAGATGACTATTCTATCTACTACTGTGGACAAGAATCCCTTAGAAGAAATGGAATAGCCCTCATAGTCAACAAAAGAGTCTGAAATGCAGTACTTAGATGTAATCTCAAAAATGACAGAATGATCTCTGTTCATTTCCAAGGCAAACCATTCAATATCACAGTAATCCAAGTCTATTCCCCAACCACTAATGCCGAAGAAGCTGAAGTTGAATGGTTCTATGAAGACCTACAAGACCTTCTAGAACTAACACCAAAAAAAGATGTCCTTTTCATTATATGGTACTGGAATGCAAAAGTAGGAAGTCGAGAGATACCTGGAGTAACAGGCAAGTTTGGCGTTGGAGTACAAAATGAAGCAGGGCAAAGGCTAACTTAGTTTTGCCAAGAGAATGCACTGGTCATAGCAAACACCCTCTTCCAACAACACAAGAGATGACTCTACACATGAACATCACCAGATGGTCAATACCGAAATCAGATTGATTATATTCTTTGAAGCCAAAGATGGAGAAGCTCTATACAGTCAGCAAAAACAAGACTGGGAGCTGACTGTAGCTCAGACCATGAACGCCTTATTGCCAAATTCAGGCTTAAGTTGAAGAAGGTAGGGAAAACCACTAGACCACTCAGGTATGACCTAAATCAAATCCCTTATGATTATACAGTGGAAGTGACAGATAGATGGAAGAGATCATATCTGATAGACAGAGTGTCTGAAGAACTATGGACAGAGGTTCATGACATTGTACAGGAGTCAGTGATCCAAAGCATCCCAAGAAGAAATGCAGAAAGGCAAAATGGTTGTCTGAGGAAGCCTTACAAATAGCTTAGAAAAGAAGAGAAGCAAAAGGCAAAGGATAAAAGGAAAGATATACCCATCTGAATGCAGAGTTCCAAAGAACAGCAAGGAGAGATAAGAAAGCCTTCCTCAGTGATCAGTACAGTACAGTTATGAAAATCACGAAAATAACACTGAAACAATATTGTGATCTTACCCTTGATCAGAGTTTGCCAATTGTCCCAATAATGACTTTTCTAGAAAAGGAGCACATTTTATCATGAATTACATTCAGTTGCCATGTCTCTTTAGTCTCGTTTAATCTGGAGCAGTTCTTGGGTCTTTGTGGTTTACAGCATTGACATTTTTCAAAGGCGTAGGCCGATTATTTGAAAGAGTATCCTTTGTTTTGGTTGGTCTGACATTTCCTCACCATTAGATTCAGGTTTTACACTTTTGGTAGACGTTTCAGAGAAGCGACGTGGTGGCGCATGAGACATGGAGGCACGTGTTGGCAGTTTGTCCATTACCGGTGAAGATGTAACTTTGATGGCTTAGTTAATGGGATGTCTGCCAGGTTTCTCACCTGTTGAGTTACTATTATTTTCCATTTGTGTGTGTGGGCCACATTTTGAGACTATTTAAACATTCAGTTCTTTGTCAGACTTTCACCCAGCAGTTTTTTCAGTCACTGATCATTTTTACTTGAGTCAGTCATTCCTATGATAGTTGCCAAATGGTACCTTTACAGTTCTATCATTCATTCCACACTTATTCTTTGGTTTTACTGTGAAGAAGAACTTCCCTTCACCTCTCCCCATTTACCTGTTTATTTATACCAACACAGAGTCATGGATTCCTTACCTTCTGGAGGAACAGGATGTTCTAAGATTCCTCCAGACCTTCCCTGGCCCCCACTCCTAGGATCTGCCATTTATCCTAGGATCCTTAGTTCATTTTGAGTGGATAATTGTTGTAATTAGAAACCTATTGGGAAATTACACACACACACACACACCACACATTTATGTATAACACATTCATGCATACATGTAGATGTTTGTGCTTAGTCTCTCAGTCATGTCCAACTCTGTGTGAACCCATGGACTGTAGCCCACCAGGCTCTTCTGTCCATGGAATTCTCCAGGCAAGAATACTGGAGTGGGTTGCCACACCCTCCTCCAGGGGATCTTCCCAACCCAGGGATTGAACCCAGGTCTCCCACATAGCAGGCAGAGTCTTTACTCTCTGAGCCACAAGAGAAGCCCATGTAGATGTATATCTTTGGATATATATGTACACTTTCACACATCTGTATTATCAATCAGTATTTAATGTCTATCTATTTCTCTATCAATGATCTATCTCTCTGTCTCTTTCTCCACGAGTTCATACTGACATCTCTGATTCCAGGTTCACTCTAGCATTCTTCCCACTTGCTTACTTGTAATTTCCTTCTCTCATTGAGAAAGCTGGCTCACATCACCCTCAATTCATGTGTGTATTTGCTCAACCCCAGAACACTCTGAAAGCAGTTTCAGAATTGTCAACTCATATCTCTGCAAATAAGAAAGCTACTCTCTGGAGTTCAATATTTGTTTGTAGTTCTTTGTCTTTAACTTAAGGGCAGTGAGGCCAAGGACTGTGTTCAAAGGTTACCTGGCTTGGTCCTTTTCTTCCCCTTTGGGGTGGTTATACATTGATATATGTGTTGCTTCATTTGTTTTTGTTTGTATTTCATTTTTTAAGAGATGTCCCTCTGTCCTTGTGATTTTATTTTAGGTAATTCAAAATTTGGATGCTGTCTGTCTTCTGGTTATGCTGAGGGGCATGGGTTTTGTGTGGTCATATTTGTTCTTGTTTTTCTTAACTGATTTTTGGTTTGGAAGCTGTGTTGAGAGTTTCAGATATATGGACCTTGCCACCATTATCTTGGCTACCCAGAAGTCTCCAAAAAATCAAAGTTTTGAGCATGTTTTGAACATTTCCATTTGATTTATTGATTGACTACAGTAGCAACCTAAATGCCATTTAAAAAATGGAGCTTGACAAGGTAGTTCTTAAATGTATATGGAAGAGCAAGCAAATGGTCAGGTGGACGGAGCTGCCTTAGCAGATTCTGAGATGGATTCTAAAGGGACAACATTTAAGCAGCTGCAGTGTTAGCAAAAGGAGGGACAAACAGACCAAGGTGGCAGAATAGAGACAGTGGGAGCAGATGAGCCGTGTGGAGAAATTCAATGCATGACGAAGTTGGCACTGCAGGTCCGTGGAGACAGATGTTTTTCAATGAAAAATCCTGGGACAGTTGGTAATCTGCATGGAGGATAAGGTCTGACAATATCAGGCTCTCTGGGCAAACCACGAGAAAACTCAGAGGCTGCAGGCCCACAAGCCGTGGGAAAGTGATTCATCCATCCTTAGCAGAGTGGAGGGCTCATGTGATATGTGGCCCAGGGGCCTCCCCCTGCCTGTGATCATTACAGAAACTCACCCTGAACATCAGGACACCTGTCCACGAGTGTGTCAAGCCACCCTGTTTGTAACAGTACAAAAGATAGACTCGGGCCCACTGTCCATCAAGATGACCATGGGACTCAGTGTCAGCTCTTAAGGGGGAGCATGGGTGAGTCTCAAGATTCCCATGTTCAATAAGAAAGCAGGTTCGAGAAGAATACACACAGCATGATTCCATTTATGTACACTTGGAATCTGGCGAAAGGAAATGTGTTGTTGGGGGATGGACGCATACAAAGGTGGCGAGACTATAAGGAAAAATTCAAGAAAGAGGTCCCGTCTGAAGCAGGGGGAAGTGGGGTGGGGTGGACAAGAAGGGACACCCAAGGTCCTTAAAGGCAACGTCACCTTTCTTTTTTCCAAGCTGAGCAGTGACTAAGCAGGGCCTGCTGGCATTGACCTTCCTACCCACATACATTTTGTTGGTACTCTTTTTTTTTTTTCAATTTTTACTTTGAAGTCTTCATTGTTTCCTAAAGTGTTAAACATTTTAAAAGGAAAAGCAAGCTTTCAAAATTTCAGGCCCTTCATATAAGCACCTCCGCCAAGTCCAAAAATCTTCTTTACCACCCTAGAAGCAAGACATTCTCAAAGAACCATGTTGGTACTCTTTTGTGCCTTCTCTTTATCTAGTGGGCTTTCCTGGTGGCTTTGAGGGTAAAGCGCCTGTCTGCAATGTGGGAGACCTGAGTTCGATCCCTGGGTGGGGAAGATCCCCTGGAGAAGGAAATGGCAACCCACTCCAGTATTCTTGCCTGGAGAATCCCATGGACAGAGGGGCCTGGTAGGCTACAGTCCACAGGGTTGCAAAGAGTTGACTGAGCGACTTCACTTCCTTTCTTTTTTCTTTATCTAGTAGAAACAATTTTAGAGACTAAGACTTCTGCGGAATTATCTCTGGTGAGGCGCTGGGATCCTGTCCTGGCTGGAAACTTCATAAGCCGGGTTCTGGCGCCTTCCCAGGGAGGAGGGCCCAGTTTTCTAGGCCCACAGTCCTAATCACAGCAGCTGGAACCCCGGGCAGGGCGGTACCCACAGTTAAAATGCTACAGGACTTCTGCACACATCAGTAAATTGCAGCTCAGATGCTCCTGGTCTGCTGTTCCCCTGCCCCCATCCTGATCCTCTAATGAGGGTTGTGTGGGGCCCACGAGAGGCCCCCTAAGACCTTCTCTTTTGCCCCCACCCCAGGCCTGGGCCCCCTGTGCCCCCCTGGGCCAAGCAGCATGGGACATTGGAGCCGCACCTCCTGGGGCCTCTGGTCTGGGAGGAGGGAAGAGTCAAGGTTATGTTCGCTCACTGGGTCCCTTCGCCTTCCCGTCCTCAACCAGTTTGCCTAACCACCAGGTCACCTCCAAGCCTGCATTTGGAATTCAAATGAAGGAGTTTATTTCCACCTTTTATTCCAACAGCGGCTCCAGCTTAATCAGTTTTCTAATGATCAATTTGCCTAATTAAAAAAATGAAGCATTTGGAAACCAATTCACTGATGGCCCTTCTGTCTCTGCGGTGTGTTTCCAAGCCTTGCTTTGTGCTGGGCTAGGGGTGACGGCTCTCCTGGGGGATCTTTTGCTTCTTCTTGCAAAAGTAGCCATGTCTAGCTATAAAGCATCTCCTAGAGCAGCCCACCTGGATCTACACAGAGAAGGGGCAAGTGGGGCGATGAAGTACTGCCCTCGGTACCTGCCTGTCACATCCAATCCACACAGGAAAACAGGCCTGGGAGACACAAAGAGATGTACAAAACCCCTGAATACTTATTCCCCGAGCAAAACAACTGTAGGGGAAGATCTGTATATCAAAACACACACACACAAAAGAAAGTCCTTCAAGCACTCCAGGGATGAGCAAAGGGAAGAAAGGCTGGTTTGGACCTAACAGCTCTGCTGTCCCTGGCCGTTGACCCTGGGCAGGTCACACCAGCCTCCTCCTTCATAAAACGGGGCAAAACAGTGTGTCCTTCACATAGGTGAGGATTTAATTGGGTTAATCCATTTACTGTTTACCGTGAAGCTGGCCTGGAGATCCACTTCAATGGCTGTAGAAATACAGAATAACGCGTGCTGCCCTTAGTTAGAGGAATGCTTTTTTTTACATCTTAAAATGCTGACAACTTGGGAGAAAAAATCAGGCCCCATAGCTGCAGCCCCAGCCTCATAGTACTTTCTGAAAGGACCCTCACCACTTCCCTGGGATTGTTTCTGCCTTTCCCTTTGCCTGGAGAGCTCCACGCAGGTCTCTCCGTTAGCATCCTCCCTGGGAAGCCTTCTCTGAGTCTCCTACCCAAGCAACCAAGCAACCAAGAGCCTTCACCATCTTTGGGGGGCAAAGCCTGTTACCCCTCTTTCTGCCCCCCTTCCCTCACTCAGAAGCTGTTAATGGTGGTAGGGGGTCACCCCCCACCATCGGGCTAGTTACCCCTAGCCCAATGGAGGGGTGACTCAGAGAGTGTCACTCCCTACTCTTCCAGCTGCCTTCTGAGCCTGGAGTGAGGTGTGGGGAGAGCTGGCTCTGTGGCCTTGGGAATGGGGGTACCCACGTCTCCCCACTGGGGTCTCAGGAGGCTTACTGGAGTGCCCCCCTCGATTGGCCAGGGGGTACTGAGAATGCATGTTGAGAAGGAAAGCTTGGGACCCTGCTCGCCTCTGCCTTGGGGGGCAGGAATCGTGGGTGGCCAGAGGGCCAGTGTCGGGAAGGGGGCACCCACCTGGAGAGGAAGCTGGGCTGTGGACATGGCAGGGGGCAAGAAGACAGGGCTGGCCGGCCACCTGAGTCCTTGGTGAGGAGGGGCTGAGCCCACCCTGGGAAAGGGGTGACCTTTCAGCAGGAGTTACAGTCAGGGATGGAACAGGCCCCCCATCCCCCGCCACCTCGACCTTGGGCTGGTGGCACCAGACAAGGCTGGCCGGCCCCAGCCTTAGGAGCAGGGCAGGGGGGTATTGGGAGGGGAAAGGAGGTCAGAGCTACTTGTCTCCATTCCAGTGCATTCCAATCCTGGGGAGGCAGATGGGGTGCTTCAAATGAGATGTGAGTCTGGGCTGAATTTTAATCGCCCCCAGGGACTAGAAAAATGAATGAGTCAGGGGTTGAGGGGGTAGGGACGGGGGGTGGGGAGCTGGTGAGCGGCATAAACAAAGCCTTTTGAGTGAGTTCCACCGGTGGGGAAAGTTCGGGAATGACCAGTAGAGACCCAGGAAGTGCCAGAGGGGCTGCAGGTCAGGTCCGGGTGTGATTTCTGTTCCAGGCTCTGAGTGCTCAGTCCTCCTGCCAGGCCTTGGGGCAGCCTCCTCACCCCAGCACCCCATGGTGCCCTCCCTATCCCAGGAGACCTTTCTCAGAACTAAGGCTGTGGGGACAAGGTGAGGCCCCTGAGTTGTCTTGGAAAACTGAGTATAGAGAGGGTCCCTGAGTTGGCACAGTGGCTGCCTGCAGGTTTGGAGACTGGAGGGACTCTGATTCTTGCCTACTCTCCTGGGAGGGTGGCAGGCCACCTACAGGGCATCCTTGGGCCCGTGGAGAACAGACCGGGTCCCAAAGGGAAGCTGCAACCCCAGGGGCCCCCAGCTCAGAGCTACCAGCAATTTCTAGGTTCCAAATGGCAGGATGCATAAGGGTGAGACCCCAGAGTCTGTTGCGCTTGCAGGCTGTGGACACACAAGACATTCCTCCCACTCACCGTGTTCTGGCCAAAAGAGAAATGGGCTCCTCTGTGCCAAGAACTCATGCCCAGGGTCCAAACCAGCGGTGCCTTCTGCCCAAGCACGTGTTGGCTCTAGCATTTGGAATTTTTTTCTGTGTAGTCTTTTTTGCAAGGCCTCTTGATCTGTGTGCTCAAGGAGTATATAATGCCTTGATGTTTACTCTCTGGCCCTGGGGAGAGATCTCTGGGACTAGGTTTTTTTTCTTTTCCCCCACCATCTCGCTTGCTTTTGGCCACCGCAGCTGCACACCCAGCCAGCACCAGCATCCCGTTGCGGGAAATGGCTTCCACCGCGCCCGCTGCTTGGTAGCAGAGTGGAAACCATGGCAACAGGAAGCAAGGAGGATCTTCCCGTCACCCTGTAGAAAGGGCAGCCTATTTCTGGGACCTGAGCCCAGTTATTCACTAGTTCTGCATTTTGATGTGAATTTCAGTTGTTGAGATCCGGCTTGGAGGGTGGTGGACCTGAGTTTGTGGAGGCTGGTTAAGTGGCCTGCTCCCTTCTCTCTCTGAAGGAGACCCAACTCCTGGCCCCAAAGAGGGCTGTTTGTGCTGCCACAAGACTCAATCTGTAGCACCCAGTCGGATCCCTTCTTTTGCCTGAATAGGGGAGATGGGTGCTTTGGGTGTTGACTAGGGTAACAACCGGATTGCATGAGCTCTTCCTGTTCTGAGAGCCTGTGTCCAGCAGAGAGGAGCCTTTCAGCCACCGTGGCAGCACAGAGGAGGCTCTGACATGGTTGGTGAAGAGACTCAACCCAGCAACGAGCATGCCCCCAACACGCCTGTACACACACTTTGACACACACAGCTGCACTCTCCAGCTGTGTGGCCTTTGATGTAGTCGACTCTGCCCCCTGGTGGTAGGCTGTGGCCAGCACACCGGGCTCAGGGCAGCAGGCTAGCCCCCAACTCACTGGGATTCCTTCTAGCCTTGACTTAGGAAGACCGTCTTTGGAGATCAAGGAGATAGGAGACTGGTCTTCGGATGCTACATCCAAGGAGAAAACTGCAGGCTAAGGTTGGGGTGGGAAAACTTCTGAGAGCACCCGCAGCTGGCCTCCCCCAGGCCATTCTTTCCACCCACCACCTGCCCCCACCCTCCTTGGCTGACCAGCCCCCTCTCCTTGGGTGACCGCAGCCCCCCTCATGGCTGTTGAGGCTTTTCCAAACTGGGGACAACTCTTTGATGGCTTCCCTCCTCCTCTCTAATACCTAATGCCTAACCCTCACCCTCCTGGGGGTTTACATCCCATATAGATTTTAAATAACCCCCTGTGATAGCCAGAATTTTGACTCTCACGTCCTTGGTCCTCTGATGTCGTACTCATGAATATGTTATGCTGCACAGCTGAGGTGACTTTGTAGATGTAATTAACGCTATTAACCAATTGACCTGAACATGGGGAAATTAGCCTTGATTATTGGCTAGGCAGTGTCATCACAGGAGCCCTTAACAAGCAGAGCTTTGTTGGCTGAGGCCGCAGGGGAGTCAGAAAGATTAAAAGATATTGAGAAGGACTCCACTCGCCAACTTGAAGATGAAGGGACCACAAGTCAAGGAAGCAGGGAACTTGGCTCTTCTGCCTCAAGGAAATGGATTCTGCCAACAGCCTGAATGAAGTTGGACACAGAGCCTTGAGTTAACAGCCCAGCCCCATAAGACATCTTTTGGTTTTATTTTGAAATTGTTATAGATTCACAGGAAGTTCCAAAGATAGTACAGGGGAGTCTTGCGTGCCTTTCTCCCAACTTCCTCCATGGTGACATCTTATGTAACCACAGCACAGGAGTCAATTGTTTCTGAGATGAGGGTTTGGGGTCTTCACTTTCCCTTCCAGACCTGACCCATTTGGGCTGGCATCCACGTGCTGGGAGGCTTTGAGAAGCCGACTGACCTTCTTGGATCTGACTGCTTCATCTGCAGTCTTTCTATCTCTTTTGTTTCCCAGTGCTCTGGGGTAAAGATTATGCCCTTCTCAGGCCTTCTTCCCTCCACTGGCAGAACTTGTGAGGGGCCCACGCAACCATCAGAAGCCACATCTGTCTTCTCTGCTGTCTCTGTAGCAGATGGTGAGGTAGGGCTTAATTACTCCCTCCCATACCCCTTTGTGTGAGTTTCCTTGGGCTGTGGCAACAGAGGACTGCAAACCGGGTCAACAGAAATGGATTCCCTCCCATCTGGAGGCTCTAGGGAAGGACCCTTCCATATCTCTCCCTTCTGTATCTCTTCCAGCTTCCAGTGGTTGCAGGCATTCCTTGGCTTGTGGCCACATCACTCTTAAGCCCTGCCTCTATTGTCACACGGCCTGTGGATTAAAGTCACTGGTGAGAGGCACTCGGGTCAAGATGTCTCCGTCAGCCCCCACTCAGGTCGGTGGATCCTGGATGTGTGGAAGTGTCAGGCCTGGGTGTTTCCCCATCTCCAACAATCCACTCAACTCCCCTCCCCAAGGGGGAGCAAAGTACCGTGCGCCATTATCTGCCCTATTTCAGGACTTTGAGGGTGGGTCTGTCAGTTCACCAAAGAAGAAAATGGCAACCCACTCCAGTATTTTTGCCTGGAGAATCCCAAGGCCAGAGGAACCTGGTGGGCTGCCATCTATGGGGTTGCACAGAGTTGGTCATGACTGAAGCAACTTAGCAGCAGTAGCAGTAGCTGTCAGTTCACTTGTCTCTGAAGAGCACAGGAACTTTAAAAATTAACAGCTATGGAGATATGTCAGATACCATAACATTCACTCATCTAGGCTGCACAGTTCAACATGTTATTTTTTTTAACATATTTACCGAGTTATGCACTCATCACCATAATCTAATTCCAGAACATTTCCATCACGCTTTCAAAGAACCCCTGTGCCAGTTACCAGTCCCTCCTGTGGCTCGTTGGTCCCTTACCCCCACTGATCCACTTTCTGTCTCTGGATCCATAGCAGCTGTTTGTGCATGTCTGTGGCTGGATTGCATCTTCTGACCCTCATGCTGACTCTCAGCCCTTCTCCTGAGGCCCAACTTGGCCTCATAGGAGATCTCATGGGTGCTCAGAGCTCACTCCACTGTTCTCCGTATTGAGTTTGTCTTCACTTGAAACTCATGTAGTCCAAAGGAAATAATCCAAGGCAGTAGATAAACCAAGAACTGTAATCTCACCAGTGTTTGTGCCTGGGAGGACACTTGCCGGGTAAATAGAGCTGTCTTCTGGCAGCCGGTATGGCTCTTGTGGGGGCTCGGAGAGGGAAGGGCACTGATCGGACTTCGTTTTTACAAATGTTGTTGTGTCTGGAGCCAGGGCAAGGCTACTGAAGGCAGACACTGTCTGCTTTGTCCCAGCACCAGGCCTGAGCCCGACTCACCGGGCACTCAGCTGATCCGGGAGGGAGGAGACGAGCCAGGAGAACAGGCCCGGAACCCAGGAATCCCCGAAGGGAAAGCATTTAGGGCAGGAGGGCGTGTGTTGTGGTCACTGTGTGCAAGTGAGACGGACACCCCCACCCTGAATGTGGTTTGGATGTGGAGATTGATGGCCCCACACCCACTAAGAGGTTATGAAAAAAAATCCCTGGCTCTGAGTCTGAGGCCCCCCAGGGTGCTGGGAAAACAGCTCAAGTGCATGGTAGACTCTTTGCTCTAGCTGGGGCTGGGGGGAGGGTATCCTGATCAGCTTGCCCAGACGTGGGGGGACAGGGAGCACGAGGCTTCAAAGCTTTCCCAGATGTGGGGGGTGGTGCCTGAGGGGACACAGAGCACAAATCTTCAAAGCCGTCCAGGTACAGAGCCAGACTATGTACCAAGCAGTCAACTGCAACGGGTGGCCGCAGGTGGGAGACAGCTCAGACATGACTCTTGACCTTGGCAAGGGCTATGGTCCGACTGGCCCTCCCCCAGACTGATCTGGTGAAGTCAGAAGGCCCAAGGTGATGGTGGTACCCGGAGGTGGACTTTTGGGAAGTGATGTAGCAGAGCCCTTGTGGAATTAGTCCCATTCCAAAAGCATCTCAAGAGCTCCCTTGCCTTGTCTCTCCTGTGAGGCCAGAGTGAGAAGCTGGCTGGCTTGCAACCCAGAAGGGGGGTCCTCCCTAGAACCCAACCCTGCTGGCATTCTGACCTTCCAGCCTCCCAGAACTGCGAGAAATCCATGTCTCTGGTGGTTTTGTTCCAGTAGCCTGAATGGACCAAGAGGATGGAATGGGGCAGGGTGGGGGACCAAGGGCACAGCGTGGAATCCAGGGACACAAGTAGCTTCAAGGATGCGGTGTTGAGAAGGGTGGGTGGGTGGAAGGCAGTGGGGGGTGGGCAGGGAAAGGGACCCACAGGGAGGCCTGAGCAGCTGCCTTCACTGGCCCAGAAGGTGTCAATGAGGCAGGGGGCAGGGGAGGCAGGGAAGAAACGGTGATAGTGTGATAGTGGAGTGAGAAGTTTCCAAGGAAAAGCGGCAGGGCTTCCACTGATTGGTTCTTGGGTGGAGGCCCCTGGGGAGCAGGTGTGCAGGGCAGGCCCTTTGGAGGTGAGCCCTGCCTTTGAAGAGCAGGTGGGCTTTCCCGACGTCCCGCCCGGGCACAGCTTTCCTCTGTGCCCCAAACGCCTCTGCCCTCCTCTGCCTCATCTTTTGAGCTTCAGTGTGACCCCCTCACTCGCTCATTAGTGGACAGCCCCCTTGTGAGGAGGCTGTGGCTCCCTTGGGGTCACGGAGCATGGTCAGGGGTAGATAAGGAGTCTTGGCAAATATCACAGAGTCCTCTTCCGAGGTGATGTCTACCCTGCCTTTATTGACCATCTTCTCTCTGCGGGACCTGGAGGTGATCCCCAGGTGAGGTCAAGGGGGCAGAATGAGGGGGGACAAGGCAGGGAGTGCCTCGATAGCGGATGTGGCTTGCTGTGAGAGAAGAAATGCTACCCCGAGGTTGGCTGGCTCCAATTGGTGGCTTGTGAATGATTCACTTATCAACCACTGCACCTAGGCGGCCTGCCAGGAGGGTGCCCTGTGACCCAGCGCTTTCAAAATTAATGTGTTCATTGAGTCATTCCCTTGAGTCACATTCGCAGGCACCTATTACTCGCTGAGCCTAGACTCCTCAGACCACAAAAGGCCCAGGGGAGAAGGAGGAATCCTAGGGGCACTGTTTAAGCAGCAAGCCCAGTGGGCAAGGAGGTGACAGGCAGGCCGCTGGGCCGCGGGCCAGAGGGAAAAGTGATACAGTTTGGGTGTGTGCACGTGCACACCCCAGTGGACAAGGAGGGAGTGTCTGACTCGTGCGTGTGTCTGTGTGCGCATGCGTTTCAGGGAGGGGGCATGTGCGTCCGACACAGATGTGGGGAGCTGGGAGGGGTCAGGGGGGTACTGCTCTGGTCTCAGGGACAGACAGCAGTGACGGAGTGATCAAGGCATGACTTGATCACCTAGATTGCTGGTCATTTGTTATACCAGGCCAGGAGGCTGGGGGCCCCAAGCCCCTTCACAAGCATGCACACACATGCACACTCAGAGGTAATCAGCCCAGAGGGCCTGCCCCTTGCCTTGGACAGAGGGAGCCAGGGAGAAAATGTGGGGAGCAGTTCCTTCACTGGGCAGAGAGACCATAACCTTCGGGGAGCTGCCCAAGGCCTTTGCCACGAGTGACCAGTTAGCAGGGTGACTTCTCCAGGACTAGAAGGTCAGGCAAGGCCTTGGGCTTTCTCCTGAGGTGAAGGGGCCCTGGAGGCTGTTAAGCCAGGCAGGGTTCCCTTAGTCTTGACCTGCAAAAAACTCACTTTGGTGGCTGCTGTCATGGGCAATGGTAGCCACCCCACTCCCACCAGAGATGTGTCCATGTTCTCATCCCTGGAACCGTGTGCATGTGGTCTTATTTGGCAAAAGGATCTATGCCGATGTGCAGATGTGATTAAGGACTGCAAGTTGCTACCATCCTGGATTAGTCCATAAATGCAATGACAAATAGGGCAGAAAAAAGAGACAGACACAAGGGAAGAGGCCATGTGACAACGGAGGCAGACACTGGAATGATGCGGCTACAAGCCAAGGAACATCTGGGGCCACCGGAAGCTGGGAGACAAGGAAGGATGCTGCTACAGAGCCTCTCGAGGGAGTATGGCCCTGTTGACACCTTGATTTAAAGTTCTAATGTTTTAAATCACCTACTTTGCTGGTCATTTATTATAGCGGTGCCAGGAAACCAAGCCAGGTGGTGTAGAGAGGACCAGGTCGGGGAAACTGACTAGGGAGGGGCTAAAGAAGATAAAGGTTGGCCTTAAGGTGGCTTTTTCCTCTCAACCTTCCAAACTCTCTCAAATGATAGGAACTGTCTGGCTGTATCAGAATGACCAGAGTGCACTGTCTATCAGTAGCTTGGGGGTCCCTTTGGGGTTGTACATCCCTAATGCCTGATGCAGAATTTCCTACTTGTGGAAGACACGAAGTATGGGATTGCACTAGGAGCTGGATATTCAATTAACACTCATTGAGCAAACATTTAAGCTCCTCCCTTGCTGCCAGGCTGGAAATGAGAGCCGCGAGCAGGTCCCCCAGGGATGCTGGGCCCCTGGAAAAGCCTGACACAAACAGCCCTACTAATTGTCCTCATTTTGTGCACAGCGCTTCCTTCGGGGCTCATCTGTAGGTCTGGGAAACTCTGGCAAAGCCGGATTTGGGTTTTAGGAACACTGAGATTGAACCCCACGTCTTGTCCAGGTGGGAGACACCGTTGTGAGCTCTGGTAAGCGTCGCCTTGGCCCCACGCTGGGCCACCAGCCCGGAGCGACACCGTAGGGACTTGTCGCTCAGGCGTTAGGGCAGTTGTTTTCGCGCCCTGGCCCTAGGACTGTAGTAACCTCCCTGCGCATTGGAGGAGTAGCCTCCCGGGTTCCCCGAGGCCGCCTGTGGGCTCCCAGGGGCGGAGTGTGAGTCTCCGAGGGCGGGGCCTACGCCTCCTGAGGCGGCGCGGGATGACTTCCGGAGTCCAGGCTGAGGGGCGGGGAGCGCGCCAGTCTAACAGACGCTTGACAGGGTGGGCCTGTGCGCTTGCGCTTGATCTGGCGCCTGCGCAGTCGGCCGGGCTCGCCTTCAGCGCCCTCACCCGGGGGGGTGGGGAGGGCCAACCCAGGCAGGGCGGGGCGGCACCTAGGCTCCCGCGGCGAAGACACCCCGGGAGTCAGGCGCCACGCGTCTGGGCGTCTCTCCTTCCGGTGAGGGGCTCTGGGTCTGTGGGGCGGGGCCTCATGGAGGCCGGCGGCCCCGGGACCTGCGGAGGAGGGGCTGAGACCCGGGGCTCGGAGGGGCGGCTGGCACCTGAATCGAGGGTACACTTCCGAGTGACAAGGTTCATCATGGAGGCAGGTAACCGCGCCGGGAAGAGGGCGGGACGTGGTGGCCGGAGCCGCTGTGCTGCCCTTGCGTCCAGCCGGCCCCCAGCCTGTCACGGGAGCCGCGAGCAGGCGGGCAGGGGCTACTGGAGTAGGGGACCCGCTTCCCGGAGGAGGGGGACCTGCCAGACGCGGAGCTGGCGTGGCTGAATGGAAGGCAGAGACCGGGCCTACCCTGCCCTAGCGGAGGCTAGGCCTGTGGGTTCTGGCCTCAGCCTTGACGCCACGCCCTGCCTCCTGGGCTTTTGGCCGTTTCACGACTGGCACCTAGGCCGCAGGGAGGATGTGGCAAGGGACTGGCCCTAGGTTAGAAGGTGCCTTCCGACACACCTGTCTCCCAGCATAAGGGTACACCGGCACTTGGTCACATGGAACCTTCTGGAACATGCCATTGGTGGCGCTCCTGACAGGTCCCGTCACAGCGAGGACCCAAGGCGCACCCTCCGTTTTGAACCCTGACACGGTGTCCCCTGTCTTCTTGGGCGCCCCTGCTCCCAAGGCTGAGGCTAGGAAGCCAGTTGTATTTCCGTGAAAAAATTGTTTCTCTGTCAAAAATGCTAGGCTGTTTCCGATCTCGGTTACTTTGTGGTCACCCTGTGGAAGAGGGGTTTAAGTGTTTCCAACTGGCAACCCACTCCAGTGTTCTTGCCTGGAGAATCCCAGGGACGGGGGAGCCTGGTGGGCTGCCGTCTATGGGGTCGCACAGAGTCGGACACGACTTAAGCGACTTAGCAGCAGCAGCAGCAGCAGCAACCCTGACTCGGCGTCCACTGTCGTGTTGAGCACCGCTATTTCCAACGGGGGAGGAAGCCAGTTACATTTCCGTAGAAACGTCGTTTCTCTGTCAAAAATGCTACATTGTTTCCAATCTTTGTTACTTTATGTACACTCTGGGTTTGAGTGAGCGGTTTGAGTGAGTCTGCTTTCAAGTCAACATAAGCGGACTCTGGAGAAATAGCTTAGGACCATTAATCCCAGTGGTGTGTACATTTAATTTTCAAAACGTTTTGAAAAGTGTATAAAGAAGGATGGCAGTGGCCCCTCATATATGCCAAATATATGCTTGGAAGGTCTGTGTAAACCAGGAAAACATGCTACCCTTGGAGGCTCACATGTAGCAATACCACCTCATCTGACATCTCTGAGAATGATGGGTCCCATGTAGGAACTGTCTGCATAGAACTTCACTGTCTAAAGTCAAGTTTAAACCTTGACGTGCTTAGGTTTTACTGAGTGCTAAATGCTGAAAGCTAATGTTAACATGTTTGCATATGTCCTTCCTCTCATGTTTTGCATATGCCCTTGCTCTCTCTGTGTGAGGCTGAATACTGGTCCAGAGATTGCCCCATCCTAATCCCCAGAACCTGGGACCGTTAACCTCATGTAGCGAAAGAGATTTTGCAGGTGGGATTAAGCATCTTGATGTCAGGGAACTGTTTTAGATGATCTGCTGCACCTGATATAATCACACCCATCCTTAGATATAGAGGCAGGAGAAGTAGACGGCAGAGGAAAAGGCCATGTGATGATGGAAGCACAGTTAGAAGATGCTGCACTGCTGGCTTTGAAGCTGGAGGAAGAGGCCACGAGCCAAAGATTGCAGGCACCTCTAGAAACTGGAAAGGGCAAGGAAATGGATTCTCCCCTGGAACCTCCAGAAGGAACCGGCCCTGTAAGAGAAAAAACGTGTTGTTTTTAGCCAATTTGTTTATGGTAATTTGTTCCAGCAGCTCAAGGGAACTAATATATATTTTTAGGTGGAGGATGTTGAACACAATTTTAATGATCATTGGTTGTTCTCCACCTTCCCTCAGTCTGTGGGGTGTCAGGTTAACCTTCCTTTGTTAACCCTGGTCATTGTGAATTTGTTTTAGTTCTGTGACCCAGTGCAGTGATTTCATTAGTAGCTTTCTGAGGGATTTAGGGCTTTTAAGGCCTAAATCAAACTATCATGCTCCAGTTTTTGAGTTCTTTCTGTTCCCTTTTCAGTATCTTGCTCTTCTTTCCTCAAGCCTGGCTGTGGCCATTGATGTTGCTTTTCTCCTGCTCGGCCTGTGGTTGCCTTTAGCAGTCACCCTGCTTCCTTTGCTTGCCTTTTCTGACCCTGTGGACTAGTACCCTAGTGCATCAGGATCTGTGGCATCTGTGTGGCACTCAGAGGCCTTTTTTTCTCTTGTCACCTTGGCAGGGTTTTGGTTACGAGCTGCAGAGGTGGGAGTGACCTCTAGTTAAATGCTTCCTCACGTGGAAACAGACACACAGCTGATGCTTTCAAGATGTGCAGAAAGGGATATGCTAGGAACAGATCGGGGAGAAGTTTGAAGCCTTGGGGGCTTGGGAGACATGAGGAACCTGCAGAGCTATGAAGGGAAGGCTGCACTTGAGTGTGACCTCCAGGGGCTCATTAGCCTGTCAGAGTCTGACAAGCCTGCCTCTAAATTCCTCAGGTCAAGGACCCCGTGGAAGGGTCGGCAGCCCCTGTCAGCTGGGCCCTGGGCTCTCGGTGGTGTCTGAGCAGGCGTGTGTACCCTCAGTGCCCAATTCAGTGGCACACCTCACACTTCACAGGGGGTGAGCTCTGGATGAAGCTCTCCCCTGCGTGTTTTCTCTTGGTAGGTGTCAAGCTAGGGATGCGGTCCATCCCCATCGCCACCGCCTGTACCATTTACCATAAATTCTTCTGTGAGATCAACCTGGATGCCTACGATCCCTACTTGGTGGCCATGTCTTCCCTTTACTTGGCCGGCAAAGTGGAGGAACAACATCTGCGCACGCGTGACATCATCAATGTTTCCAACAGGTAGTGGCTTCCAGTGTCTCCCAGGTGCCAGCAGTCAAATTCAGAAGGAGGCACCTGGGTGGCCTTGAACTGGGGCCAGGAGCTCCAGCAGCAGAGGCAGAAGTCAGTGCAGTGTCAGAAGTCTAGGGGAACCTGTGCAGCAGCAACTGGGGCCAGATTTGGGGGAAACCTCAGAGGCCTGATGGTGTACAGAGAGGGGTGGAAAGAGGCTGTCACAGGCTAGAGCAGAGGAAGCTTGCAGAGGGGCACCAAAGAAGATTCTCACGGTGTCTTGGACAGGACAGATCAAAGCAATTGGGTTCTGGGGCTGTTGTCCTATTTAGATGGTGTGGAAACTGGGTCAGAGTTGCCCAAGAGTGTCTCTCACAGCCCTGGGCCTGAGTAGCCATGTTCCTGTTAGGGAAGAACGTGGGGGTCCAGCCAGCTGGATGGGCTGCGCCAAGGCCCAGTGGGTCTGGGAGAAAGCAGTTTCTGGAAAGTTACTGACTAGCAGTGCATCATAGCCCTTCTAGGAACTCTGTAATTGTTAAGGAAGAAAGCTATTTTGCGCTGCTTCTCTTTTAATAAACAGTTAATGGAAAAGCACTCCCCACCCCATAAACATGACAGGTTCACGATGTACTGAGAATGACTAGGAGAAAAAAACAGAGAGGGCACTGCAGGGGGGCAGCTGGAGTCCACTTGTAATTACCAGGGCTCAGCAGGGAGGCCAGGTGGGCACGAGGGGAAGTTGTAGGGCTCACTAATTGGATATGGGCACCCAGGTGGGTTCTGTGGGGAGCTCAGAAGACGAGAGGGGAGCTGGGAATGATGACTCAGTGGCTGAGAGTTCTGATCACTCGAGTGTAAATCCTGTTCCCGTACATCTTAGTGATCTTGCATAGGTGGGAGTCTTGTAGACAAATAAGGTGTACACAAAGACAGAAAGATCTGGAATGAAAGAAAGACAATCTGGGAAATAGCTGAAATACTTTTATGTTTCTGAGTGTGTATCATCCCTGTGTTTAAATACCTTCCCTAGGCCCAGACTGAGTGCCGTGGGCATTGCCACCCCCGGGTGCAAAGAGCCCATGTCTTGCTGAGTGCCATGGCACAGCCACTGGGGCTGACACTGGAGGCAGCTTCTTTCCTCCCTGGTTCCTGTTTTTATCCCCTATGCAGACATGTAGGTGGACCCTATGCTCGTCGATGGCAGAGGAGCTCTGGTGTGTGTATCTGGACGCCCCATGATGGGGCTCCTGGGGGCACCCCCTTCTGTTGCCAGCCATGTTGTTTCTCTGTTCAGGTACTTCCACCCGGGCAGTGACCCCTTGGAGCTGGACTCGCGCTTCTGGGAGATCCGGGACAGTATCGTACAGTGCGAACTACTCGTGCTGCGGGTCCTGCGTTTCCAGGTCTCCTTCCAGCACCCACACAAGGTACATGTGGCGGGGGTTGGTAGAAGGGCAGCAGTCACTTATGGTTCCCAGCGGCATGAAAGTCTTTGCTCTTTATCCAGAAAGTGCAGTCACCTGAGCCTGGAGCCACATGGGGCCCCGAGGAGGTGCAGTGATGCTCGGGTGGCCTGTCTCATCCCCACTCCCAGGGTTCTCAGGCAGCTCTGATTTCAGCTTCTGCCTTTCTGCCCACTCGGCTGTGGCTGAAAGCTGGGATCCATGTGCCCTCTGAAGCCTGTGCCTGTCCCCAGACCCATATAAGTTGTGTGTTCACTGACCCACAAAAGCGGAGGCAAGGCTGGTTTAATGACCTGCTGGAGCCTCTGTTCCTGGGAGTTGCTACTCCGCCTCACGGCTCACACGCAGCTCATCTGTGCAGAAAAACCCTGAGAAAAGCCATGTCACTGACTTCACTGCTAGGAACACATTCCTCCCAACAGCAGAGCTATCACAGAAAGTAGCCCTGCAGCAGACTCCTTTGAGGGCCTGAGGCCTCATGTGGGCAATTGGTGGGTGGACTGCAGAGAGAAGGGGGAGGCACTGTGATGTGGGCCTCTGCACTGTGATTTTGTCTGTTTCCCATTGGAATTTTTGTCGAGTGAGTTGTAGATTTAGAAGGAGTCAGAAGAAATAGCCCAGCCTCCCCAAATGGCATTTTGCAAAACTTGAATAAATACAAGATAACAGTCAGGGTGTGGGCACTGATACAGCACCCCTGCCCAAGTTCCGGGTGTTGCTTGCTTGTCACGTGTACTGGTGGCCACTGCCTTGGTTAACATATGAAACAACAACTTGGTCACCATGGAGGCCTTCCTATTGCCCCTGTTACCATGTCTTCCACGCACCACGTCCCTAATCCCAGAACCCATGGTGGAGATGCTCAGCAGTCGTGGTTTGTGTCGGTGCACAGTGCAGGGCTCCCTCCCCGTGGGCTCAAGGAGAGCATGTGTTCAGGCAGAACAGGAGCTGACAGTCAAGCTGGAGGGTGTTCAGAGACTTGAGCTCCCCTGATGTCCTGTCTCTGGCTGGCCCGTGGGGGCTGTGGTCTGTTCTGCAGATCAGGCTGCTGTTTCTGGAGCTTTATGTTTGGGCTGGGCCAAGGGGAGAAGCAGAATAATTGCTGATGGTGTCCAGAGCAGGGCCAGGTTGACAGAAAGGCCCAGGCAGGTTTCAGGAGCTGGGTTCAGAGGACAAGAGTGGGCGAACCCGTGGGGACCTGGGACAAGGGTTGGTGGAGGTGGACCTGGTGGCAGGGAGACGACATCTGATCTATGATGTATACACACCGTGGCAGTTTAGGAGAGAGAGGCCAGCAGGGGGAGGGCCTGCAGACTCCCAGTTAAGGAGGCAGGTGATGGTGGGGGGCAGCTGACTGGCGTGTCTTTACAGTACCTGCTCCACTACCTGGTCTCGCTCAAGAACTGGCTGAACCGTTACAGCTGGCAGCGGACCCCCGTCTCCATCACCGCCTGGGCCTTGCTACAGGACAGCTACCATGGGGGGCTATGCCTCCGCTTCCGGGCTCAGCACATAGCCGTGGCAGTAATCCACCTGGCCCTACAAGCCTATGGGGTCGAAGTGCCTGCTGAGGCCGAGGCTGAGAAGCCATGGTGGCAGGTGAGGTGACTGCATTGGTGTGTGTCCCCGCCCCCCCCACCCCCCCGCCGCCTTTTCCCTCCCTGAGGACCTTCAGCAGTCCCCACACCAGGTGTCAAATGTCTTTGTAGTAATTACCTGCAAAGAAAGATACAGGCTACTGGGGAACCCTGAAGCTTGAAAATATCCTGTCGCCATAGTCTAAGCTGGGCTCTTCCCTCTTGATATTGTGGATGTTTGCGGGGTTCACACTGGGCATTGTTAGGTGCAGGGTGGCATCACTAGCCTCCACCCACTGGATGCTGAGACAACCCAAGCGGTGTCCAGACATTGCCAAGTGTCTTGGGGTGGGGAGGGGATCACCCCTGGTTGAGAACTACTGAGCTCAAGCAAGCACTTTTATTGCATTGAATGAGAGCTTGCTGTAGATGAGACATCAGTAAGTCTGGCATCACATTCAAAGTATCAGGGGTGCCCTAAAACGACAGTAGGTTTTACTACCTAGGCTGGTAGGTAGGTAGATAGGTGATAGATACAGAGATGGATCAGTGATGAGTGGATGGCCGGATGGATAGATGTTACAATGGGAATGTCGACGGATGATGGATGGGTGGGTGGATGAATGGATAAACAGAGGAGATAGATGACAGCCCTCCTCCTCAAAACCAGCTGGACCCAGGCAGCAGTTTATTGAGAGCTGGGTCAACTGTGTCCGCCAGAAAGGCTGCATGCAGTCCTAGCAGGTTTCCCTCAGTAGTCCCACCATTGCTTAAAATGGGATTTTGAGATCATTCTTTGTTTTTCCTTTCCCATGCTTGAAATCTGCTGTTCCTTTCTTCATGAAACGAAGCTCATTGTCCCTCCTCGTCCTGGAATGAGATTCCATGTGAGCAGACTTTGAATTGCTGGAAGACTCCCCCTCTTTGTGCACTACCCCTCCCCTGCAAACCTACAGTGGCTGCCTCCTCCTTCCTGAGCGCCCCCCCCCCCCCCGCCCCCACCGGGCTGCCCTTCTTCGGAGATAGCAGCTTCTCTCTGTGCTTCATTGTCCTTTTCTGCCTGTCTGTCCTTCCCCCTCTCCTGAAGCCAGGGATCTTGTCTGCTTCATCAGCGGCCCCAAGCCCAGTGCCTGGGCCTGGTGGGTAGTAGGTGTGCAAGTGTCGTCGAACAAAGGCATCTGTGGCCCCAACCTCAGGCTGGATGTAGCCTGATGGCAGCTTGGAGGGGGGAGCGGGAAGGGTGGCTGTGTGGACAAAAGCATTGCTCTGTGCTGGACTTCTTGGGGACTTCCAGATCGTGTGACCCCCTGCATCCCCCCTCTGTTGAATCAGGTAGTGGGCCTCTTTTCTGGGTGACACACTTCCCCTGGATGAGCCTACTTCTCTGGGCAGCATAGCCGCACTTCCCTTGTTCTTTGCTCTCTCTGGGTGGCTCTGGGCTCCGTGCACTGGAGCTCTTGGGCCTCCTCTGGGCGTGTGAGGGCCACTTGCTTGCTGATGAGAGACACCTCCTGCTCACGTGCTCCCAGCTGCCACCTCTGTGATGTCACTTGTCTGCTCTGGGTGGGCTTCCCACACTGCTCAAGAGGCTTGACATCCCCCCTGAAGCCTGTCTGCCCTTGGGTGTGGTGGTGGCAGTGGGGCGGCCCTTGGCATCCAACTGCGTTGGTCCTCTGGGTGGATGACACTCCAGCTCTAAAGCAGTAGTGAGTTGTAGCAGGACTCAGAATTTCCATCCTTTTTAAGGCTGAGTGCCGTTCCATGGTATAGCTGGTCTGCATCATGTTAGTCCATCCTCTGTGGATGGACTCTTGGGTTGCTTCCAGATTTTGGCCCTGGGCTACTTTTTAATGGTCATTTCTTGGCTTGGGGTCTCCAGAAGCATTCAGGTAGTGGATCCTGACAAGCAAGCCCATGTTTCTGAGATATTCATTTTCCACCCAGAGTGCGGGAGTAGGGGGGGTGGGAGGGGAATGGCTGATCTTCCTGAGCTGGATGGGGAGGGTGGGGTTTTTTCCAGGTCACTGTCTCCCACCTGAGATGACAGCCCATGATGGGTTCAAGCTTCCTTGCAGCAGGGGGGGACTCAGGTCCAGCTTTTGCCCCGGGTCAGCCCCAGACCTGGAGCCCAGGCAGCAACCCCCAGGCCTGGGGGCCACAGCATCCAACCAGGGACTTCTTGTTTTGCCTTTTACTTCTGGTGTCATCAGGGGTCCCCAGGAGTACCCTTAAGCTCCATGTGTCACTGGGAGGATTCCCAGAGTTCAGAAAAGCCATTATACTCATGGTTATGGGTGCCAGGGTTAGTTCCTGGGGAAGCATGCAGGTTGAAATCAGCCAAGATAAGAGGAATGGAGGTATGGCCCAGGAGAGAGTAGGTCCAAGCTCCCAGGTCCCCCTCTCATCAGGCAGGGCTTAGCAGTCCCTTCCCAGGAGCAGGGCTAGGGCCAGATCTTACTTGGAAACAGGCAGGGTTACCCCTTTCATTTGGGCCCCTGGGGACTCACCTTGCAATTTTATAAGCTCTGTGGCACAGTCAGGGGGCAGTCTGAGCAATTTCCTGGTGGTCCAGTGGTTAGGACTCTTGGCACTCTCACTGCTGGGACCTGGGTTCAGTCCCTAGTCGGGAATTAAGATCCCTCAAGCTAAGTGTTGCCACCAAGAAGAAAAAAAAAAAGGTGGTCTGGTCCAGGCTAGAGAGCAGGTCCATGTGTTCCTCAGGGGCTGGACTAGGGTGGGGTGTGTCCAATCTACTTCTGGAAATGGACCCCCCCAGAAACCATGGAGCTGAGAGCCTATGGGTAGGAGCCTGTGATCTGGGCCCAGCTCTGTCACTAGCTCCCCATGTACCCAGGACAAGTCTCCTCTTCTGTGTGAGCTGGATGATCATGAAAGCCTCTTCTGTCTGGAATGGTCTCCAATAGCAGAGTCCCCATGCCATCTCCACTCCCGTGTACTGTGGTTCTGTGCTTAGTGGCAGGTACCTTGTTTAACCCAGAGGGAGTCTAACCAGAGCCTGTTTTCCTTCTCCTCCTTTTTAGGTGTTTAGTGAAGACCTTACCAAGCCAACCATTGATAACATTGTGTCTGATCTCATTCAGATTTATACCATGGACACAGAGATCCCCTAAAGCCCTGGTCCAGGCCTCCCCAAAGAGAAGCCCAGGACGCTTGGCAGCCTGGGGACAGCACCGCCAAAGGGCTGTGAAGGCCAGCTCCCAGAGGACCAGCTGGGAGGGCTGGTGAAGGCGATGACTGTCCCCAGCAGCCGTGGTTGGGACAATGACAAGAGTCACGCCTTCAGTGGGCAGGCTGAGAGTGTACCGTGTGGGGCGGCTCAAGGCCAGTCGCTGCGTCAACATTTGTGCTTTGAGAGGACCTGACTGCCGTTGAAGAGTGATGTTATCAGCAGGAAAATCTAAGAAGCTATGGGACTGCACCCCTGGGGATTTTTTAAAAGCCAGATTTATAGAAAGTATGAATGAGTGTTCAACATAGATGGAATTTTATTTTGTGTAATAAAAGATGATAGAAATCAACTGAGATGCCCAGTGTTTGCTGTGTAGCCCGTGCTGCCCTAGTGGTCTGTGGGTACCATCCAGACTCGATTTCTCCTCAGAGGCTCTCCAGGTGGAATTGCCCTTCCTACAACCTGAGGTGCCAAGGGCAGACCCTCCACCACTTCTGGAAGGGCAGGATGACACAACTTGTGCCCATGTCACAATGGCACCCCCTAGAGGAGCCCACGTGACCTTCCTCTGCTGGGATACTTGCAGGGCTTGGCAGTAATTCTGCTTGGTGAATGGACTTACATTTTGGAAGGAGGGGTTAAGGACTATGGTTTGAGATCAAGAAATCTAGATATGACCAAATGTATCTAGAAAGTTACAGATTTTTTTTAAAGTGCCAAGATGGTGAGACTAGATGCAGAGTCTAGTTAATCTCCAGCCCAAATGTCCTTCTTCCTGGGAGAAAGGATCCAGGCTCCATGCGTGCTGGTGGGACCGTCCTTCACCACAATAGTGTGGGGCCTGGGGGACTGTCCCAGGCACTTCACTGCATTTCCGAGCTTGTCACCCAGGTAATGTGGGCTCTGGACACTGGCCACCATGCCCTCTGGCACCCACAGGTGTGGGAGCTGGTTGGCATACCTGGGGTCCACTGGGTCAGGGGCATAAGGAGGAGTCATACCTGGGTGCTAAGTCAGGCAGCAGGGCTCCCTTGAGTTATGAAGTGACTGTGTTATTTGGCTTCAAGGTGAAGGATATGAGCCAAGGTCCCCTTTTCCACTTTGTCCTTCCCTTTGAGGACAGAATTGGTGCCCAAGCTCTGGGCCTGGGCTCTGAGTGTGGATGGTAGAGGGTGAGGGCCTGGCTGGGCTCTAAAGGCAGCTTTGGCTTTCTTGCCAGTCCTTTCCACCTTGTGCTTTCTAAAAACCACCTTGCTTCCATCACCCCCTTTCTCCCCACAGGCTGGGTGTAGCCCCCCACCCTGGGACTTGCCTGGCCTGCGTTGACTAGCTCTGTCCTTGGTGTCCCCACCCCAGCTGAGAGCCACAGAGCTGAACTGGGTGAGCTCTGGGCTGCGGGGCTAACAGCAGCCTCTCTGAAGGTTTTGTGGCCCTAAGTTTCCTCTCAACGATTATCAGGTATCAGGCAAGTTCCTTTGTCTCAATGGGACTCAGTTTCCCACTGTGTAAATCAAGCAGGTTAGACCAAAACATTTCAGAGTGTGAGAGCTATTTTAACTCCCTCAACCCATGTGTGTTATCTGTCACACTGCCCTGGGGACTTAGGGGATCACTGAGGGGTTGTCTGTGTGTGTTGTCATTTGAACAGAGGTAAGGAATGGTATTGGGACATATGTGACACTTTTGGGGAATATGTGACATGGCCAGCTCTGCTTTGTAAGGACAGTTCAGTCACACAATATGAATTAAAATCTGGTTCAGAGTGGTTTTCTTTTATTTGCTTTGGCTTCCTATTACTGAGGCTTTGTAAAAGATAATAGGGATTAAAGAGATACGATCTTCTGTCTTTTTTATTTTAGGTTCAAAGAGGTCAATAATGAGAGATGAAGATTTTCTAGAACCCCAGGCCTCCAGGAACTTTTTAGTCCAGAGCGCATCTTAATTAAAATGATAAATACTTCCTTGGCCTGTCAAGCCAGAGAAAGGAGGGGGCAAGCTAGGTCCTCGGAGGGGCTCGGTCCATCTCTATCTCTTCTTTTGTAGCTGGGATGGCGAGTCTGGTGTCCCCCAAAGACATGGTCACGTCCTAAGTCCCAGAACCTGTGGAGATGGGACCTTATTTGCAAATAGAGCCTTTGCAGTGTCATCAAGGTAAGATGCGATCTTACAGGAGTAGGGTGGCCCTCGTGCAATATGCCTGGTGTCCTTTATAAGAAGAGAGACAGACAGACACATACCAGGTGGAGACACAAGCTCATAGGAACAAGGCCCCATGATGATGCAGGCAGAAACTAGACTTATTTGTCTATAAGCCAAGGACTGCCAGTGATGTCAGAAATGGGAAAACTAGAATCTGCCTTCTGGCCTCCAGAACAAGGAGAGAAGAAAGGCCTGCTGCTTAGGTCCCCTGAGTTTATGGCACCCACCCATGTTCCCAGGCTGCCTGCTGATAAGAATGGCTCCCAGCTTTGTGAAGGGATGGGCGTTGTAGTATTTTCCCTGCCTCAAGGCATTGGTGAATGACCAGTTTTTTTTTTTCCCTCTTGGCAACCTGAGTCCTATTTGCTCATGGAAGTCCACGGAAAACAGAAATCAGATATAGATGAGTAATATCTCCCCAGAAGGCACAGCTATCTTGATATGGTGTTTGGCCCAACCTCCACTGACTTTGCCTTCTTATTTGAGAGGACCTCGTGTATCAATGAAGCCAGAACTTCTTGCTAATCGTTTCTCTGCTGTTTGCTGCCACTTGCCTTTGGTCTTTTCTGAAAGTATGGCCTCAGGTGGTTGGGAGGGAGCTTAGGAGCCATTTTACTTGTTTCTTGGCAGTTTCCCTGGAAAATGCTCCCTCTGGCCCTGCCATGTCTACCAGGGTGATGTGCACAGTGGAGGAATAGAAATATGAGGAAATAGGATGCAGGGACTTTGGGCCCTGTTTCCACAGGAGTCATTTGCAAATCATGAGCCAGGGTTACCCTCGTGGCTCTGCTGGTGGGGCAGAGAGGCTGGGCCATGCAGCTTGGCTGTCCCCAGGACAGATTGTTTGCACAGATGGCCCCAGCACAGATGTTCAAAGACACCTGATGTGTGAAGGCATGAATGGTGCAGTGACCCTCGGAGCCAGTGAATGAGGGCAATAATGGCCTTTCTTTCCATGGCTTTGGTTTAAAGAGGAAATCTGTGATGGCAACACTTGTACACTGCTGGGGGGAATGGAAAAGGGTGCCATGGAAAATGGTCTGGCTGTTCCTCCAAAAAGTAAATAGAAGATTACCATAGGTGGAGAACAGTGTGGAGATTCCTTAAAAAACTGGAAATAGAACTGCCATATGACCCAGCAATCCCACTGCTGGGCATACACACCGAGGAAACCAGAATTGAAGGAGACATGTGTACCCCAATGCTCATTGTAGCATTGTTTACAACAGCTAGGACATGGAAGCAACCTAGATGTCCATCGGCAGATGCATGGATAAGAAAGTTGTGGTACATATACACAATGGAGTATTACTCAGCCATTAAAAAGAATGCATTTGAATCAGTTCTAATGAGGTGGATGAAACGGGAGCCTATTATACAGAGTGAATGAAGTAAGTCAGAAAAAAAAACACCAATACAGTATTTTAACACATATATATGGAATTTAGAAAGATGGTAATGATGACCCTATATGTGAGACAGCAAAAGAGACACAGATGTAAAGAACAGACTTTTGGACTCTGTGGGAGAAGGTGAGGATGGGATGATTTCAGAGAATAGCATTGAAACATATATATTACCATATGTGAAATAGATCACCAGTCCAGGCTTGATGCATGAGACAGGGTGCTCAGGGCTGGTGCACTGGGATGACCCTGAGAGATGGGATGGGGAGGGAGGTGAGAGGGGGGTTTAGGATGGGGGATACATGTACACTCATGGCTGATTCATGTCAATGTATGGCAAAACCCACTACAGTATTGTAAAGTAATTAGCCTCCAATTAAAATAAATAAATTAATTAAAAAAAAGATTACCATAGGATCCAGCAATTCCACTTCTGGGTATCTACTGAAAAGCAGTGAAGACAGAGGCCCAAACACATATGCGTACACCTGTGTTCACAGGTGCACAGTTCATAGAAGTCAAAAGGTAGAAGGAACTCGCATCCATCGATGCATGCCTGGATGAAGAGAACATGGCCCAGCCCCACAGTGGAGTGTTTCAGCCTTAAAAAGACAGCCACTACAACATGGCTGGACTGACAAGACATGATGGTCAGTGAGAGAAGCCAGACACAAGGACAGAACCCATATGACTCCACTGGTATGAGGTGTCTAGAGTCGTCAGACCCTAGACAGAGAGTAAGATGGGGGGCACGGGCTGGCGGAGGAGATGTTGGTGTCTAATGGGGCAGAGTTTCCATTGGGGAAGTTGGGCAGTTCTGGGGATGGCCACACACCACGTGAACATACTTAATGCTGCCAACCTGGACACTTAAAAATGGTCAAGATGCTAAATGTGATGTTATCTGTACTTTGCAGCAGTGAAAATAAAAAGACACCATCTGCATGTGTGCCAGGGTTCTGTCATTCAGGTGGTGTTCCCCACCCCACCCACCTCTGAAGATGCTAGTCTGGACATTCAGGTGAGGCCCTTCCAGGTCAAGACCATTCAAGTCTGACCACACAGAGCAGGTGAGCCGAGCACTCTCCTCCTTCCATTAAGATCAGCAAGGTGGCTGCACCCCCGGGAACCCCGCTGTTCCTGGGGCTCACCCCAGCTTGATGAAGGGGAGAACACCACCTCTCTAGCTTCAGAGGAGAATTCACCAAATAATAAATCACACACATTACCCAGAATGAGATTGTAGGAGCGTTGCATTTTTTTTTTAATATACAGAAATTTTGGTCTAGTCTTAAAATTAGGAAATTCAACTACAGACTTTAAATTGTGATGCATCTGTGGTCTTCTTCATTAAGTTATTTTTGTTCATCTTTTTTAACAGGCAGATAAAAATGTAAAACGGATTTAATAACTGAACACAGTTGACCAAGCCATTCCGTATAAGATAATGCTTTAGAGAGAGGGGCTTCCCAGTGAGACAGGGCCCCCTGGTCTGAAGACGCACAGAAACGAGAGCAGCGGTCTGCACCCCACACCCCGTGGAAAGGCACCCGGGGACTAAACGGTCGCCAAGCACAGGAGGCGACTGGATAGCAGCAGTGAGGCTTGCGCTATGTGTCAACCATGTGTCCTACCAGTGTGTCTACAACAGAGGATGAAAAGAAGCCCGTGAGCATAGTGTTCCGTGTGCATCTTCTTCCATTTCAACATTTCCAATTTGAATTCTTATTTAAGAACACACAGACCTGCGACAAATTGAGTTGCCCTGTTTGTTGTTGTTTAAACAAGGACATTGGAGAACAATTTACAAATGGGTAACATTCTCAATGTGCCCTTTGGAAAAAAGGGATGGCTTTAAGTTATCTGTAGCTGGCATTGTAAGTGGGATTTGCCTTTCTAACCGAAATTCCTTGGCCCGAGATATGACTACTCCTGCTCAGGGGTGACATGGTGTTATGTTAACAGTGGGGACTTCAGCGCACTTGGGACACCACCCATCCAGATGTGCACAGACATAGGTTGAGGTCAGACCAGCCCTGGCGAGGGGCTGTGGGATGGGCCCAGGATGGGCGAACCAGCCTTGCAAGCGGTCTAGCTAATGCCTCTCCACCCCTCAGCTCCCAGCTGTCCCCCAGCGGCTCAGCTCCCAGGCCCCAGCCACAGGCTGTGGTTGGACCCCAGCCTCTTCTGTGCAAAATGGGAGACAGAAAAAGAATTCTAAAGGTAAAAGAACCACTGCTTTTTTCTGCATTTCCCTCCTGGGATATCATAAATTCGAGGAAAATGGAGGGCACGCTGGGTGCCCACACTGCCAGGAGAGGCCCCCAAGGGAACTGTCTGGGGAACCCAGGCCCAGCCCTCCACTTGAGCTCAGCCAACCACATGGCAGAGCTGACCTCCTCAGCTTCCCACCTTCTCAATTACAGCCACAGAGACGAGGTACCATCGCCCCCAGGGGCTTGGCATCCTCAAGGTCACTGTAGGTGGCTGCAGACCCAAATCCATGCCCTCATGCATCACAGTTATCTTTGAGCGAGAAGACCAGGGTCAGGAGAGTGCTTTGGCGAGGGGTGACTGAGAATTGATCCAAGTCTCTTTAGGGGCAGCTCAGAGACTTCTTGGCATTCTCCAAACCAGAGTGGGAGTCCAGCTGGAGGTGCCGATGGGGGCTGAGGTCTGCGCTGTAGCCAAGTCAGCTCCTCCTGGGTTTGGTCCCTCTCTGCTTTCTTTCTGACTCTGCATTCTGCCCCACCGGCACCTGCAGACCTGGCTCTCCTGGATTGTTCCCATGAGGTCAGGCATGTCCAGGGCCGGGCTTCGTGCTCTTGAAGTTGGAGATGCAGACAAAGAAAACCCACCCACTGGCCAGAATTCAGGACTTAGAGAATTGGAGTTGGAGCCAAAGGAAACCAAAAGCAAAACTCCCCCTTCTACCTACTGGAGGGGATCATTCTCAATAATACTTTGGTATTTTCCTTTGAAAGAACAATTTTGACTTTTTTTTCTCTATAGGCAGGGGTCTCAAAGTGCAAATGTTCCCAGTGTTCTGATTTGCACCTGCCTTCCTTGACCTTCCTGCTCCCAGGAACTGTGCTGGGATGATGGGGGATGGAGGGGACTTTTGGGGGAGGAGCAGTGAAGTGGGCCCCAAGCAACCAAAAGGATATTCTTGCAGTCTAGTTCCCTGAAAAAAAAACAAAAAACAAAAAAACGACCCTGGCACAATAAATAATGAAATTTCAAAATGAAAATACTGGATAAGAGGAATGGAAATATCATGCCAATAAGTAGTTCCTTATTTTTGAGATATGCATCTGGTCCTCTGTGTGCACGCACATGTATATACGTGCACACGGGGCTATGCACACACGCACACACAGACCAACTGCACCCATCCTGGGGAGGGGGTGCTGGGCTGGTGGGCCACCTGGGTGAGAGCATCCTTCCTGCAGAGTGGCGCTCCCCTGTTGAAAGTGTTGATCCAATTGCTCTGCAGTGAGTGCCCCCCCCCAAAAATGACAAGGAGACCTCTGTCCCACCGCACGCCCCGAACAGTGAACATCTGGTGGAATGACAGTGTTCATTTAAAAAAGCTTCCATAGAAAAAGGGGGGGGGGTGACACACAACTCTTCTCACTCTCTGATCTCTCCTTCATCCTCCTCCCCCTCCTAGAATGGATTGGCTTCGGGCAAGGGTGGTCGGGCATCTTCAACAGTCCTCACTGCCCATGACCCTGCCCGTCCAAGTGCGCGTGTGTGCATGGTGCATGTGCCCAGAGCAGTCCTGCTTAGAGGGACGTCTCCACGCTGTGGAGCGGGCTCCCGGGTCTGGAAGAAAACAGTGACGAGGTAGCTGACTTGGTGCCGTGCGTGGTCAGGTAGACGCCGCTGTCTATGGCATTGTTATTCTGGTTGGGGGAGGGCGGAGGTGGGGCTCGCAGGCGTTCCTCGTTCTCATCCACGTCCGTGTCGTCAATCAGCGGGATGTTGTGGGTGTAGTCATTGATCAGAAACTCGGGCGTCGCCATGAAGTTATGGATGGAGGTCTTGGATTCTGGTTTCTCCAGGCCTTCGTAGAGGGAGCTACGGAACGCTTTCACCACCCGAATCTGGAGGGGGATGGGGGAGGGAAGGGAGGAGAGGGGGAGGAAGGAAGAAGGAAGGAGACCATGAGCGGCTGGCTGGCGCTGCCAGTCGTGCCCACATCCATGGCAGGGGTCACTGCATGACAAACATTGGTCTTTTGAAAGAGAACGGTCGGAGCCCTCTGCCTGGGTGCGGTTACCTCCCATCATCTGACATGCATGCAGGACAAATGGTAGATATTCTGGAACTCAAGAGCAACAGATGCAGTGGACTGCTGGCTACAACGGGGCGGGGGGGGGGTGGGGGTTGGCAGGGGGATTCCAACATGGGAGCCGAGAAAGTTGACTGGGAAAAGGGAATGTGATGGGCCCTGGGCTCTCTATTTTCTCTTTCCGAATAATCTGGAACTTTCTGGCATGAGAAAAGTCCCCAGCCTCTGGGCACACGGCAGGACTTTCTTGAGTGGGTCCCCCTCTGGCTTCTCTAGGTCCTCTCTTCTGTCCCTCAGCTACCCTGCCTCAGCAACTGCCCCTCTTTCTGGAAACTTCCATGACACTGCCCCTTTCTGGCCCTCCTACCTCAAGAGTTTCTCTGTCTCCCTCTCCTCCACTCTTCCTTACTCTGTCCCAGGGTGCCTAGAGCACTGGCCTGTCCCTGTCCCTCCTCTTCCCTGTCCACACTGCCAGGCCAACCTCTTGGCCCTGGCCACAGCCCAGGGCTCATCTGGCTGAAACCAGGGACTACGGCTCAGGCCCCTGCCAGTCCCCCATCTGGAGGCACCCAAGATAGAAAATGACTCCACTTTTGATTTCTACCCACCAAGCCTGTCCTTCTCAGATGCCCAGCATTTGACCAGGTCATCACTTCCTTTCACAGACCCTTTGGAGTGTGCACCTAACCTGCCCCTCTAGCCTTACTCACCCTCCCCCTTTTCAGTCTCCAGGACACACAACTTCTTTCAGTCCCTGGAATCTGCCATATTTGCCCCATTCTCAGGTTCTCTGGCCACCCCACTGGCATCTGCAGGCCTCAGATCAGCACAAAGGTCCCCAGGAAAGAGCTTCCCACAATGCCTTGCTCCCCTGCTACCACAGCTCCAGCTGCACTCAGGCAGCCCTGAGCCCCACACCTCCTGCAGGCTTAGCCCTTCAGCTTCTTCTGACGGCCCTGCCTTCACTTCCATGCATGCTCAAGTCTCATCGGGTCTACAAGCTGCAGAGCTGCTGCCTCTCTCTGCTCCTTCCTTAGGCCCCCAGCCTGGCCGCTCTCATGCTTCTAGAAGGCAGAATGGATGGGAAACCCTAAGCTGGCCCCCATGTTAACCAGCTGGCCATGTGCTGAGATTCAGAGGCCAGACCCTCCCATGTGAGTGAATGGACACATGTCAGTTCTAAAGCTACTTCCAAGTCCAAGGTGCTAGGGTTGGATTTTCTTGGTTTAGAGAAGGTATTGGCAACTGTGGCTCAAGAGCTAACTCTGGCCCTCAACATGGTTTTGTTAACGAAGTCTTAGTGGGGCCACGGCCACACCCATCCCTATGAGCATTTTGTCTGGCTGTGTTGGAGGGCGGAGCCGTGTAGTTTCCATAGTGACTTGGACCACAACCTAAAAGTACTTGCTCCCTGGCCCGTCATAGGACAACTTCACTGCCTCTTGGTTTTGACCATGAATCCTACTGTTAACAATGAGTCCTTTGCTACCCTCTAGTGTCTGGACCGGAGAAGGCAATGGCACCCCACTCCAGTACTTTTGCCTAGAAAATCCCATGGATGGAGGAGCCTGGTAGGCTGCAGTCCATGAGGTCGCTAGAGTCGGACACGACTGAGCGACTTCACTTTCACTTTTCACTTTCATGCATTGGAGAAGGAAATGGCAACCCACTCCAGTGTTCTTGCCTGGAGAATCCCAGGGACGGGGAAGCCTGGTGGGCTGCCATCTATGGGGTCGCACAGAGTCGGACACGACTGAAGCGACTTAGCAGCAGCAGCAGCAGTGTCTGGACACCAGGGTTGGCATTGCTCAACCAGGCTCAGTGCTCTGTGATCAGTTTAAACCAGGAGAACCTCACAGTCAAGTGCCAAAAAATGAGCCACACTGCACCATCAAATTGGAATTTTCTAATTGCATATCTTAAATCCTGTGAGGATTTGCTTGGAATTTGATGAAGACCCATCTTCTGGCTGCTAGATGGCCATCATTTGTTGTCAGCCCCTTCATTCCCCAGACTGGTTTCTGAGATGGGGCTGACACCAAAATTGAGTGTCATTTTGACCTTTTTAATGAAAAGGAACAGTTCACTTTTTGTAGCCATGGCAGATATGGCCTCATTATTTGGGGCTTTTCTGGTGCCAGGACTGTGGGGGAACCATGGGCAGCTTCTTGGCTGCATGGTCATGCTGGAGGACTTGGTTTGGCTCTCAGCCACACCCCCCAAGCCACAGAAGTGGGAGCCAGTGGCATCCTGCCACCCTCAACCCTGGTGGCCCTCGTGGTAAGTTTACTAGCAGTCATCTGGTGCCCTGGCCACCTCCTTTGCCCTCCCTTGGGCCTGGGTCATGTGATCAGGCCAGGCCTCTGCTCACTTTCACCCTCAGCTCTCCCAGTCCACCCTCGCCATGGCCGTCCTCTGGGCTGTACTCAAAGACTCACTTGAATGCCTGTCACTAGCCTTCTTTGCTGCCTGGTGCCAAAGCTTGGCATAGAGCAGCTGCTCAGTCATCAACATGAGATGCCAGGGCTGCCCGCTCAAACATGCACCTCTGGCTCAAGTCAACCTGAGTGTGTTTACAGCTGACCGTGAGTCAGCTTCCCTCCAGCTTCCGTTTCCCTGTATCCCAATCTTGGGCTCTTAACAAATGGCTCAAGATGGGTCTTACGATGTGTTTTCAGGCCACCTCCCACCAAAGGGCACAGCCAACCTCTGGGATATGGGTTTGGTGGGAACTGGGAAGACAGAACCACCCTGGAGGCCTGGGCTCACACCTGGGGGCCTGAGGATGTCCCCATGGTGAAGTTGGTGCCTCCCTGTGAAAGCCCGGTCACAGCCAAGTGGGTCCAGCACCCTGCCCTAGCTCCTCTCCTGGCCTGGGACTGTCCCAGAGGCCAGGGCAAGGCCCTCAGGTCACCTCTCCATCTCTAGAACCCCAAAGGGATGTCACTGCGCTCAAGGCTGCCAGTGTTGCCCACAGCTTACAGCCCAAGTCGATGCCATCAACATCCCCCGTACCACGACCACCTGCAGCCAGGACCCACCCTTCCTGGTACCTGCTGCCCCTGCAGCTCCTGTGGATGGCTAATAAGCCTCTCGAACTGAAGGAGGTCCTGGAGGGACCCCCAGCCTTGCCTCTGCCGACCCTGCCCCTTGCCTTGTCTTCCCATCCAGGGGGCAGGGCTCTGGCTGAACCTTGGAGGCACCCAGCACTGCAACCCCAGGGCCAAACATCAGCATGTCTTGCGGCCCCTAGTTCTCAAACCTCTCCCCATTGGAGCCCTTCCCACCTCCATGGCTGCAGCTGTGTTTCCTGGGGACCACAATCCCCAAGCACAAAGATGCTGGGGGCCGGGCCCCTGGATCTTCCCTGGGGGTCTTCCCTGTCCCCATCCCTTTTGTCTGACACTGAGTCGGGCCCTGCCCTTGTGTCTAGCAGGTGAGGACTCCAAACATCCCAGCAGCTGCTGAGGCAGCTCTGGGTCCTACCGTGGTGGCACTCACACCAGTCTGTGCAGTGTGGGACACACACCCCCCCCCAAGTCCAGGTGACTGTAAGATAATTTAAAGGTGTAATAAAGACATGAAAAGCACCAGCCAGCGAAGAGGACTTCTAGGTTAGGGCAGGTCTGGCTGGGGCTGGACACCGTCCTGTAGTTTCTTGCCCCATCTCTCCTGAGACCCGTCGCAACCCCCACCTCCTGGCATCTGAGAACTGCCATTTTTTATCCTTCACTGCTTGAGCGTGCCGCCCGGCCATCTCCCTGTCCCTCATCTAGGTTACTCTTTGCCCCTCTCTTGGTGCTGCGGTCCTTCCAGCTGTGGCTATGGAGGACCCCAGCTTCATTTGGCTCTGTTCTCTTCCGCCCCTTGCTCTCCACGCCAACCCCTGTTTCCAGGCTGGACACCGGGTCATCTGGGCCTTTTCTCCACCCACATCCATGCATCTCCCGGGTGCTTCTAGCCATCTGTCTGGTAAGGAGACCCCATCTCTATGTCCATACTCAGGGCTCTGCCTGCTTCCTCAATTTTACCTCCCACTCCCACGTCTCCTCCCTTGTTGCCGCTCTTGACCTCCGCTCTCTCTTGGCATGGAAGCCTGAGCCATGTTTTCAAACAAACACAAGTCAGACCGAGTCACACCTTCCAGTGCTCCAAACCCTTCAGTAGCCCTGTGTCCCTCAAAGGAAAAGTACTGCCAAGGCCTGCCTTGGGCCATTGTCTTCTTCTTCCTCCTTTACTTTCTGCAGCCCCCTGGCTCTTCCTCAAGCGGGACACTCCTGCCTCAGGGCCTTTGCACTGGCTGTTCCCTGTGTCAGGAAGGCTCTTCCCCAGGGAGCCTCATGGCTCCATTTCACCTCTTTCCATGTGTAGCTGCAATCCACCTATCTCCCTCAGCAGCCCAGTACCTCTTCTGCCTCCTTTTCTCCCCAGCACAGTTCACCTTCAAACACCTCACACATCCTATTTATTCTCTGTTTTCTGTCACTGGAACATAAGACCCCTGAGAGCAGGGGGCCCACATGGACTGGCACATGTCTCCCATCATAGCTCCCCCAACCAGCACTCTCTACCCGCGTTGCTCAGAACAGTTAGCCTGAGTGTCCCACAGGGCCATCACACCTGCCCCCTTCCCCCGCCTAGACTTTTCTTGCACCAGATCATCTCGTCAGCCTTGTCTCCTCATTTGGAACTCAGCTCACAGTCCACCCTCTAAGAGGCTGTCTCAGACAACCTTTATTCCCAAACAGTGCCCCTAACGTTTCTCTTGTTCTTCCTTTTGTTCTGAGGCTGGTGAGCATCTGCACTGAGTGCAAGCTTACTTCTTTATTGTCTGCCGCCCAGGGCCTGCCTTCTTCTCACCCTGAGATCCTGACCCACAGGACCACTGGGGCCACACGGAGGAGGGGTGCTTGTGTCAGACTCTGCCATGGGGCCATGCTACTGATGAATAGTTGGGGCCTGAGGAGGCAGGGTTGTGAAGGTCACGGCTGAAATTGAATGGACTGTGCTTTGGTTTTGAATTTTAATCGCTGGAGTTTGCAATGGAGGTGCTGGTGGAGGCGGAGAAGGGCCATGAAAGCAGACAGGATGGTGAAGGACTGAGGGAACACCTACCCTATTAAAGGAGAAGAAAAGGAGAGAAGAGAAAACTAAAAGCAATAACAACAGTCACAATAGAAACTGGGCCTGACGCCTTCTGTCCTGTGGGATGAACAGGCCCTGGGGGGTTGACATCCTCTCTACTCTCTGCTCCTGTCTCAGCATGAGGCTCACAGAACTCAGAATTCTTCCGGCCAACTCCTGCCCTGTCTTGCTCTACTCCCTGAAAGCCTGTACATGATTGATGGACATGCCTGGCTCTGGACCAACTACTAATCCAGAACTTTCTGTAGGAGGAAGGAAGCTGGCAGCTTTCCTGGCACTGGGGCTTTGGACTTAGAGCAAATTCCGAGCACAGCAGCCGGGGAGAGCCATGAGGCCTCCAGGAATTTCAGGTTCTCAATTCCCAAACCCTCCCCATAGGCATGAAGGTGAATCATGACTTGAAAGCAACACAAAGACATGTAAGGTGATGGAACCACAGTTGAGGGGACAGCAAGGGGAAGGTTCCCTTTCCTCAACCATGGAATTAGGAGATGTGAAAATGCAAACTCCAGAGTTGGCCCTTTCACTGAGGTACCAAATCCCAAACAAAAGACATGGATTTGAGGGTGTTGGCCAACCGAAAATGCTGGTGGCTGATGAGGTTGTAAAGATTACCCCCCATTCTGTGGGCATGTGTGTGTGCCCAGGACTGGGACAGTCCAGCCTCAGTGGCTGGCATCAGCACAACATTGCACTCAGTTGACCCAGGCATGGAGAGTCCTGGGCTTTTTGGGAGCTTGGCCTTGCCTCTCAACCCAGCCATCTCCAGCTTCAGGATCTCAACTAAGTCTCTTGAGCCATCTCAGCCCCAGCTCCCAGGCCCTGGAGTTGGCCTGGAAGTGCCTACTGGGAAGGGCTCCAGAGCAGGGCTTCCAGGGTTGGCCTGAGGCTTTCAGCTGGTGTGTGCTTTTGGAATTGCCTGCAAGGTCCTTTCCACATGGTAGGGCCCCTACCTGCATGAAGGCTTGGGCAGGGTTGATACTGTTCCTAGTGTGGAGACAGTGTGCACACTGTCAAAGAGACAACTGCAAATGCCAATACACTATTCCCAGAAACCCACACGGGCAGAGTTGGCTTGAAACCAACGGATTTCCTGAGAAGGAAGCAAACTCCAGCAAATGAGACAGCTTTCACTTGCAAGACTCTTTCCTCCATCCTCCATGGGGCTGCCTTAACTATTGCTCTGTGAGCGTGTGAGGAGCACACTTCCTGCTCTCCAGAAGGGCATGTCCATGGAAGACCCAAGGCCCCACCTAGCTGGGCTTTGCCAAGTTGGATGGAATGTTTTCATGTTGCAAAAGCCAATTAAAACAAAACAACTGCCATGATATGTTTCTGGCATGGTTGATCAGAACAAAACCACCCTGAGGGAGTTCTTCTGGCCACATCTGACCAAAATCACAAGCTGCCCCTGCGGCAGTGAACATTGGAGTATAGACGGCTGGGCTGATGTGAACGGGCTTTGGATGTGTGGCTGGGGAGGGCCTGGGGTGTGTCTCTGTGTCCCCCCTCACGCCTGGGGGCAACCACCTGGCACCCTGGGCTTGCTGCTTATAAGTAAACCTGAGTGAACAGACACTCCCTGTCTGGCTCCACCTTGGGCATCCTGACAGCCAGCATTATTGTGTGAGAGTGTAATCAGGGCAGGAATGGGGGTGACTGACACACTAACAGAGGATAGGATTTCACAGCCCTTTCATTTCCAAAAGACTGAAGGTGGTTAGTAAAGGATGAATTTCCCTAAGCCACTCATATGGGTGGCCTCAAGGCCAAGCATGGCTGAGGTCCTGTGAAATGAGGTGGCAGGCCAAGAATGAAATGGCTGTGGTGGGGCAGCCACTGAGCCAGGCGGGAGAAATGGCTGAGTGAGCAAGGAGGAGGCAGCTAAGGCCATTGTGGAGCTGGGAGGTCATTGCCTATTGACCAGGGGTGTGGGGAGTTAGGACTCCTGAATTCAGGAGCAGCAAAGGCCCGCAAGCACGTATGGGCATGGGAAGCCCAGCTCAGGGGGATGTCAGAGGTTGACTAGGAAGTGTGGGTGGCTGTGAATGTGGGCACGTTGAGCCCCAAGGATCACTGCATCTCTAGCCTCCCCCCAAACATCTTTTGGAAGGATTCTCCTCCCCTTCAGATTCTGAGGACATTCTCTGGCCACTTCTTCCATTGATGTTACATGCTGGGACCTGCGTTGGGTAATCTGTGTCAAGTTTCATTCTGGCCTTCAGAATCCTCGTCCGCACCCTGGACCGGGCCTTCCACCTAGACAGCCCGAGGCTCTCCGTAGAAGTGACACTGGGCTGACGCTGGCTGTGGTGCTCAGGACGAGGCGCGGCCTGGCCAAGTGGTGGGCAAGGACAGGAGCCTTCCTGAAAGAGCCAGGTTTTCCCGAGGAAACCTTGTGCCCCGTGACCACTGGTAAGTTCTGAGAGAGAGACTGAAGGCCTGGGGCTGTCCTCTGCTCCACCAGGCCTTCCCCTGATTTGCATGATGTGGGTGCCAGGCTTGGTGATTTCTCAGGGTCTTTGAAGCTCAGACTGGGAACCAGTTTAGAGTTCCAAGCCAACCTGCCACACGGTGATGGTGGGAGGAAGCAGTTTTGGTGGGCAGTATCTGGAATCTGGAATGTCCCCTGGTGTCACCTGGTCCTCCATCCAGCATCTTCCTCTGCAGAGGGGTCCTTTCCGAGGTGCTGTGCCTTTGAGGCCGCCCCTTGTGAATCAGAACATCAGAGCCCTCTGCAGGCCGAAGGCACTCATCTCCCAGTGGCACAAGGTGTGGAAGGGACAGCGAACCTTCTTCTGGCCAGGAGCTACTTGGGTCCCTGTAGAGTGGCTCCTACTCTACACTGCTGGGCTCCCGGCAGTGGGAAGGCGGCTGTGGCACATGGCCGCAGAAAGAAGGAAGGCACTAGGAGCCAAGGAAGACACAGGAGAGACACTGCCCCAAGGGAGGAAGCTGGAGGCACCCAGACAGACAGGCAGATGGACAGACAGACAGACAGAAAGCACAGAGAGAGATGGCAAAGGAACACATGGAGGAAGTGGGGCAGGGGGAGGGCAGCGGCTGCCCAGTGGGCCCTGGCCAAGCCTCCGGTAAGTCTCTCTGGGTGGAGTGGTGGCAACTCCCCTGTGTGATGAGGCTGGAGCTTTCCAGCTCACCCATGATGGCCAACAGCCAGTACTTGTGTGTGGCTCAGGTGGGTGTCTCAGTGAGCATTCAAGGTAGCCGGATGTGTAGCCTGTGGGATGGAGAATGCATTTGTGTGTGTGTGTGCATTCACATGCGTGACATTTCCAAAGGGGACAAGGTGAACCCCAGTGGGGACCAGTGCAACCCACATCCCTTCCTTAAAGGGCAGAGTGGCCTGAAACAACGGCTTAAGCAAGAGGAGGGACGCCCTCCACTGGGGACCTCTCACCAGTTCCTAAAAAAAAAAAAAGAAGAAGAAGAAGAAGAAAACAAACAAACCAGAAAACCATAAAAAAAACTACAAGACAAAGGAAAAAAAGGAAAAGGGAAGAAATCAAGGTAAAAGAAAATCCCAGAGTCTGGTGGGAAAAGCATAGTTAACGACTCCTGTCTGTGGGGAGTGGTGTGTTCTCGGAGTGAGAGCTGCCAGGTCCCACCGGAAGGAAAGGAAAGAGGCTCATATCTGAAGGTTCACTGTTTTGGTTTTGAAAACATCAAGTTTGTTATGAGAAGTAGGTGACCCTGGGTGGGGGGTGCACATGGTTCCTTGCATTGTCATTCGGGGGACCATGGGGTAGTGGATTCAATGGTCCAATGGCTTTCCTTTTGTCTTTGTAAAGAAATGTGAGCAAATGTGGAAGTTTCTCCCTCTTTAGGACTGCCCCTGGGTTCCTTTCTAAATGTGATGACATGGAGGGAAGTTTTCAGTGGAACGTATAGCAAGGAATCAATGTCTCCCAACTTCTCGAAGGAAGGAGGACAGAGAGTACGGACCAGATCAGGTTAAGACCTTCCAATCCTGAAGCCTGCTTGGAAAGAGCAAAGATGCACTGGGGACAAATGGAAATGTGGCCGAGGGTGGATTTGGGGCATGAGGAGGGCTCCTGGGGACACCTCTAATGCCTGGTGGCTCAGGTCTACTGCCTTTGGAAACCACCTCAAGGAGAGTTCTGGAAGCTGTTTCTTTAGTCCCCAGTTGGTGGGCTGAGTTCTTCCACTGCGAAAGATGCTGCAAAGGCTTCTCCTTCGAGTCCCGGAGATGGCCCTGAGCCCGCACGCCAACCTCGTTCTGCCCCGCAGAACACTGACCAAGTGCCCACCAAGTCCCCAACACCACTAGAATACGGCCCAAGTTCGTGAAGAACCATCAGCAAAGGCAGACCAGTTCAAGAAAAGAAAACCAATGACAGAAGGAGCACTAAACAAAAATAAAATAAAATAAACCAAACAGAGAAAAGAACGAAGGTCCAGCAGTGCCATGGATTCAATACATTTCATAAGAGGCTATGGCTTTGGAGCGACACACCATCTGGTGGGAAGGACTGAACGGGGCAATAAAGAAAGAACGGAAAAGCCACGGTGCGCGGAGGATGCAAGACTGGAAAAAAAAGAGAAGGAAGAGTTGGAGGCTTTTTCCTCCCCAGAGATGCCATTTATGAGAGAAAAGGGGACTCAAGACTCACTCCCAGCGGCACTGGTGGGATTGGCAGCAGAGAGAATTACGTGAGTAGGGGTAGAAAGATTGGTTACGTCATGGAGCTGGCTGAGGACCGAGGACCGCCGGCGCACAGCACCCTGAAATGAACCGCTTCTCTTGAAGGTACTCACTACCTCCATCTGTGGGAGAGAAAATGAGATAAAGGTTGGCTTGCACTGTGGTCCTGGGGACCGCACGGGGGTGGGGCTAGGTGGGGACGGGGACCATGCTGGGCGCATATCGTGACAGCAAAGCCTCATGGGGGTCGCCGCGGTGCTTCCGATGGGACCGTGGCCAAGGCCCTCGGCCTCTGCGTCATCCATCAAGAGACGGTTTGCTGAGCGAATGATTCGGGCTCAGAAGACTTGGGGCGCTCGGGGATTAGTGATGGATCGGGTGCACCACAAACGATTTTAGGGAGAGCCATTTGCATTCACGATATGCTCATTGCAAGCCACTCGTCAATAAATACCTGTGTCTGGCAATACTTTGTTATCCTAGGTCAGTAGTGCTCAACTTTTTTGCTGCCCCAACACACCTGAGGGATGTGACATGCTCCCATTAGGAACAAGGTCGTGGATGGTGGGGACAGCTGCCCTTCCCCACCCGTCCTTGCTTACATGTCTCTAACCTGGCATCACTCTGCTCCTGTGGCTCATCCAAGTGACTGAGGGGTACTCAGAGGGAAATCTCAATGGAAGAATGGATTTTACAAGAGGGGGAGGGGTTTTCTCAAAGCCCCCGCTTTGTCTTATCAGAATGCTTACCCACAGAGCCACAGGAAGGGCGGGAGGAAAATGGAGAGCTAGGTCTGGGAAGCAAAGATGGCTTTGGCTTTGGCCCTCACCCTTTAAGCTTCCAGGGAGCCTTTGGGAAAGAAGTGCCATGGGGGTGAACTTGCCAGAGACACAGTGTCTTCAGATTTCCCGACCCTGCCTTTGGCTGGTGGGGGGGGGGGGCGGGGAGTGGTGGGGGCTGGGGGGTAGAGCAAAGCCAGGCATGGGTTTCCAGGTAACTGTGGGTGGGTGGGCACTATGAATGTCCTGCCATCAGAAATCTGTGTGTATAGATTCTGGGACGCCAGCCTGCTGTGCCACACTTGGAGTGCTTCTTAGGGAATGACCTCTTGGGTGGGCTATGTGTGTCTGTGTGTGTGTGTGTTTATGGAATTTTTTGGAGTTAGAAGGTGGATCCGATTTCTAGAAAGTGCCTATCTAGAACGATTTCTAGAGAGTTCACTGGATGATGTGAGCAGTATGCATTTTTGGAGCCCAGAGCACACTGGCTGCCTGCTCTGGGCCCGAGGTCATGGACTCTGCTCCCAAGCTCCCAGGTGGCTACGTGGTAGCCACCAGGGTCCGTGGTGTGTCTGACATACGGCCAGCCTCTAGGAAGAAGGCAGCTTGAGTGCTCGGACTCCCTCCATCCCAACCACAATGAAGACGTCCATCATTTCAACCCTTGGATGCACTGTGAGACAGACTTATTGTTGTGTGCCCACTGCTGAGTGCCCATAGGGCTGGCACAGTGCTGAGCGCCCCAACACACTGAAGGAAGATGACCCATGCCATGATGTTGCCATCTCTTTCTATTTCTTCCCTAGGTTGAGATGTTTCTAAGGCTACAGAGATAAGTCTGTCTCAAGAGGGGACTCTTACTGTGGAAAAGGCAACAAAGGAAAGAAAAAATGCCTTTCTTGTCTCTGATTGGGCCTCTCCAAGTGGTGTCCCGATGGGATGATGGTATCAGTCAAAATACCACATCATTTCCCCTCGCCCCCACCCCATCCCAGAAGCCCCCACACTGGGCCAGGAACAAGGCACAGTCACTGCTGAAGCTTCTCTTTGCTTTATAATGGAATGCAAAATAGACCATGTCATGAGTGCTTTGAAAAGCTCCAAGTCCTTAGATTTGAGGACTCATTCTGGAATGAGGGCTTCCCTGGTAGCTCAGCTGGTAAAGAATCCACCAGCAATGTAGGAGACCCCAGTTCAATTCCTGGGTCAGGAAGATGCCCTGGAGAAGGGGTAGGCTACCCACTCCAGTATTCTTGGGCTTCCCCGGTGGCTCAAATGGTAAAGAATCCGCCTGCAATATGGGAGACCTGGGTTTGATCCCTGGATCAGGAAGATCCCCTGGAGAAGGGAATGGCTACCCACTCCAGTATTCTTGCCTAGAGGATTCCATGGTCAGAGGAGCCTGGTGGGCTACAGTCCATAGGGTCGCAAAGAGTCAGACATGACTGAGTGACTAAGCACAGCACTGCACATTCTCAAATGATGTCCTGCCTGGCTGGTGCGCTGCCATGATGGGTGGGCAGCAGGTTAGGAAAGGCCTCCATTTAGCAACATAAAAAGTTGTGGTGGCCTCTGAAATCTTGGGAGCAATTCTGTATTTTGCAAAAGTCATAAATCTAAGGCTGGCTCCCTAGACAATGGTTCTCTTGGCTTGGGGTGTATACAACCTGAGGGACTTTAATTTTCCTGGGCTTTATTTTCTCAGTTCAAGTAGGTATTTTGAGTTAAAAAGAACTTTTAAAAAGTGAGCTACAGTAACGTTGGTTCAGCATTCTTGAGAAGCATGGAGGATTCAATGTGACCAAGTCCAGGGGAGGGAGACTTGAGTGACCTTAGGTAGGTCCCTTCTCTCTGGGCCCCATTTCCTTGTGTGGAAAGCAGGGGTCAGAAGTGTCAGACTCTGTCTGAGGGGACACAGCTAGCTGGGGCACCAGGGACCTCCACCCAGATACCTCGGATGGGGGCAGGGCTGCTGTCTTCAGCTCACTGATGGGATTAAATAGGCTCTGCTGCACAACCTGCCTGGCATGACACCCCAGAGCCAGTCGGAGCCGGGACAGGGTGGGTAGAGGCTCACAGATGAGCAGCAGGAGGCCACAGGGGAGAGCTAGACAGCTGGCATCAGAGGCTCTTCCCATTCTACCGGGCACTCGCTGTTCTGGCTGGGCCGAAGACATCCTTCTCTGGCTATGCTGGTGCTTGGGATGCCAGGAGGCATGAGCCAGAGGCTGGGAGAAGCCCCTTGGGACCCCAGGGAGCTCCTTCACATGGTGCTCTTTGGTGCCCCCTCACCCAGCCCTATAGGATCCCAGGCTCTGGGTGACCCAGGATCCTGCAGCTTTGGAAAGTCCCCCGGGGCATCCTGCCTGCCTCTGATGCCAAGTGTAGGCACAGCTGCCCTGAGTGTGTATGCCCTGGTGGCAGCAGGGAGTGGACTCTTAGAAGGCTTCATGGGATGAGGAGCTAAGGAGGCCTGGGACCCAGACAGCAGCCAGCATGGAGGCATAGTAGCATGGGGGAGCAGAGAGGGAAGTCTGGAAAGGCAGCAGGGGTTCTCGGGGCACAGGGCGCATGGGTCAGGAGAGAGCCTGAGAGCTTCTGGCCAGTGCTTGGGGAGGAGACAGGGGCGCCTGGAGGCTAGGACCCCAAGGTCTGTGCGGGAGCAGCCAGTGAGCTGCGCACACCAGGAGGGCACTTTGGGATGAATCCATGGTGATGGGTGAGATGCTGCAGGCAGATGCCAGTGAGAGCTGTGGGCTGAGGTCCCCACCCAGGCCAAGGGGCCCATGGCGGGAAGTTGCCTAAACAGGGGCTGGGCAGTGTTCTTCCCTCCTGTGGGTCTCCAGGGGAAGAAGCAGTTGGAGCTGGCTCAGGGCAGTTGGGGCTGGGGGTCCGGAACAGAGCGTGGAGAAATGCACAGGAGAAGCAGGGAATAGTAAGTGTCACAGACTGGCTAGGTTGGCAAAGAGCTTCAGGGGTCCAGGGTGGACACAGGAAACCTCAATCCAGACAGAGACACAGGTGATTAGGCCCGGAGGAGGCTGGTGGTGGCTGGACTGTGGATGCAATGGCCATGCACCCAAGTGTTCAGGGACACAGGAAAAGGGCTGGGGGCAGCTCCAGGTTCTTGGCTTGTGCAGAAGTGATGGAGCCATCCATCAGTGGCTGGGGGGCTGGGAGGAGGTGGGCTTGGGGTGGTGGGGCCTGTGGTCTGGGCTGAGCAGAGCCCCAGCCCAGGGCTGCTGGGTATCTGGCCAGAAAGAGGAGGAGGTGGTTGCCATCTGGAGGCTGTGCAAGGAGGGCCAGGCTTTGGGGAATGGGCACCTCCCCCCTCCACCCCGCCCTGGGGCCTGTGGGATTTCCAGCAGCTGGGGTCACAGCCAAGAGGCGGGGGCAGACCAAGATCTCAACAGTGGGTGGGAGTGACAGGCAAGGAAGAGGGAGAGGGGACAGGAAGTTGCCATGAGAGCAGGGCAGACTGCACTTCCGGAAAGGCACTGGGAGGCAGCAGGAGGAATGGAAGGATGGCCCAGCTCGGGAGCCAGGAGGACGTCTCGCAGACCTTGGTGAGGACTGATGTCAGGCCATGATGAAATCACCAGGGAGTGCCAGGGAAGGACCCGGAGAAACAGCAAGTATGGAACATTCTGGCAAGAAGGCTGGCCGGGAAGAGGTGGGGGCAGGAAGTGAGGGTGGCTCTGTCAGGCAGGCTCTCATGAAGCCTTCGCAAGTGCCCCCAGCAGGGTGCTCATCACGACTGTCTGACTTTCTAGAGGACAGCCGCTGATGGCCTAGACCTTGACCAGCATTGACATTTGGAGATTGGGATGAACAGAATGGACCACCTTGGTGGCCAGAGTGTGCTTCCCAATGAAGTCTTTCCCTAGAATTCACAATATAACCCAATAAATGGCGAGTTCATCAAAGGCTATTTGAAGTGGGCGTCTGCCTCGGCCTGAGACGGTCCTTTTCCCGTTACCTGGGACCACCCCCAGGAAATAAAACAAGTCCCAGTAGCTATTCAAATAGCAGGTGACCTGTGCCTTCGCCTCTCCAAGACACAGCTCTTGGTCACAGCAAACACTCTTAGCTGCCACCTGCACCCACTCTGGGGAGGCCACCTGGGCTCTGAGGGAGTGTCAGGGAGAGGCCTTCTCACTGACATTCTGTCGCTGGGCACTCCAAGAAACTGCCCTTGCGCTCATGGCGACCAGACCCCAGGGCCGCCCTATTGGTCTCAGGCTCATCTCACCCGTTCTCTACCTCTGGCTTGCTGGCCCCTGTCTTGAGGCGCGAGAGCCAGACTGGCCAAGCCTCCCAGTGGCTTACCTGTGTCTGGATCCGGTTGAGGCCCCGGAACCAGAGGATCTGGCCTCTGCGGAGCTCCCGCTCGGCGTGGTCAATCTCTTCTTCTCCTTCAGCCAGCTCCTCGTCAGTCATCTCATCCTTCCCGGGCCCGTGTCCTGCTTCCTTCAGGCACTTAAGCTGGCTGGTGGGGATGGTGGCGATGACCTGGATTGCCGGAGGTGAGGGACAGCAGGAAGAAGTGACTGTCAGAAGTGGGAGGGCCGCTGGGTCTGGAAAGGAACCCACACTGCCCACCTCCCTCAGACCCAGGCCAAGGCCACTCCCCCCGCCTGCTCTGCACCCTTCTTGGCTACTTTCTCAAGGCTTCCTCCCAGTGAGGGGGCAGTGTGTGCCCAGAGGAGCAATCATGCCACCTTTCCACACAGTATGTGACATAAGGGACTCACCTTACCAGACCAAGGTCTGGCTCTGGCCTGGCTCCTAGGAGGAGACCTTTAGGGCCCTGCCTGATGAGTGGGTCTTGGTTTGCCAGGGGCTGAGGGCCGGTGGTCTATGCCACTGGAAATCTTGAGGGCCGGTGGTCTATGCCACTGGAAATCATGGAAATGCTGGAAATCACGGCAGTGTGATTTCTGGCAGGGGCCTGGACCTCATATACCAGTTTGACCTCTGGGGCCCAGAGATCAAGAAAATGAGGTGAGCCACATGGGTGCTCCAGGCCTCCAGGAGTGACTCCCCCTCAAGTCCCCAGACGGCACTGCTCAGGGAACTTCCCTGGTGATGGTATCCTTGCATATTGTCACATTTGGCTCTTAGGAGAAATTGTGCTGCTGATGGTCCTGTGGTGGGGACCTGGAAGCCTATTCCCGCTCCCTCCTGGATCTGCCCTATGTAAGCTTGATCTTGAATGTCCAACCTCCAGACAGTAACATCTGACGTTGAAGCTTCTCGGTCTATGATACTTTGACGTGGTGGCCTGAGGCGGCCTGAGACACAGGATAAAGTATATACTGGACTCAGCCTTCTACACCAATGTTCTAGAACTCTGGAGGAATATCCTTAGGGTCCTCTTGTGTTCCCAGGGCCTGATCTGGCCCCTCCTGGCCTCTGCCCAGCCCCAGTACCCAAGCCCTTTCTTCCTAATGTAACCTTTGGCACTAGGAACTAGCTTTAGCTGCAGCCACAGAGCCAGAAGTGTGAGACTTGCCCTCTGTCAGCTCAGAGGATTTCCTCATTTCCCTTGAGATGTTCTCTTATCCTCTTGAAGGTTCACAGAGGTATTGTGTAGCTTCAAATATGTGAGCATCTTCCAAGTTACCCAATTCTAAAGCACAATTTTCAACTCCTACTGTGGAAAAGGGAGTGGCAGGTGGTTTTACCAGGGCCTGTCACATCCCAGCCATGCTCGTTTGCATGCTCTCCACTGATACTGTCACTTGTGGCTTTGCACCTAGGTCATGGCCTGTCCCAGAGGCAAGACAGGAGCCCCTGGGCTGTCTGCACTTACTCAGACAATTGGGAAGGGAGCACAGGGCTGGAAAAGTGGCAGAGGTAGATGCTTACCTGTCCCCAGACCAGTTCCCCAACACCGACAAACAGGCACCAGAGCCACTGCTCCGTGGACAGTGGGGAACAGCTGAAGGGCTTTCCACCAAACTGGACGATGACAATCTGTGGGAGAGGGGTGGGCAAGAGGTGGGTCCAGCCAGCACCTCTAGCCCTCGGGTCACCCCTGCCTGTGGGCCCAGCTCAGGGAGTCAGAGGGCCTCCTGATTCACCCAGATAGACAGGCCATTCATGGGAGAATTCCTTACTCCAGGCTCCTTCCCTTCATCTCCCCCTCAGCCAGTGCTAAAAAAAAGCTTCCCAGACCAGCTGACCACAGGCTGTGGGTGTCGTGCCAGTTGGGCTCAGGGCCTTGCTTGTTGCCAGGAGCCCGCTGACCCTGGTGCCCCGGACCATCCTCTTTCCAGCATGCAGGTGTGGCTTGGCTGTGCTAGCCAAGTCCCCAGCTTCTGTGGACATGGTGTCTGAATGTGCTAGGTGCTGGACACTCCAATGGGCCTCCTTCAGCCTCATCACTGCTCCATGGGAGGTGGCCTCTTCCCAAGGGCGAGCTTTCCAACTCCAGACCAACTCGTCCTGAGCTTGCACTCCAACTCCCTCTGTACCTGGACTCTCACCCTCCAGGCCAGTGTCCTCCTGCTTTAACCACCCAGGGCCAGGTCTTAGACCATGAGGTAGACAGCCATACACCCAAGAGCCCAGAAATTATTCATACCATCAGACCCTCAGCCTGCTCCCCCAACGTCATAGGTCCTGCCTCCGTTCCCCACTCTCCCTCTGCCTCCCGAGAAGCCTGGGTGCTTCCCCAGGTGTTCCCATGGTGTGGCAGGCCTTCCTCTGAAAACTGCAAGGAAAAAAAACTGGCCTATTGTCCTGGCCTATTGGCCTCACTCTGCCTCACATTTTCTATCAGTATGCCCTGGTTTTGAATGCTCAGCACCTCCTGGAGAGCTGAGTGACCAGCCTGGTACAGGGAGAATCGCCACAGGAAACTTCTGGAGCTAGGGTGGCCTCTTGCCAAGGAATCGAGTGCTAGATATGGGAGTGGCAAACCTGTGAGAAAACCTGTGAGGTCAGCTCTGGGGAAGATCCACTGAAACCCTCTGGAACTGAACAGGTGAGCCTGGGGCCAGGCCAGGGCTTTTGAAGATGAAGATGCTCAGAGGGCTGGGCATCGGGGAATGTGGGCAGGAGGGGAAGAGAAGCCAAGGCTGGTGTGGAGAGTGGGGTGATGGTCCCCTCTCCCCCATCTTTTCCAACAGTGGAGCCGCCCATCCTACCTGGATAGCAAAGGTTCCTAGCACGATGGTGCAGAAGATGGGGTTGCTGAAGATGCCATGGAACACATTGCGCTCGCCATGGATCTTGCGGGCATTGATCTCGTTGAAGAGCTGCATCATGACGAAGGTGTTGAAGATGATGGTGTAGTGCTCAGAGGGTGGCGAGTGCAGGGGAGCGTTCCGTCCACTGTCAATGTCAAAGAAGAGCTCCCCTGCAAGCCCAGGGCCACATGAGGAGAGCTGGACCCAGGTGGGTGATACCTCCCACCGGGTGATACAGGGGGAAGTCATGAGTCCCCCAGCACCCCTGGGCTAACCCACATTAGGTCACAGCAAAGGCTGGATCCTGACCACGGGGGCTGTCACCCAGGATAGGAGTGTCCCCAGGACATGAGTGAAGACAATGAAACCCATTTGCACATTGACTTGAGCTAGGGAAGGAATGGGAACTGAAGTCTCAGGGCAGGCCTGACCCCCCTCTGCCCTGCCTGTCCTGTCACAAGGACCAACCTTGGCTTAGTCATGAACAGCTTTTGCTCCCAAGATTGCACAGAAAGGTCCCATGAGAGTATCCCCAGGAGCTGTCTTTTGGTGCCCCCAAAAGGCGTTTTGCGTGAGTATTACCCTTGGCCAGCACCATCACTGCACTGAGCTTCAAGTCTGCTCCTAGGAATGTGTGCTGAAAGCCAAGCCACCAAGGGTCACCTGACCCCTGATGTCAGGCAGAGAGGCCACAAACAGAAGAAGTGACAATCCCACTCCATGTAAATAAAAGAACAGCGTAAAAGTTGCTGATGCCAGACACAGAAGAAAACTCCCAGGACAGCAGTGAAGTGAGGGCTGAGGGGTCCTCACTGGAAATCAGATTCCCAAGTACCTGTCCCTTCCACTGCTACACAGGGCCAGAGCCTATGTGGCTCTGGATCAACCTACCGACAAAGAGCAGGGTGAAGATAATGGTGAGCTGATAGACGGCATGGCCCAGGATGTTCTTCATCATGGTCCGTGAGATCAGGGGCTTGTCCCGGCCGTATGGCTTCCGCAGCAGCAGCGACTCAGTGGGTGGCTCTGTTGCCAGAGCCAGAGAGGCGAATGTGTCCATGATCAAATTCACCCACAACATCTGCACGGCTTTGAGAGGAGAGTCCTGTGGAGAGCAGCCAGTCACCCCAACATGGGCCTGGAACCCTCACTGGTCCCCCCACACCCTGGGAAGAAACTCAGGTAGGAGTCAATGTCACTGGAATTTAATTCAAGTGAAATTGCAACAAATCCAGCCTTCCTGTAACATTCTGACATTTCTATCCCTATGTTTCCTTAAGGTGAGCAGAGAGTTTTCACTGGCTCTCAGATTGCTGCTCTTAAAATGTTGTTAGTCTCCCTTCTTCTCTCACCTGCTGGCATTAATGTAGAAGATGTGGTCCCAATTGTTAGCAGGAGGTTGCCACCCCCTTGTCAGTTGCCCCAGACCATAAAAGAGCATGATGGATGGGTACTCTCCTGTGCTCCCATGCCCATGGGCCAGGAAGAGGTAGAAACTGCACTGGGCCTTCCTTCTCATCACTTCTGACTTCTTGGTTAAAAATGAGCCTCACAGAAGATAGACACCAAGGACATCCTGTAGGAGTCCATTCCTATGAAACTTCCAGAACTGACAGATCCATGGAAACAGAAAGCAAATGGGTGGGTGCCAGGGGTGGGGGGAGAGGAGAGTGGAGTGTGGCTGTTTAGTGTGTACAGGTATAGGTAACGGTTGCATAAGATGGAGACAGCATCAAAACCCACTGAATTGTACACTTTGGTTCAAACGGCTATTATGGTACAGAGGATGTTATGAGGATTTTATCTCAATTAAAAAATACCTTTGAAAGAGAGACAAATTCTGAATACTCACTAATGGGGAGAATTGGATGACAGAAAAAGGGGAAGAGGCTCCTGCAGAGGTTAACCACAGAGTTCCCAGCAGACCCAGGACAAGACTTGCACACACAAGTCTACAGTGGCCACAGGTGGAAACAACCCAAATGCCCACTGATGAAAGGATGCAGAAAATCTAGGTGGTCTATCCATACAATGGAACATCAGTCCACCATCCATAGGAATAAAGTACCTGCTACAACATGAATGGACCTTAAGAACATTGTGCTAAGTGAAGGAGCCAGACACAAATGACCACCTATGATTTGCTTCCATGGAGTCGAAATGCCCAGAAGTGGTGGAAGGCGAGTGGGGAGTGACTGCTGATGCGGATGGCACTTCCTTCGGGGTGATGAAAACACGATGCAACTAGACAGAGGTGATGACGGCACAGTGCTGTGAATGTACTTAAAGGTCATTGAATGGTGAATTTTTGTTAGGTGAATTCTATCTAAAAGGAAAAAAAGTCAGCAGCAAAGAAAAACCTGGCTTCTGCCACTGGGCCCTGAGGCCCAGGCACACCAGGTGGGAGAGCTGTGCTCATGGGAGGGAGAGCCCCAGCACCTACCTGAGTGATGCAGGCACCCGTGAAGGCCACAATCACGGCCACCACGTTGACCGTCAGCTGGAACTGCAGGAACTTGGAGATGCTGTCGTAGACGTTGCGGCCCCACATGACAGCCTTGACGATGCTGGTGAAGTTGTCATCCGTCAGGATGATGTCTGAGGCCTCCTTGGCCACATCTGTCCCTGCGATGCCCTGGGGGGCACACACATACCATGTCCACAGGCCCCTTCCCCAGCCCTCCTTGCTCACTCCAAACGTGTCCTCGTACTACAGAAGTTTTGCTCACAAATGAAGAAGACACCACGCCTGCAGTGGCCTCCCCCTGGTCTTCTGTCGGGTCCCTGTGTAAGGGGCCCCTGGGAGTCCCAGAGAGAGGACACGGCTTCCCAGCCCACACAGGTCACCATGGTGCTGCCCAGCTGGGTTCCCTCAGTGCCCAGAGCTGGGGCTGGGCCCCCTCTGGATATGGCCCTGGGAAGGACTGCTCTGTGCCCCCGGTGCCTGCACTCCGAGGGCCGCGCCCCTCCTTTGAGGTGGGCTGGGAGAGGCCTTGCTTGGTTTCTGCCTTTGGCAGCCGAACACAGCCCGTTTTGTGCCAAGGCCACCCTGCTCAGCTGTTTTTACAGAAAGAACCAGCTTTATTTCAGCCACGAGAGAGATGCACAGAGGAAAAGCTCATGTGGGGACTCAGCTCATCATACTTGGGGCTGAGGTTCACTTGGACTGGACCTGGAGATGGTGAGGCAAATGCTCAGCAGGCAAGTCCCCGTGATCCCCTAGCAATGCAGCCAGTCCCTCGTCACCTTGGGTACCATCACACCAAATACCTTGGCACAAATCACTGGCAGAGGACTGGCTGGTCAGGACGTGAGAGAAAGAAATGTATGGCACTTGGAAACTTGCCTCAATGCTAGCTCCCACATTCCTGCCCAAAGCTTATGCATCCCTCTGTCACAGGGCCTCACCTGGCATGGTGACCCAGACTGGCACAGCAGGCAGCTTACCATGGCAAAGCCCACATCCGCCTTCTTGAGGGCTGGCCCGTCATTGGTGCCATCTCCTGTCACGGCCACCACCTGCCGTTGCTCACCCGTGTTGCTGTCGATGATCCCTGGAACATAGATAGGGGCAGGGCACGGCTCCTGCCATCTGCAGCCCCGGGTGACCAGCCCAGGGGCTGTGGGAGGCCAGTTGGCTCTGGAAAGCCTTTGAGATTGCCACCAAGCCCACTGCCTCCAACTCTCCATACACTCCATCACCTTTGGGACCAAGTCTTGTGCCTTGATTGGCAGCTGCATCCTGCTTCTCCCACCCTGGTCCCTCACCCAGTGAGACAATACAGGGCAGTGGGATTTGGTACAAGGCAGGGGCCTAGCACTGAGTGACTTGGAAAAATGTCTCCTTCTCCCAGGCCCCAGTTTGCCCATCTGCTCTGATGAGAGGCTGGCCCCTACTGGCATCTTCCATTCATACTGTGAGTGCAAGGGAGTGGAGGGGCGAGCTCTGGCCACTCAGCCCTTGGAGGGAGTCTCCATTATTATCCCCATTTTCCCAATGAGGAAACTGAGGTTTGGGGAGGACATAGTGATTTCCTCTGAGACAAAATCTCCAGGAGCCACGTGTCTAGAGCTGAGTAGCCTGCTTCTTAGGCAGGGCCCAGACACCCGCCTGGAAGCTCAGCATTGGGCATCTGGGAGCAGATGACCCACAATCGAGGTGACAGCCACACCCCCCCTGCGTCATGCCACCTGGGCCAGGGAGAAAGCAGGGTGATGAGCGAGCCCACTCCATTACCTTTAACCAGAGTATGTTTGTCGGTGGGAGATGATCGCGCCAGGACCCTCAGCTTAGGCCACACCTTGTCCAGACGCTCCTGCTCTATCTGGGAGGGGAAAGCACGTAGATGCTGCAGTCTTGAAGGGGCTGAACCAAGGGGCAGGGTGAAGAAAGTGCCAGAACCCTGGACCCGCTGGGGCACTGATGGGCGGAGAACTACCTCGCCTTTCTCATTTCGGATCCTCCGGTTGAACTCTTTCCCCTCCAGGCACAGGAAGTCCTCCCCAGGCTGGATGATGCCACACTTGGCTGCAATGGCGCGGGCTGTGTTGATGTTGTCCCCTGTCACCATGCGGACTGTGATGCCGGCTCGCTGACATTTGCGGATAGCTTCAGGGACCTGCAAGGAATAAGATGGGTGGGTGCAGCTGTTCAGGCCAGACGCACCAGTGTCTGAGCTCTAGCCTTTCCTCCATCCAGATCTGTGGTGCCCCTTGTCTCACCATGGGGCCTGGAGGTGGTGGGGGAAGTGGCCTGACCTGCAGGGAGCAGGGTCCCCCATCCCCTACCAGGTGCCTTCTTCCCTGTGCCAGTCCCAGGGAACAGCAACAACTCAGACCCAGGCCCTGACCCCAGGCACAAGGCCAAGAGAAGCCACGGGAACGCTGTTGAGCAGCACCACTGGGGCCATGTCCAGCAAGGTGACTGTAGAAATCACCCAGTTTCCACCAGGGAAGTGGAGACCCACAGCAGCTGAGCCAGGTCCAGTCCCATTAGCAGGCTAGCTGGTGGGGTACCATATCTGTGAGGTCCAGAAGGATGAGAAAAGAACTTCTGGTCCCAGTTGCCCCATCGGTCGGATGGCAGGAGCCATCATGGGCCTCCCCTCCCAGGCCTTGATTCACTTGTCTCTGCATCTCTTATTTTATTTTTTAAATAATATAAAACCTAAGACTTTAACAGCTTCCCTTGTGGCTCAGATGTTAAAGAATCTGCCTGCAATGAAGGAGACCTGGGTTCGATCCCTGGGTTGGCAAGGTCCCCTGGAGAAGGGAAAGGCTACCCACTCCAGTATTCTGGCCTGGAGAATTCCATGGACTGTATAGTCCATGGGGTCGCAAAGAGTTGGACATGACTGAGTGACTGTCACTTTCACACATATATATTCACACACACACACACACACACACACAGATGGGCTTCCAGGTGGCTCAGTGGTAAAGAATCTGCCTGCCAATGCAGGAGATGTAAGAGACGCAGGTTTGATCCCTGAGTCAGGAAGATCCTCTGAAGGAAGAAATGGCAACCCACTCCAGTATTCTTGCCTAGAGAATCCTATGGGCAGAGGAGCCTGGGGGGCTATAGTTCACGGGGTCACAGAGTCAGTCACTCCTAAGCGACTAACACAAGACTAACTTTGGTAAAGAATCTTTCTGCAAGGCAGGAGATGCGGCTTTGATCCCTGGGTGGGGAAGATCCCCTGGAGAAGGAAATGGCCACCCACTCCAGTATGCTTGCCTGGAGAATCCCATCGACAGAGGAGCCTGGCGGGTTAGTCTAGAGGGTCTCAAAGAGTCAGAGACAGCTAAGTAATGAACACTTTCACTTTCAAGACTTTTAGAGCCATAGGGTTGACATGATTAGGTGTTCTCAGGCGGAAATGGGCCATCACTATGGTTCCTCACATGTCCATTTTCCTAACGTAAGAGTAGATTCCAGAAAAGACAGAACAAGAGATCCCTCTGGTGCTGAGGGGAAAATGGGCTATAGGGAGTGGAGACCAACTAGGAGGTGGTGCTCCTGTCCCAGAGAGTGGAGACACTCTTGTTTTTTCGATGAGGATGGGCTGGTGAGCCTTGAGATGGCAGTGTGGAGGGGAGCCAGGGCGACAGTGCCTGAGGGCTGGGAGGGGACAGGAGGCTCAGAGCTCAGGGAACTGGATTAGGAGGTGAGACCTAGGCCTGTGACATGCCCAGATGGGGCCCTGGCGTGGGGTGCAGCCTGGGGAGACCCTTGTGTCCGCTGGCCCCAGCACAACCCTCTGTGAGCTCCCAGTGGGCACTGCTGGAAGCCCGGGGGACAATGTGAGCCTGGGGACTATGTGAGCCTGGGGACAGAGAGTGAGAGAGCCCGCCATGTCCCAGGTGTGGCCTGGCGACCGGGCCTGGGCACCGGGGACAGAGGGGTGATCCAGAACACACATGTGTGGTGGCCGGGGAAGCATGAGCCAAGGGTGGGGGGCAGAGCATCCATGAGACCTCAGGGCAGGTGTCTGGTAGGCTGGGCCAGGCGGGCTGTGGGGGAGCCCTGGCCTGGGATGTCGGGGCACTTGGGAGGCTGAGGGCCCCCCAAGCCAGGGGGTGGTGGCTGTGATTTCTGCCATGGAGAAAGTAGGGAGAGGATGGGTATCCAGGGCTGGGACAGAGTGACCTTACACATCCTGCCAAGTGGCCTAGAAGCCCCAGCCCCGGGAAGGGGCATTGCATCCCGCCCCCTCCATAATGTGTGTGTCTCCTCACTTAGCCTCGATCCAGGACCGTTTCTGCTTTTTGGGGATCCTTGGGAGTTGTCTGGAGACACCCTCCCTTCCAGCAAGTTCCCTCCTGGCTCTGAAGCGTCTGGTAGCTGGCTCTCTGCTGTCACCCAGTGGTCATGACGTGCCTGAGCACGTGGAGCTTCGATCTAGCCTCTGCTTGTCTCTGCGTGGCTGTGGCCCCGCTGGCTCCCTCTCTGGTCTGAAAGACCCTTGGCCTCCCAGGCAGGTAGCAGGAAGCTCCCCTCCGTCTGTAGGTGCCCTCTCCCTCACTGGGTGACTGTCCTTCCTCACCTGCCTCCCTGCTGTCCCAATGGACACAGCCCTGGTCCACTGATGCCTGGTGGCTCCATGTCTGCATGAGCCCCCGCACCCCTCTGGCATAAATACAGCATGCCTACAGGGGCCAAGTGATCCCCCAGGGGCAGAGACATGCCACTGCCAGGCCATCTTTGGGTTGCAGCTGTCCCAGGCCCACAGACATCCTGGCAAGTCTAACAGTGCCATCGGTCTTCCTGCCTGCCATTGGGACACAGGGTGTCCTCCTTGGCCACCGCCTGCTGGCTGGTCCCCATGGTCGGGGGGGGGTGGGGCGTCCTGCCTGGCTTCCCCGTCCTGGCTGTGTTGGTGCCACCTGCTGCCCAGCCTCTCATGTAGCCATTCTCCAGCCAGAGGTGAGCCATCTTGCCCCCAGGGCCCCTTTACCAAGGTGATTTCTGGTTCTTAAACAAGCACCCCATTACTTTGCCTCGAGGGCGCTCTCCCCCTCTGATTCAGCCCACTGGGGCAGTCACTGAGGCTGAGCCTTCGTGGTGACCTTCTTGGAAATTTTATCCAGGTTTTTTCTAAGATGAAGACTTATTATTTTTTTTAAATGTATCTCTGAGAAGAGCACCAACAGGGAAAGGTCTAGGCCTTGCCCCACCCACATGCTTGCCTTCTGGGCTGTTCCATCTAGCCCCGACCCCAGTCCCCAGTCTCAAGCCACCGTGGACCTGCCTCTGCGGTTCTGTCTTAGGATGTATGCATACATCTCAGGCCTCCAACCTTGTATCGATGACCAGAGCTTCAGTTTGCAATGAATATTTATGGGGGAAATGAGGGGAAACTGGAAGGGCTCCTTGGCCCAGGGGGCTGAGGTGGAAGGGCTGGATGGCCTGGTTATGATGCTGTGGACATGGCCTTGGCCATGGCCCTGGGAATCTGGGAACCCCATCTTCCTCTGTCTGTGATAGCTGGGTAGAAAAGTGTAGGGCTGTTGCCGTTGACACTGGGGACAGCAGTGGCGAATGGCTCTGTTCAGAGGGGGAGGCCGTCAGTCTAGGCAAGGGTCACATGGCCTTAGGACTCAGCTTGCCGTGTGGACACAGCCCTCCTCTTTGCCTCAAAGTTTCTCCTTGGTCTGGTGAGGAGAAAGGCTTGTTCTCTGGGTCCCTTGGGGTGGCCCTACCACCCGCAATGGCACCCTCTCATCCTGCTTTCCTGGGAAGCTCCTCCCACTGCCCACCTTCTCTGGGCCCACCCCAGGGCCAGCCTAGTAGGCTCTCTTCCTCCAAGATGGGGTTTCACATCTTGAAGGACATGCACCTCTCCCCATTGCTCTTCCTCTCTAGACCCTGATTAGCTTCTGCCCTGTTGGTGTGTTTCCTGTTCAAGAAAGCTCTGAGTGAAGACATCTCCAAGCACTGGCTCCCTGTGCCATCCCACAGGACCTGCTTAGCTCAGGGTGGGGCGGGCCACCCACCCTCTCGCTCCAGCCAACACGTTTCCCATGGTTTCACCTCCCTGCCTGGCCCTTTCCTTTGCAGGCTTCTCCCACTGTCTGCTCGGCTACCCTCATGACCCTAAGTCATGTAAAGTCACTTCCGGACACCTCTGGCCAGGACCTTTGCTCTGAGCTTTCCACCTAACCATGTGACCTCTCCATAGGGATGTCCGGAACCCCACTCAGCCCCAATCAAAGCTTCAGCTGAGAACTGTCCTCCTCTCTCCCAGCGCTCCCCAAGTACCATGTACCCAGTTCTCTGAACCAGAGCCCAGTCAGCTGTCCCTGGCTCCTCCCTCCCCTCCTCATCATCCCCTCTGGTCCATCACTTTTGCTAGCCTTGGCAGCCATCAGGGTTCTACCTGCTGCCCTCTCTCCCCTGGGAGAGCAGAACCTGAGCCAGGCGTGGATGCCAAGCCAGAGGGGACCTTCCAGAGGGCAGTACAGAGCCTCCCAAAGGGTGCCAGCACTAGAGGACAAGGGGGCTCCAGCACGCCTGGGAGGTCTGAACTGGGCCATGGCCGCCATGCCCCCGAGGCTCTGCCATCGTCCACCTTCCTCACCTGGTCCAACTCTGGCTGGCTGCCGTGTGTTCTACCTAGAAAGCCTGGCAGGGAGGGTCGTGATGGCCAGGAGGACAGGAGGAAGGCGCAGTCCCCTCCTTGCATTTGTGTCCCAAGGCGGAGGCCCTGTGCAGACAAGGACGGCTCCCTCAGCCATCCTGACAAGCTACCTCGGGCCGCACAGGGTCCTCGATGCCCACGACGGCTATGCAGGTGAGGTCGCCCACCACCTCGTTCTCATTGTCCCAGTCGGGCTCCTGGGCGGCGGTGAAGTCCCGGTAGGCGATGCAAATGGTGCGGAGCCCATCGCAGGCCATCGGCTCGATGATCTTCTTCACCATGTCGTCCCGGTCCCGAGGGCGAAAGCTGCGGAGTTCCCCATTGCTGTTCAAGATGTTGGTGCACCTGGGGCGGATGGAGCAGGAGGAGCTGGCGTGAGGCAGGGTAGAGGGTTTCTCCGAGGGGGGTGGTGCTCTGCTGCTGCTGGGGCTTAGGAGACCCCCCACCCTGTTCTCACCAGAACCTCAGAATGTGACCTTATTTGGAAAGAGGCCTGTTGCCAAGTTAAGATGAGGTCATCCTGGATGAGTGTGGGCCTTCAATCCAATTCCTACTGTCCTTATAAAGAGGAGTGAACACATAGAGACACAGACACAGGGACAAGGCTGTGTGATGATGGAAGCAGAGACTGGAGAGATGCAGCTACAAGCCAAAGAAGACCAAGGAGACACTCCAGGGAACATCCTACCCTGGAGGTCTTCCAGGAAGGGTGACCCCGCCCACACCTTGACTGAGGACTTCTGGTTCTGGCACCAGGTTGATGGTACTCTGTTTCCCCAGGAGCCAGGAGCTCAGACGCTTGTGCAGCACATCTTTGCACATTCAATGGGACCTGGCGGGTGTGTGTGTGTGTGTTGCGTTTGCCCTGTTGAGCTTTGGGGCAAGAGGGGGGATGTTAGCAAAAACCCAAGGCTCCAGAAAGGCTGGGATGGGGAGGGCTGACAGGATTTGGGCACAGAAAAGGAAGGAGCAAAGGAAACCTGATCCCCGGGGGCCGGCACGGCCATTGGACAAGTGGAGGCCCCGAGAAGACTGGTGAGGAAGGAAAAAATGTTGGTTGTGGAGATTCTGCTCAGGCCTTTGTCCTGAAGGCTCCACAAGGAGGCGGGGAGGGGGGAGGGGTGAGCACTGAGGTACAATTAGGTCAAGTCTTAGAAGGCAGCTCCTCTGGAGAAGGCAGCTGAGGAGCCAGGTGGGCAGGGGAGGGTGCTTGAGGGCTGCAGAGGTCAAGGCCAAGGGAAGGTGTGAATGCTGAGGGGTAGGGGCAGGCAGGGCACTTGGCAGGGCACTGCCTCAGTCTTCCTAAGAGCTCCGTTGAGATCTAATTCACACAGCACATGACTCACCCGTGCAGTCCCTCCTAGTATATTCATATATTCATATATTCATATATTCATATATTCATAGCTGTGCCGCTATTACCGCTATCACCTCGAGAACATCACTAACCTCTACAAGGAACCTGGCAGAAGCAACACAAGAGGAGAGATAAATTGGACTTCCCAATTGAAAGACATTTGTGCACCCAAGGACAAATCAAGATAGGGAACAAGAAATCTATCAAGGGAGTGAAAAGACAGCAGCCCACAGAATGGGAGGAAATGCTTGGAAATCAGATATGTGTTAAGAATCTAATATTCAGAATGTACAGAAAACTCTCACTGCTCAACAATAAAATGACAAAGAATTCAGATCCAAGATGGGTAAGGGCTGGAATAGACATTCCTCCAAAGGAGCTAAACAAATGACCAATAAGCGCATGAAAAGGCACCAATATCCCTAGTCATCAGCAAAATGCAGGTCAAAACCGCCATGTGATCCTGACGGCTATAACAACAGCAGCAACAATAATCAGGTAATAACTCGGTGAGGATGAGAAGCTAGAACCCTTAGGCACTGATAATGGGAAGGTAAAGTGGGACAGCTGCTGAGGAAAACCGTTTGGCATTCATCAAAAGATGAAACATGGAGTTACCAGTTTTGCTCCCAGGAATATACCCAAGAGAGCTGAAAATACGTGTTTAAGCAGAAACTCTATGCAAGCCTTCAAAGTGGCACAACTCACGGTAGCGAAAAGGTGGAAACAACTCAACGGTCTGCCAATGGGACAACTGGATAAGTAGAGGGTGGTCTGTCCATGCAATGGAATGTTATTCCGTTGCAGAAAGGGATGAAGCACTAAGGGCTGCAATTCAGATGAACCTTGCAAACCATGCTCCGTGAAAGAAGCCAGATACAAAGTGACACATCCTGTATGATCCCTTCATATGAAATGTCTGTAATAGGTAAATTCACAAACAAAAAAGCAGATGTTGTTGGTTATTTGTTTGGTTGTTTAGTCACCAAGTCGTGTCCGACTCTTGTGACCCCATGGACTGTAGCCCACCAGGCTCCTCTGTCCATGGGATTTTCCAGGCAAGAATACTGGAGTAGATCCATTTCCTTCTCCAGGGGATCTTCCCGACCCAGGAATTGAACCTGAGTCTCCTGCAAGAACTGGGGTGATGGGGATAGGCACGGGGTTTCCTTTGGGGTTATCAACTTGTTCTGGGACTGAATGCACTTTAAAGTGATTAAAAGGGCCAGTTTCAGGCTACTGTCTATTGCAATAGGAAAACCAGAAACGCCATAGCCTTTGGCTAGCCCCAGTCCCACCCACTCACTTTTTCAGCAGGATCTCTGAGGCGCCCTTGCTGAAGAGGCGGAAGCCACCATCAGGCGTGCGGATGACCGTGCTCATGGACTTGCGGACCGAGTTGAAGGTGTACACTTTATAAAGCTTATCTTCGGGAATCTGCTCCCGCACTGGCTGGAAGTCCCGCTTGAGGTCCAGGACGAAGCCAAGCAGAGCACACTCCGTCTTGTTGCCCACTTGGCGTGGGAGGGCGCCTTCCTTCTCTGGAGGCTGTGAGGTGAGGAGAACCAACGTGGCCCTGGGGGCCCCAAGTCCACCCACCTTACTGTCCTTGGACCCCAGGCCAGCCTTGGCCTCCAGCGTGGACTGGATGGGCAGCTTTCCCTCCATTCACTGGGCTGTGAAGGGCTTCCAGAACCTACAGGCCCTGCCCAGGGTTCACAGATGAGGAGGGAGCCCAGAACACCAGAAATGATTGTGGCCCTGCTCAAAAATGTCCTTAAGAGAACCTAGCCAGCCCCTGGCGACAGCCCACCCAGCAGCCATGCCTTGCCGCCCCTGCCTGGGCCCGCCCACCGCTGGCTCCCAGCTCACTAGTATTTTGGTGGTGTAGGCACTGTTGATGGAGATGGCATGGACCAGGATGTCGAGGATCTTGGGGGTCAGGGCACTGGGGGCCGGAACCTCTTTGTAGTGGGTGTCCCCAAGGTAGGACTGCACCACGGTCATGCGGTTGGTGGTGAGTGTGCCTGTCTTGTCAGAACAGATGGCTGTGGCATTGCCCATGGTCTCGCAGGCATCCAGGTGGCGGACCAGGTTGTTGTCCCTCATCATTTTCTGTAAAGGGCACAGATGGAGGCTTGGGTAGCTAGCTGTCCTGGGGGAGGGGATTGGCCCAGGGGGTGAGGGAGCAAGAAGCACAGCTCAGATGGGCCAGGATGATGCCCCTGCCCGGTGCCCCATCTCAGGCAGGCCCTTTGGGTTCCCCACCCACCACGATATTTGCCTTCCCCCCCTGTGTCCTAGGGGTCATCCTTCGTCTTCTCCCCCATCTCAACTCCCTGCCCCCCTGGGACCCTGCCCTCATCCGGCAGATGCTGGCTCGTGGTGCCCCCATGTCCAGGAGGCCGGGTTGGGCAAGGATGTCCAAACCCAGCTCTGCATCCCTGCTCGCCATCCCCCATTCTGCCCCTGAGCGATCCCAAACTTTATCTGGTCCTTGCTTGTTCAAGCTGCTTAAGGGCTTTGTGCCTCGAGTCCTGGTTCTGTATCCTGGTACCATGGGATTCGTATCCATGGTGTGTTGATTTTATTACCTTGACAGAGTAAGCTAAGGAGATGGTGACAGCGAGAGGCAGGCCCTCCGGGACAGCCACAACCAGCACGGTGACACCGATGATGAAGAACTTGACGAAGTACTGCACGTAGACAGGCGTGCACTCCGCCAGCCACACCCGGCCGTCTATGACGAAGGTCTCGATCACAAAGTAGAGGACCAGGATGATAACAGTGATGGCGGACATCACCAGCCCTGCCACAGGCAGTAGAGGCAGGAAGGGAGAGCAAGACGGAAGAGATAAGGGATGCTGCAGCCTGTCCCTGGACTCTTGGAGGGTCACAGTCCATCCTCACCAGAAGAGGCGGAAGCGGGCCCTGAAGGCTGTCATGTGTCCCTGGCCGGTCCCCTGGCTGATTGGCCCATGGTCCCCATCCCTTTTCCCTTGCCTACTTGTTCTCTTTGGCCCAGCCTCAAGCCCAGGAACCCAGCGTCCTCCCTGCCCACCAGGTGGCCCCCCGGCTACCCCATCGACGGCCCCCACCTGCTTTCCCAATCTGCACAGCCAGTTTGGTGAGCTTTCCCTGAAGGACTGACTTCTCCTTCTTGGGCACGTTGGCTTTCTTCTTCTCCCGCTCCTCCATCTCCCCGCCCTCTGCGCTCTTTAGGGGCTGCATTTCCATGGCGACAGCCCCATCCTGTTTCTTCGCTGTACAAAGGAGAAGCCCGAAGCCAAGGTTAGGACCTGCTTGCTGGGGTGACGGCTACAAAGGGGGCTTTCACAGGGCAAGCAATGGCACGCCAGCCCTCCTCTCTCATCAGCCCAGGCCCTCCTGAAGTGGGCGCTGTCCAGGGCAGGACCGAGATGCTCCTCTCTGGGCCTCACAGGGGAAGAGAAGACAGACAGAAGCACTGCTAACTGGGGCATGCACACAGAGTGGCCAGTCCTATGATGCCCCAAGCCTCAATACCCAAGAGCGGAGACCTGGGGTCCATGGAATGTTCCAGAACCCAGAGCTGACTCTGGCACACTGGCGTCTAAACCATGTCCCCACTCCCCTCAGGGAGGCCCAAGAATCCCCGTGCTGTCCTCCCCTGCTCTTGGCTCAGGCCTTTGCTCCTCTCTACTAGCTGTCTATCCACCTCCTCTCTGGAACTAGCAGTCCCGTCACAGCTCCCCTGGTGCACGCTAACTTAGTGGTGCTGTGTTCCTCACCATCCCTTATGGTCCCTCCACCACCCAGAGGGGGCACCCAATGCTGCCACTCATCCTCATCTCCACTCAACAGGCTCTCAGTGACTCTGCACGTCTCCTGCCACCTTGTGGGGTCAGCCAATCCCTGTGGCCCCATCTCCTAGCCCTTTAGCTGCAGCCTCAGTGACACTCAACATCCCACCTAGCTGGACCACTCTAGCCTCTGCCCCCAATGCAGTCTGCCACTCCCTGTCCCAGCCTGAGCCCTGGCCATTGGACTAACCTCCAGTCCCAAGCGCCCGTCCAACCACCAGCAGCCTCTGAACTCTTTGTCTGCCTCATCCAAGAGGGCAGCAGGCCTCAAAGCCTCAGCAGAAAGGCCACTGAGCTGGGAACCCATTGGCCCCACAAGGTCTTGGGTGAGTCTTCTGGAGCATCAGATCCCTCACCAGGATGCGAGCTCATGGGCCATCTTTGTGCACTCCTGGCAGGGTCTGCTGACTGGCTGCCCACCCCACTCACCTGGCCTCCAGGTCCTGCCCCTGCAGCCGAGGTGGGCGCCCCCCCCACCCACCCTGCCTGGCACCCTCTGCCACCCATCCTGAGTGCAGAGCGCCCATTACCTTTGGTCTGGCTACTCTCCATCGCCCCATCCTGCTGCTTGCCTACAACGGAGAGGAACGACAGACACGGAGACTTGAGAACACCACGTGGCCCTGGTAACACACACGCACATGGGACAGCGGGGCACAAGACACTGCAGCCAGTGTGTGCGGGAGGAGGGGTGGGCGGTGAACCCGCAGGCCAGAACCAGCACAAAGGATTTGCCTAGATCAGTGGTCCCCAACCTTCCTAGCCCCAGAGACTGCTTTCATGGAAGACAACGGCTCATGTCCTGCTGTGCAGCCCAGGTCCTACATGGAGCGGTATCTATCCAGGGCTCGGAGAGTTGCGGTTCCCTGGCCTAGATGGTTCCTGAGCCCAGTGGCCTAGAGATCAGCTTTCTACACAGCACAGCTGTGGAGGGAGAGGAGTTGGCCAGGTTCAGGACACCCACAGCACTGGAGGGAGCATCAGGGCTGGACCCCAGGTGGATATGTGCGGGGATCCTTTGCTGATGTGCTTTGCCACCATAAAGCCTGAAGCTGCCTGCTAGGAACGGTGGCAGTGACTGGCTTCCCCGTGTCAATGCAAACGGTGCCAGCTGTGCCTCTGGTTTGCAAGGTTGGCAAGGACTGTCCCACTGGGAGGGCTCAGGAGAGCCAGCAGGTGAGGGGCTTCAGGCTTGGGGGTTCGGGTTCTGTACCCCAGCTCCTCTTGCTTCACCTACACCCAGGAGAGCTCTCCAGAAGCCATACACAGACAGCCCTACGTCCAAAGACCACTGATCCCAGGCAGGAAGGGCTTGCGTGGGCTGCTTCGTCGGCCCCCACAGAATAGCTCATGATCACTGGAGATCCTGTGTGGTCTGGGGGGTTCCAGGCAATCAAGAGAGGCTCCTTCCCCACCCTCATGGGGGGTTGGTTGGGCGCATTCAGAGGCGAAGGGGTGGGTGACAATCCAGCACGAGGAAGGGGTATTGCTCTGTGATGGGGGGAGCCTTCTGGAGGAGGGAGGGAGGTTTGAGATGAGCACAGCCAGAAGATGATGGCTGGACCTGGCCTGCAGAGGGGTCAGGAGCCAAGGGAGGGGAGGAGGAGGAAAGACAAGTCAGCCCAAAGAGGACCACGAGGAGTCAGGCCAGAAGGCAAGAAACAGCCTTTGGTGGTCAGGGAGCGCTGAGCCCGCAGGCAGGATGGATCACAGTGGAGGTGGGGAGAGAGTGAGACCCCACCTTCCAATCTCCAGTGCGCAGTAGTGGGTGCAACGTCCCCTCCCGGAGCCTGGCCAGGTCAGCTTCCCCTCGGGGCTCCCTTCCTCTAGGAAGCCAGGTGCTGGAGATACCTTCTACCTGACATAGCAAGCGGGGGACAGGAGCTGGGGCTGCGGGGACCCAGGGAGCTGGAGGTCAAAGATAAGGAGCCTAGGACCAAGGCCTTCAGGCCTCTGACATTGAAGGGGCCTAGTGGGAGGGGAGGAGCCCGGGAAGGAACGTGGAGGGGGGCGACCTGCCAAGCAGCCATCAGGATGTCACTGGAGGGTCACTGGGGACTCCAGTCCAGCCTAGGGGAGGTCCGGGGCCTGCCTACCCACCCACTGGCAGTCCTGAGGGCCCCAGGGTGCTGCCTGTGCAGAGACACTGGGCTGAGCCCTGCAGGGAGGGGAACCCACGAAGGGAACCCAGGCCCAGGCTGCCAGGACCTGGGGCCCTGGGAAGCCTCTAGGCAACAGCAGCTCACCATCTCCTCCAAGGAACACAGTGGCCCAGGAAGAGGGACATGAGGAAGTCTTTCCTTACGTTGACCTGTCCCCGTGTTCCTGGGCTGGCAGACTGATCCCACCTGCGCTCAAGGCCCAGTGGCCTTGATTGACTGGGGTGGAGCTGGTGACTGGTGACCCACTGCCTATGTCCGCAGGACTCTGGCTGCAGGCATCTGGCACATGGTCCCTCTGTACCAGTGTGTGTCTTTGTACTTCTAGTGGGCCCAGGGGGCTTCACTCAGAGGTGGGGTGCACATGGAGCAAACGCCATTCCTCACCTGCTTTGTCACAGGAGTGGCCTAAGGGGAGATCCAGGTCAGTGCAAGGTGAATTGTAAGCAGATGTTGTGAGGACTGCAGGGGTCACCTGCCATGTATGGGGCTCAGGATGGTGGCAAGGGGAGGAAGCTGGGTAGCCATGTGCCAGTTTGGATACAGAGCTGGGATCTCTGAAGACATCTGTCCCTCGACAGTGCTTTCCCTTGGGGTGAGGACCCCGGCCCCCTCTCAGCTTCCTCTGCCGTGATGGCCTTTAGGGTGCCCAGGCCCTCCTACTTGGGAGCCCTCCACCTCCGCTGTGACACCTAGCTGTCATGGTGGCCTGGGACCCTCAGCACCTCACCATGGGGGCTGAACACCCCCCCCCCAAGGATGGCACTGAAGCACTCTTCCAAGCCAGGGTGGCTGGTCTCTGCCTTCCAACTCCCTACCTACTCAAGCAGGGCTGTCCCCACACCCTGGTACACCTTCCCCCCCGGGCATATATTCCCGAAAGCCTTCAGGGCACAGCCACCCAAATGAAATTGTCTCACACAAGACTGGGGGCCCCAACCTGCTGGCTCTGGGGAAAAGACCTCAGAAGAGGGGCCTCCAAAAGGAATTCCAGGAGAGAGGGTATGGGCTCCCACCCACCGAGGGCTGGTTCTCGTCAGTGCCAGAGCAGGGACGGGTTGAGCGAGGGACCACTAGAAGGCAGGCTCAGAAGAGAGAGCAGGCTTCATACAACGGTTAGTGCTGCCTTACCTTTCTTATCCTTCTTCTCTTCCTCCTCTCCACCAGCTCCAAGCAAGGTAAAGATGATGCCCGTCTGGGAATTCACACCCACGGCCGTCACCACCATTCTTCCAGAACCTTCCATGACATGAGTGCCTGGCACAGCAACACAGAGGCTGAGACAGACATCTGTACCATGGGCTGGGAGGCACGCTCAGCACCTCCATGTCTTGTCCCAGGCCTCCCAGGACCAGGAGCCCTGCTTCCCCTGGGGCTCACCTGACAGCAGCATGGGGTCCTTGTCTGTCGACTTACGCACATGGTCCGACTCGCCCGTCAGGGAGCTCTCATCGATCTTGAGGTCGTTGCCCTGGATGAGCACGCCATCGGCAGGCAGCAGGTCTCCTAAGGTCGGCCAGGCAGCCAGAACCACAGACCGTCTGTGCGTCTGAGCAGCCTTCCTCCCCACTGCCTCCCACCACTCCCAGAGGATGTCCCCTTGGGCCTGGGTAGCCACCCATCCCCAGTCCTGTCGTCCAGCTGCCAGGGATCCAGGCCCATAGAAGCACCCAGCTGGGTGTGCTGGGGGTGCTGCCCTGGGTGCACTCACCATACTTGACCTGGGCGATGTCCCCCACCACGAGCGTGGCCACGGGCACCTGGAGGAGCTGCCCATTCCGGATGACGGTGAACTTCTGCTCCTGCTCTATGCGACTCTGCAGGCCTCGGAACTGCTTCTCTTTGCTCCAGTCGTTGAAGGCCGTGACCAGGACCACGCAGATGACAGACAGCAGGATGGCGGCCCCCTCGATCCAGCCCGCCTCAGCTTCCCCTTCGTCTTCGGCCCCAGCCGACACATTCCCACAGGCTGCGCCCGCCCAAGGACAGAAGGGAAGGACGGAGGCGACAGATGAATTCCTTCACTGGCTCCTTCCTGGTGCCGGTACCTCCTAGGACCCTCCCCTCCTCTGGCCCCTCGGTGGTGCAGCCCTCGGCCCGCCCTGCACACCCACGCCCCGCCCCTCCAAGTCCGCCCCTCCCCATGCTCCGCCCCCTCAACACCCCGCCCCCGGCGCCCCTCCCCTCCACCCCCCACCCCTCACCTTCGCTCTCCTCCCCGGGCGGTGCATAGAATGAGAGGCCCAGGGACACGATGGCAGCCACCTCCAGGATGATGAGGGTCACATCCTGCAGGGCCTCCCACACCAGCTGTAGGAAGGTCTTGGGCTGCTTGGGGGGGATGAAGTTCTGCCCGTAGATCTGCCTGCGCTTCTCCAGGTCGTTGGCGTTGTCAGCCAGGCCTGTGTAGTGCGGGGATGCAGAGCAGAGGCACAAACGGAGACGATGGCAAAGGCCAGCCCCGCACCCCCCCCCCCCCCCCCCCCCCCCCCCGCCCCGCTCCCTTCTCCACATCCGCCCATCTCCCCTTCTAGACTGAAAGCTCCCAGGAAGCAGAACCGCACTGGCCCAGCGCCTGGAGCCCTTCTGCAAAGCCTGGGGGGGCACATGGGGGCGCAGGCAGCATCTCCAGCTGCCTGGATGGCACAGGTGTGCGAGCACGTGATAGCGCAGAGATCCCAGCATGAGGAAGGGCTGGACCACCCTCCCATACGTCTGGGTGGGGCCAGGAGCTCACACCCCCCTCTGCATCCTCACAAGCTGCTGTGTGTGGGGTGGCAGGGAGGGAATGCAGGGTGCAAAATCCACACCCACAAAGGGGTGGCCCCAGGCACTCATTTCAGAATCTGTGGCCTGACTTCTCATTCTTGGGACAACCCACTTCCTACCCAGGTCAGCATCAAGGCCTTTGGGTCTCTGCTTTCACAGAGTGAGTCTCCTCAGCCTCATTCCTGAAGGCAGCGAAAGCTTCCACATGGGACTGGCATTCAGGCCACTGCCTCCCAAGGCCAGACATACCCTTGGCCATCTTCCCCAGGGGCAGACACAGTGCCCTGGTCCCACCTCAGCCCTTGGGCTTCGGCTTCCTTCCAGGCCCTTCCACAGGACCCCTCCACCCCAAAGCTTTCTGGCTTTTCAGCACCCCCAAGTGCCTGGCCCCACACTGACACCTCATGGACTCCGTGGCTTGCAGTTGCCAGCCCTGAGGAGCTACAACTCCCATGGCCTCCAGTGTGGAGGGGCGGCAGTCGGGGTGGGGCAACCGGAAGGGCTGGGATCCCAGCCCGTGGGGTGCTCCTTGTTGGCTTGGAAAGCCACACAAGACGTGGTTCCAGATGACTTGAGAAGATGAACGTGCTGAGGGTGGTATAGAGGAGTCCAAAAGAAGGAGGGTGGGCATGTGCTGGGTAGGGAAAGCTGGTTTCCGGGAAGGGGATGATGGAGCCCCTTGGGGTGGAAGGGCCGACAGGAACATGCCCTCTGAGCTAGGTGGCGGCCACACACTGTCTCCCCCCAGCAGCAGCCACAGCTGCCTCTGCCCTCCTCCTCTGGCCTCACTGTGCTTGGGCCCGGCCGCGGGTCAAGTTTTTGGAGGCTGTGGTCTCCCACTGGGAGAAACTGAGAACCTCAGCTCCTAAGGGCCCGGGGACCCAGCTGAGGGCTTGTGTCCCACTCCCCTGACCTACAGAAGATATGAAAAGTGGGCTTACTACTCAGAAGGTTCTTGAACTCTGAGTCTCCCAGACACCCAGGGTCTCCACTACCCCCACTCTGGGAAAAGGCGCTGACTTGGAGCCACCAAGAACCACAGAGGCCCCACCCACTGTCTAGAGAGCCCCTGGGCCCCCGTCACACCTCAAGAATCTGCACGCTGCCTGCCCGGCCCCATCTGACCAGCCGGGCCCTCAGGGCCCCTTCCCCAGGAGTTTCCTCTTTCCCTCACTTGGCCTGTCCGTTGGCCTTGGTTTGCCCTTGATGCTGCCACAATGCCTCTCTCTCCCTTGCCCTAGAGCAGCCCGAGGCCTTGGCCTTCCTGTTGGCGCCGGGGTCTGGAGAAGTGCTCATGGGGGCAACCCAAGACAGCCAGCAGCAGCCCCTCCAGTTCCGAGCACACACTGGTCCTGCCCTGGTCCAGGCTGCAGGGGCAGCGGCCGGCGGTTGGCATGGACACAGATGGGCACCCTGCCCGGACCAGAGGCCAGATGCCATCAGAATTGGATTAGGACCACATCGTGCGGCTCTCCGCTCATCTGCCTCTCCTTTCCATGAGTGTCAGTGGAGGCCAGCAAGGGGAAGGGCCGCTCACCCTAGCCTGGCCTAGGCTCCCAGCTTCTGGAATTTTCTTGGATGCACTTACTGCCGGGAGGAAACCCAAAGTCCCCTCCTCCAATATAGCATGCACCTGCTTGGCCTGCTGCCTCGTCCCAACCTTGCCAGGGGGTGTGTGGGGGCCCTGAGGCTCAGCTAAGCTGCTCTCCACCCCCCCTCCCCCCAATCCTCGAGCTCAGGTCACTGTGTCTGAATGACAGTGGGAGCATCTAGGTGGGCTGGGACCTGAGCCTTCTTCTGGATGCAGAGCGGGCCGGCTGGCTCCCTCTGCCATGGCTGGGCCACCCACCTGGGCACCTGCTCTTCTCTAGGCCTGCCCCTCCACCGGGTGAGCGCCAGAGCCGCTGTGGCAGAATCGGGCATGTTCCCAGGGGCCTTGACATTTTAAATATTTAACAAGGCCTGACAGGCAGAGGAAGGAGCTGCCAGCTGAAGCCCATCTGCTTCCTTTTATCTGGGAGAGGCCAGAGCCCTGGTGGCTAAATGGCCCTCTACCCTGGGCCTCCCTCCACCCAGCCCCAAGTTGGGGGTGGGGGGACAGGCTAGGAGGAGGGGAGGATAGAGATCCTCTGGCCCCGAGCCAAGCCATCTGCCCCTGATGGATCGCACACCTGCACCAGGCTGGGGCCCTTGAGAGCACAAAGCAGGAGGGACGCAGGCAGGCCCTCGGTGCTCCTGACCTGGCCAGGTGGGTGTACTCTCACCCAGCCTCAGGCCCACCTCCTCTGCGGGGAGCAGGGGTGCATCTCTACCCCCTGTTGCAGCCCTGGTGTCATCTGCACACAGATGGAGCTAGGGAGCAGGAGACAAGGGCGGCAGCCAGGGCACTGGTGGACAAAGGTGTGCCAGCTGAGACAGGGCCGACAGGATCCATCTGCGCTGGCTGGGGATCATCCTGGCACCGGCCTGGGGTAGCCCTAGTAGCCCTGCCAGGGAGGTGGCAGCTAGGCCAGAAATGCTCTAGCTGGTGAAATCCGGGGCCAAGCCTGGCTGCCCCCCAGGGGGTCCTGGCCTCCCAGCAGACCCATAAGGCCTCCACGCCCAGAACCTTCTGGAGGACACAGAAGGGGGACAGCACGTGGGGAACACTTGGTCAAGGGCCGCTGCCCCTGAAACCTTGCTGAGGTTTCAGTTTAGGGCCCATCCTGCCAGCATGTGCCATTCGGTGCCAGCTTCCTCCCTTACTCAGCTTGGGTACTTCATTGCTATTTCAACCAGAGAAGAGATGTGAGTGGGAACCACTGGTGATGGAGGCAGGGGGCAGCGGGGCAGGTTGCCCCATGCAGAGCATCTCCCACTCTAGTGGAAAATGGTTGCCCAGGGAGGGCACAAGGGCACAATCGTGGTCATGGTTTAGTGAAGAGTGCCTCTGGGAAGCGACTGCAAGCCCTGTCTGCCCTGGGGCTATGGAGCCTCTTCAGGGAGGAGCGTGGGGAGGTAATGGCTCTGCACCGCTGGCATACCCGCCCTGCTGGCAGACTTACCCTCGGTGGGTGAGGTCTTCAGCCTCCTGCAAAGCCCGCCCACGTCCCCATAGGCCTCCTGGACTTTCTGCAGTGCCTCGGCCCCCCGGAGCTCCATGAGGGAGCGCAGCTCGGCCAGCGTGCACCCGAAGCCGCCTGCATGTGGGGCCTCCCGCTGCTGCTGGGGTTTGGGGTGGAACTCGATGGAACTGTTGGCCACGTCGCCCATCCTGCCTGTGGCACGGGGGCGGGGGTGTTCTCGCAGGTGCAGCCTCCGCCGGGGGCAGGCGGCCCCCCGAGGTCCCAGCACCGGGGTGAGGTGTAGCCAGGGGGGCCAAGTGCAGACACCTGGGGAGGAGGTGAGAAGCACAATTGAGATGAAACCAAGGTCCCCTCTCTGGAATGTTCTCTGCAAATGTGCACTCAGGTCGAGCCACGACTCACTGGGTGCAAAATTCCCCCGCCCCCCCCCACCACCCCCAGGCCAGGCCAGGCCCTCATGCCTACCAGGCCTGCCTGCCAGATTACCCCTCAGTCCTGCCCACCACAAGCACACAAGCTGGCAGGGCTTGCCACTGGGGGCAGGAGGAAGAATGAGAGCCTCCCAGTGGGGACCTGCAGCTGCCAGCACTAGGCAACCTGGGACATGGGGGCTCTCGCTGTCCCCCAAGTTCACCTGGGCCCCCACACTGGAGCAGGCATGACATGTTGGGATGGAATGAACAGTGGGTGGTCCTGCCCCGGCATAGACGCTCCATCATACTCCCTTGCTTGCCTGATTTAAGACTCCTCCCTGACGGCAGTGGTCTTCGGGCGGGGCCCCTGCGGCTCAAGGTTTCAGGCCCGCGGGGGTCCAGGGAACAGGGCAAGCCATGGACAGAGCCAGCTGGGCGCTAGGTCAGGGCTTAGTGCACAGGGTGTTTCTGCTGCCCTGGGGGCACCTGGGGGCACCTGGGGTCCAGGGCTAGGAAGGGAGAGGGTGGGTTGGGCAGGGGAAAAGGAGGGGAGAGGGCCAGAGGGAAGGGGAAGGAGGCGGGGAGGGAGGGAGTGGAAGGGGAGAGCAGAGGAGAAAGCGGAAAACAGCCACAGGTCACGGGTGACTTCTCTGTCGCCCTGCCCCACAACACAGTGCCACCTGGTCTCCCGCACCCTCCGGCCCTCCAGATGGCAAAGTGAGGAGCTGGGGTCTCCCCAAAATTAACAACAGCTGGCTAAGTCCCAGGCCTTCCACCTTCCTCCTCCACGGAGCATCCTGAAACTTGCCCGAGGAACTCCGGTACCCCTGGCTGCCCCGTCCGCAGCCCTCACTGGGTCTGGTGGTGCGGGCCACGGGGGCCGCTGGGCTGCCTGGTCCTGGGTCCCAAGCTTCTCTAGCTAGTCTCTCCCCTCCTCTCATCCCAGCTGGTGGCCTGCGCGGAGTGGCAGCATCGCCAAGGCCACGCACTAAGCTCCCAGGACTGAACGAGTCTCAGCGCATGTGGCCTTGGCCTTCACACCAGCGCAGATGCCTTCTGGCAACGTCGCTCAGTTGGGCTGGATCCCTCACCTTTGGGGAAGCTCCCGGCTCACAAGGATCCTCTTGGAAGCAGCTCTTGGCTACCCACCCAGGTTTCTGATCTAGAACTGCCCATGGAAACACAATGGCCCAGAGGAGTGTGGCCTCTGATCTCAGGAGAGCCGTGGCTGCTCTCAGAGGCCGGCCAATGCCAGGAGCAGAGACGTGCCCCAGTACTCAGGGGCTGAGACCAAGGTCTCTGGGAAACAAGGTTCATTTCCTTCATTGCTCACTGGCTCAAGGGGGCTCAGAACACAGAGGGGCTCTCGGTTCCTCTGAACACTGAGGCGGTCCCTGCCACGGAGGTGTAGTCTGAAAGGCATCTCAGCCAATGGCCATCTAAAGTGAGCCAGGTTGTCAAAGTTTGGGCACTTAAGTGTTAACACTCTAGACAGTTTCTGCATGAAGCAGCCTTCCTTGCCGGAAGACGTGGGAACAAGATGGCAGACTCGCAAATGCACGGTCCTCTCTGGCTCCCACGCATCTCCCCACCGCCTTTCCCTCCTGTTCGCCATCTGACCGATCTTTCCTGAGCACCTACTCTGTGTCCGTGCTGGCCATCCCTGCTGGCTACGGAGGGGTGGGCAGGACTGAACAGGTCCTTGCACCTGGGTCCTCCTCTGGCCAGGAGGTGGGTACCTAGAGGGTCCTGCTGCTGAGACACATGGCCATAACAGCTTTGGAGTGCTGGGGTGGGGGCACAGTTTCAGCTGGGGGCCGGGATGGAGGAGTGAGCCATTCTTTCTGGAGGGAAGAGTGTTCTGAGACCAGGAAGGAGGCAGGTAACAGGACAGGGTCCCAGACAGGAAACCGGGCGGCCTATCCCATGCCACCCAGAGTGGCAGAGGTCACCACCAAGCAGAGGGCTGCTGACTGATGACGGACGATAGGGGAGGGAGGCAGGAGATGAGGGCTGGGGCTGCAGGAGAAGGGGGAGTGGGGACCCCAGGGTGCGCCTGGAGCTCAGGGGACTTGAAGTAAGCGAGGATTCCAGGCATTAGTCTGAGGCCGGGTGGGCTCTTTCTGGGATGCTCTGTGAAGGCGCCACCCACCCAGGCAGGCACGGCAGGAATCCCCCTCCTATTTGTCACTTGGCCAGGTGAAGGGGTAGAGACACAGGGACATCTGGGTCTCCTGCTTCTGACTGCAGGCTCTTTCTGGAAGCGCCAGAGGCCGAAATGGCAGCTTCTGACTGTCAGTCACACTCCTGAGTCCTCTGCAGATGCCCTGAACTGTCACCCCACCCCCCAGCTTCCTTCTCCACCTTTGCTTAGGTGCTGCCCGTGCTGGGATACCTGTCCGCCCTGCTTTCTCTGCCTTGAGCTCTGTGCCCCTGCCTCGACACTCCCAGTAGGGAGCACCCTGGATGAAACTGGCCAGGTTGGGCTCAGTCGCCCCAGCCCCTTTGCCTGTTGGTTGCTGGAGGGGAGAGGGGGATCTCGTCCATCTGTGGAGGCCCCGGCTTCGGCTTTGATCAGCCCTGGGCCCATGGACAGGGCACCGACACCCTCAGGAGTCCGATCCCAGGGCTCAGACAGGCAGCTTGATCAACCTGGGGGTACTATGAGTTCGGGAGGCTGTGGGGCATCTGGCAAATATGTGAGTCACTTGTCCCTGAGCAGAGTCCCCAGCTCTGGCCGGCACTCACCCCAGGCTGTGATGCCCTTGGCAGGCAGGCCACTGGCCTGCATTCCAAGATCTTGTGAGTTCGACCCCGGGGTCCCAAGGACAAGCTGGGTGCCTTTGTGCCCCGCCACTGAGCCACCTCCCCAGTGCTTTGTTCTAAAAGGGAAGCCAGGTGAACAATCTGTTCCTTTTATCCTTTTGGCCTCTACACTCACTCAGACAAGACTCGGTTGGAAGGCACCCAGGCCTGCCCACATGAGTCAGGTGGGCTCATCCAGGTGAAGGTTGCACCCTTCTAGGGCACAGCACCCTCCCTCCTGGCCCTGATAACCAGGGCTCACCCAAGGGTGCCTTCATCCTCCTCCATTAAGCAACAGCGGTTGCCCAGAGCCAGCCACACCGGGCTCTGAGCTGCTCCTTACTGTCATTGCTGTGGCCTTACTGGCTCCAAAGTGACTCTTGGTAAGGGGACCAGGCGGAGAGTTGAGGCCTGGCCTTCTTTGAGGGCACAGAGCTCTCCTAGCCCCTCGCTGCGGTCCCTTGGCTGGATTTGCCATTGCTCCACGCTGTGGCCTGGCCTCCTGCCTGCAGCTGTGGCCCACTCCTTGGCCCTCAGTGCCTGCCAGGCAGGCCCCAGGGATCTCCCTGTCTACCACCCTACAGGTCTCCCTCCAGCTGGGTGACTGGTCACTACATGGCCTGGTTCAGGAGTTGTCAGTCTGTGCCTCCAAGTTGCACCACCCAGAAAGCATGCCCCAGCATCAGTCCTCCTAGCCCTCCCTTTTGCACATTTCTTTAAAGGCCCCCTCAGCTCCTGTCCTGTGCTGGTTGGTCAGCTCCATCCTGTAGCCCGGTCAGCACATGGTCCTGTCCCCCTCTCCCCCGATGGCCTCTGATAAACCTGAGCGGCAATTCACATGGATGGTTCTCCACACAGTCCAGCCCAAACCAACTGCCACTGAGTTTAGAATCCCACGGCCAAATCTTTATTTCACTCTGTTTGCCAGGGCGCCGACCCGAGTGGGTCTGTCCTATGCTTGGGTCATCATCTCTTTGAGACACGTGGTTATTGAGTGGGTGGGGAGCCCACTTCGTGGTGGGCTGTGGCTGGGGACAGGGACCTAGACGAGTGAGTGAGTGGAGGCCTGGGTGGTCTGAGAGAAGCCAAGGGCCTCGGGAGGTGGGATGCAGGGATGATAAGTTGACCCCCCCACGTTGGAGAGTGTGCTCTTAAGAACGTTCCTCTTCATCAACTCCACAGGCTACCGGGTATAGGAGTCATCAGTAAGATCAAGACGAAACAGCATATCCTTTGGTTTCCCTATAAGCCTGGGGGATGGCCTCCCTCCGCCTGAAAAAAAGGACAGCAGTCATCCTGAAATGGCCAAGAGCAGAAGTGATCAGGCCTATCAGGGCTGCAGGCCTGACAGAGACTTCCTGGCCTGGGCTGGCTGCCTAGAACGGTTTGTAGGCACTGAAAGGGCAGGGAACATACCATTTCTGTACACTTCCATCTCTCAAACTTTAATTGGCTTAGTTGAATTGTAAACCTCCATGGAGAGGGGACTCAGACCTTCTGGCCTTTGCTCCATCCTGGCCCAAACTGGCTGGCACTGGTGGGGTGGCAGGAGCCGACCTGCTGGGGGCTTCCTGACCTACCTCCCTTGGTTGTGTGACTTTCAACAGGCTGCTACCTGGGGGGGGGGGGTCGCATGGAGCACAGCCGGAGATTGCTCAAGTTCGCTCTTGGATTTTCCGATGTCTCTTGCCCCTGGGCCCTGTGACTCATGCCCACTCAACCAGAAACCCAGGAGTCTTCTCCGCCTTGTGCTGGCCCTCCCTGGCCACCACTGACCGGCTTTGGGAGCTGTCCCAGCACCTCTGACTTAATCTGCCTGGGTCCCCCACTTCGCCTCCTGTGAACCCCCTCCCCCTGGGGCCCTGGGCAGCTAGGAGCTTTCTGAATGAGATGGGGGCACTTCCGTTCCCAAGCCCCGGCTCCAGAGGCTTCCCTCACTGCCTCCTCACAGACACCCCATGAGGGCAAAGAGACGCCTTCACTCCATTTCAGAGAAGGCAAAACTGAGGCTCAGACCTCCAGGCCTTGCCTTCCATGTCCCCAAAGGGAGGGTCAGACCACTCCAGGATGCCAGGAGAGATAGCCCTTCCGATTCCCCAACATCTTCGTGGAGGAGACGAGGGGTGGAGGACATCTGCGCCCACAGGGCTGACCGGGCATCTGTGACTGGCACTGCCACCTCCCTGGGGTGGACTGATCGTGGCTGGTGGCATCAGCTAGAAGTCCCTGGGCCCTCCTGGCAGTAAGCTGGGGCCAAAAACACCCCCGCCAGGGAGCAGAACCCCCACAGTAGAGTCCCCAGTCCCATCTGAGTCCCATCCGAGGCAGAGTCTCAGGGCACCAGATGCCATCTGACACCCGCCCTGCACGTGCCCTTCTGGCTGACCCAGCTGTGTGGTGACCAGGGGGCTGAGCATCCAGACTCGCCGTGGGAATTTCTTGAAATAACAGTCCCCTCCTCTCGATACATCCTGGAACCTGCAGATGAGCTTGGGGCTGGGAGCCCTTGGAGACTCAGGGGAGTGGGCGTCCTCCCCTTGTCCTGCCCAGGAGATCCCCATGATCCCAGGTAGGTGGGCCGGGGGTCCCAGCACCTCCTCCCTCTTGACTTCACCCATGCCACCCCCCCCCCCAGGCCCTCGCCCTCCTGCTGGCCCCACCCCCTCCCTTCTGCCCAACACACCTTGGCGACCACGACCACCAGGGCAGGGGAAAGGAGGGATCCAAGGACCAGGCCTGGTTTCAGCCAGGGAGGGAGGGAGGGAGGCTGGGGGGGGAAGGCGCTGAGGCAGAGAACAGCCTCATTAATATTTCAGAGGCGCCATCACTGCAGCTCCTGGGCCCTCACAGCTCCGACACTTGTGCTAGTGGAGGGAGGAGGATGGGATAAAAGAAGGAACTAAAACAGAGAAAACAGATTTAAAGGGACAGCCCAGCTCCCCTCCCCCACCTCCATGCCTTCCCTCCCCCTTGTTCCTGGTACAATCTGTGCACCCGCCAAGTGGCTCTCCCAGGGAACAGCTTTGGGCAAAAACAATAACAGCAGAAAAGGGTCAATACTCTCCCTAAACTCACACGCAGCACCCGCTCCTGTCTCCGCCTACGTGGGGCTGCCCCTTTCGTGCTGTGACCAGGACACCCAGGCTGCCCCAGGGACAGACTCAAAGGACCATGTGAGGTCAACCGAACCACAGATGCACGGACTCTGGACATTGGAGGTCCCCACTGAGCACAGTCCACTCCAGAAGGATTCTAGAACCCAGAGAAACACAAGTCTGGATTCCTAGAGGTGGCAGGGACCAGGCTCTCCCTGATTCAGCTCTTGCCCTCGGGTGGGTCTCAAAAATGTAGACGTACAATTACCATAGGATCCAGCAATCCTACTTGAAGGCAATCTCCCCAACAGAAGGGAAAGCAGGGCCTTGAAGTGATACTCGTTGCCCGTGTTCAAAGCAGCCTTATTCTCAATAACTAAAACGTATAAAAACCACCCAAGACTCCATCAATGCATGCCTGGATATAGAGAACGTGGCCCAGCCCCACAATGGAGTGTGATTCAGCCTTTAAAAGACACCCGCCACAACACGGCTGAACCGACAAGGTGTGATGGTCAGTGAGAGAAGCCAGACACAAGGACAGACCTCGTATGACTCCACTGGTATGAGGTGCCTAGAATCGTCAGACCCTAGACTGAGAGGAAGATGGGGAGGGGACATGGGCTGGGGGAGGGGAAGTTAGAGTCTAATGGGGCAGATTTTCCACTGGGGAAGATGGACCGTTCTGGGGATGGTTGCACACCCACGTGAATGTACTTAATGCCGCCAACCTGGACACTTAAAAATGGTCAAGATGCTAAATTGGAAGTTCTGTGTGCTTTCCCACAATTAAGAAACCTAAGAGGCCACGTGGCCCCTTTGCTCTGTATCCAGATTAGTTTCCTGTGGTGCCCCAGGTCATACAGTCATCACAGAATTTCCACTGCCTTGACCGGCAGATCAGCTGACCATTTGGCCCATGTGAATGTTAACTTCCTGGAGCAGCACCTGCCTGCATAGAGACCTAAGCAGACCTTCCCGCACCCCAACTCTGCGGCCTTGGGGGCTTTCAGCACCACCCACAGCCTGCCTCAGCTGGGTGGCTGCCTCAATACATGGCAGAGAAACAGATGAGCTGAGAGGCCAGACTTGCTGGCAGCCACTGCTACCACTCTTGTCCCCTTCTGGAAAGCCGTGTGGCCCTCAGGGCCTCTGTGGGCGCCCCCTCTCTCCTTGCTGCGCATGTGCACTTCCTCAGAGGTGCTGACCCCACCCTGTCCTCCAAAGGAACCAGAAGGTGGTGTGGCCAGAGCAGACAATCCAGCCTTAGGAGCTGCTCACGAATCCCCAGGAGCTCGTGGCAGAGACTTGCTAGACTTTCCCTGATTTCTATTCCCGTCTTCCCATGTCGTATTTTAATCTTTAGCTAGGAGTCTAGTCATCCAGCTAACAACTATCCTCCCCCAACTCCAGTGTGGCTACGGAGGACCATGTGACTAGATCCTGGCCAATGCGAGTAAAAGGGACATGGAACTTCATTACTCTCAGGCAGCACTAAGGGTTCTCAGCACATGGGACAGAGCCAACTTCAGGGTTGTGTCCTTAAAGAGAAGGATGTGTTCTCCCCTGCCCCTCTCCTTCCTGCCGGCTGGAATGCTGATGTGAAGACTGGAGCAGAGACAGTTATCTTGCTCCATCTGGCATGTGGAATCCATATGTCATGGATGGCAATGCCATGCAAGGAAGCCAGTTCCCTGATGGCCAAGTAGCCCAAGGTTGCCTCCTTAGACTTTTACGCACAGAAGAAATCCTCTCTCCCTTTCACTTTTATGTTCATTAAGCTAGGTCTCTGTTACAGAGCTTAAGTCTCTCTCCTGGGTAATTCAGGTATATAGGGAGGAACTCAGCCAGCAGGTAAGATGCCTGCCTTACCTCCCTGACCAAAGTCAGCCCTGGTTCTCGGAGAGCCAGGAGGCCTCCCTGAAGTTTCTATGACCTGCTAATCCGTGACATTTCCATGGGTTCCCTGGAACATGGGGTGGTTCTGAACTAGGCTCCCTCTCATCTGTGTCATTTGATATTGTCCTAGAAGTTCTAGGCAAAGGAGAAGACAGAACCAGCAGAGTACTGGAGAGAGAGACACAGACAAGCCATCGGGTCACAGGCAATACCGAGCACCTTTCTGTGTCATGGTGGAATTCCACATTCCCTCTGTGCCCCAAGCCTCGAAGGCGGGAGGAGTCATTATCCCCAAATTAGGACTAAGCTGCTGAGGCACAGAGGTTAAAGAACTCACTCAAGATCAAAAAGCCAGGGACTTCCCCTGGTGCTTCAGTGACTGGGATTCTGCACTTTCAAGGCAGGGGGCCCGGGTTTGGTCCCCAGTTGGGGAACTGGGAGGTCACATGCCAAAACTGCAGCTCCTACATGTCTCAGTGAGGATCAAGGACCCTGCAGGCTGCAACGAAAGTCTTCTGCAGTCAATAAATCATTCTTAAAACAGAAAAGGATCACACATCCAGCAATGAGCAGTGGCCAATGTGGACTCAAGTAGTCTGATTCCGGAGAACTCTACATTGCTCATCTGCCAAGTGATGGCCCAGAGAGGCCCAGAAAAGTGATGAACATGTGGTTCAAACCAATTCAAAGAGTTCACCAAAGTGACCAGACAGGAAATGTTTCCGTATACCTCAGAGATTGGGGGTGTTGGGGTTAGAGTGAGGCCAGGCACAAATCTTTCAACCTCTCTTGGTCTCCACTTCGGAATCAGGGAAAGGTGCCTTGTTCCTCCTGGTGCCATTGCTGTGAACTTGCCACCACCACACACTGCCTGCCTAGGAAGGGCCCCAGGGGCCCATTTCCCTGGAGGGTTTTCTCAAGCCCAGCAGCCACACCTGTAGACCAGAATTCACGGGTTGGGACCAGGCTCCACCAGGGAGGGCAGACCATTCTGCTTGGCCAGGGGCTGACCCCTGGGGGGGCCTTTCACATGCTTCCCCATTTCTGGGGCCATCCTCAAGCCGACCCAGGCCCCAAATCCCTCCTGAGGACCACGAGGCCCGGGTGGGGGGTCTGGAGAGGAACTGAGTCCCTAGGATGCTTCTGGGGGGAAGTCCACACTCCTACATGGGTGGCCTCACATTGTCGGGTACCCCTCCATCCCTGAGGGAAGTGGGAAGCCCTTTTACTTGCTGGGGCCTTGCAGCATTATGGGGGTCATGACTCTACCCTGGAGGTGGGGGGGAGCCGTCATTTGTTTCCTGCCAGGGAAGGCGACAGCAAGAGCGAGCAGGAGCGGAGAAGCCCACAGGCAGGAAGCATAGTGACACTAATTATCCAATTACGGCTGCCGTGCCAGGAGAGCGCTGCATTGCAGCAGGGAGCCCGGGCCAACCGCCCTGCCCCCGCATGCCAGGCTGCCACACTCTGCCCTCCTGCTTTACCCTGAAAGTAGGTGGTAGCCACTTAGGTCCTGGGCCTGTTCTGCAGAACAGGGCCTGGCTGGCAGGCTCAGGAATGGTGGGCTTGTGGGGGAGACCCAGAAGCACTTGGGCCTGGCCCCTGGGGCATGCCTCTGGCCCCCCAAGGAGCAGAGAACACACACGTGGGGCTTGCGGAGCCCTGACCTCCAGGCTTTCATCGCCAAGAACATGTGGATAGAATGAGGGGCTCTCAATCCTGATCCCCCCACCAAAAAAAAAAAGAAAAAAAAAAAAAAAAAAAAAAAAAAAAAAAATCTCTCTGGCTCTGTCCATGGTACCACAGTGCCCACCCCGCCAGCTTCCACTCCCTAGAACCAGCTCCAAGCCACCGGAAGCAGCCAAGTCCTAAGCAGGTAATTAAGGAAATTACAGACAGCTGGAGGCCATGGGATGCTGCAGGCCCAGGGGGACTAGATAAGGAGACTGTCAGGGCACACGCTTCCTCCTAGGGATGGAGGGGGGCCCCATTATGAGTCCTCGTGGGGAAGGGTCTGCTTTCTGTCTCCCCTTGGGAAGGCAGGCTTGGAAGGACTCTTCGAGTCAAGGTCAGGGGCTGGAGGACTGTCAGGGAGGAACCCTTACTTCCCCTTGGCCAACAGAAGAGTCCGGAAGGCCGGGCTGCAGATGGGGGACCAGAGATGTGTGGGCTAACTTGGGCCCCACCTAGGGGGTCTCTGAGTGATGGCAAAGCAGGTCTCTTTGGGTCCCTCATAGGACCCAGCTTGCCCGGAGGTTGGAGGTAGGTGTAATGGCCAGGAGAAAGGAGTGATGAGGATCATTACCATACAGCGACCTGGGCACAGGCCACACCAAGTATGTAGCAAAGACTTTGGTCGTGGGCACCCCACTGGGACAGGTGAATGGCAAGGATGCTGGGTGGGGCAGAGGAGACACGTTCAGACTGAATGTTGGAGTCCAGTCCAGCTGACCTTCTGTGACCCACACACGAAAGGCTAGCACAACCGGAGTGTTTGGACCATGTTTCCAGGCTGACCTGCTGCCAAGAGCATGGACAGAGGAGGAGAGAGTGGATGGTAGTGCCACCCTGGAGGACAGCTTGGAAGCTGCGGCCCAGGGAGGGGCATCTGCATGACTCCCAGGCTCTGCTCCAGCATCCTTACCAACCCCAGCTGGCAGCCATGGCAGGATTTGAAGGTCACCAGGGCACCAGATGGCAGGGGCCTGGCTGCCATCTGAATCATGGATCCTGTGTGCTCCTGGGTCCTGAAAGCTATCTCTGATGGAGGACCCACACACAAATGCAGAAGCCTCTCCAGCGAAGCCCTGCCGCCCCAGGCAGGTGCTCGGGAGGGAGTGGAGGGTCACACAGAGCCAGGAGGGCCCCCATCACAATAATACAGGGTCCGAGTGCCCCCCACTGGGCTGATCATGGCCCACTAAGGCCGAGAGCCAGGAAGGGACTGGTGGATGTTGGCGGATGAATTGGGGGGACAGGTCTGGCACCCCCTGCAATCAGATGACAGTGCTGTCTCCTCGTCAGAAGATGGAGGCCAGGGGCCCTGACCAAACCGCCCCCTTCCCACCCAGAGCTGCAGCTGCGTGGGCCTCTCCAGAGGCCGCCAGGTCTGGGGTCCCAGGCAGCAGCCCCCAGCCAGTCCTTGGCCTCCGGCCCTGTGGGTGGATGGGGGTGCTGGGGGCACCCTCGCTCTGCTGTGCTCCTCAGGACAGAGGAGAGGAGCACACTCAGGCACCTCCCACCAGGCCCTGGGAGGAAGGGCCCAGTCAGCGGCCCAGGAGGGAGGGATCAGGTAGGGTGGGGGGCCCCCAGTACAGCCAGAACCCCAGCACCAAGGGGCCTGGACCCTCGGCCCTGGCTCACGAGCCTCCCTCCCAGGCCCCTGGCTCCAAACTAACACAGGACACTTCACAGGAATGGAGCTGAGGCCCAGGGCTGGGGAGCGGGTGTCAGGGAAGGTCCCTCTGGGCCCACCTGGCAGCTGGACACCCGGACGAGGCAGGGAAGCGGGTGCCCCGACTGAGGGCACCAAGCATTCATGGTCGGGCTGGTCCCACCACCATGAGCTGTGCAGTGGTCGTCTCACAGAGGCTTGGCCCCGAGCCTACCGCCACCGGCCTCACCCCTGAGGGGTCCAGGGTGGGTGTCAGCACGCGGCTGTGCCGGGATGCCCAGCGCACTGTGGTCTGGGGCTGGAGGACGTGCCCAGGCCCATCGGGAAGAAGGGCCCACGGCGGCTGGGTGGCATCCACCTGTGTTCAGGGCCGGCCTGGATTCAGACCTGTGACTCCAAAGGGCACCAGGAGGACCAGAGCCCCATGCTCTGAGGTCCCCTGTGGCCAGGATGGAGGTGGCCAGCAGCGACACCCGCGTTTCCCAGCCCCTTGCTTGGTGGCCAGCTTTGTCTTCCTGCTTCTCAATCAGCCGGGTCTGGGGACCCTGGGCCGTCTGGCCATCCTCACTGTAGGCCTTTGCTTCTGATCATACTCTCCTACCCACCCCTGCTTCCTCTGTGTCCCCCTGTGAGGAAAACCCAGTGTCTGCGGAGAGCCAGACTCCAGCCAAGTCTGCAGGGAAGCATCCTTGCTCCAGAGGCTGAAGAGACCCTGACAACAAGAGCTTGATTCGAGGGACTGGACAAGCAGCTCTAAAGGTCAGGGGACAAAGAGGCAAGCAAGAACAGCAAAGGAGTTTTGCTTTCAGATAACTCATGTGGGACCTGCAGGTGAGGTATCAAAGGATACAGGGTGTGGGGAGACGACCCAGGGACAGGCCCTACCAGACATCAAGATCACACATTAGCCAGGGAACAAATGGTTCAATAAAAGACATGCAGATGATGGCTTACCACTCGGGAGCCTCACCTCGTACTATTCCCCAACATGCTTTTTTTTTTTTTTTTTTGGATTAAACTGGATTTGGCAAATTCTGGCCTCAAAGCCAAATCTGGCTGTGAACTGTTTTTGTGAATAAAGTTTTATTGGTACACAGCCACAGTCAGGACAGAGACCTTGTAACTTGCCAGGTGGAAAATATTTACTCTCTGACTCTTCAAAGAAAAAGTTTGCCCACCCCTGGATGAAAGAGTTAGACATTTTAAAAATGCAGCTACACATACGCTCACTCACACACATGCAATGTGTGTGTGTGTGTTAGTCACTCAGTCGTGTCCAACTCTTTGCGACCCCATGGACTATAGCCCATCAGGCTCCTCTGTCCATGGAATTCTCCAGGCAAGGATACTGGAGTGGTTTGACATTTCCTCCTCCGCACACACACACAGACATAGGGCCAACCCAGATAGCTCTGGACAGTTCTCAGGTTTCTGTAAGGGATTCTGTAAGCCTAGAAGCAACAGAAGGAATCACACACACAAAATTGTGAGACAGAAATCATTAACCTTTTGCATGAAAACATGAAAAGGCAAAGAACAAAGGGGATTTAAAACTATTTGCAACCAGGATGCTAAACTGTCAGTATCTTTCACGGATCAAGTTTACCCAGAACCGCAAGAAGAAACACTTGGTCCTTCATAAATAAAGGTGAGGAAGAAACAAATCACTCAACAAGAAGAGAGACAATCAATAAACGTGGAAAAATGCTCACCCTCGGGAATAAGACATAGAAACTGAAGTAGATATTTTGGACCTAGATATTTATGCCAGGTTGTTTGATTATAAAGCTTAACGCTGGCAAGTCTGCAGTGAGCCAGCCCTTCAGACGCCCAGAAAAGCCCTTTGGAGCAGAATTTGGCAGAACGAACTTCCGTCTGGGCACTCTGTCCTTGGGACAGAGGGAGTTACCCGCCTAGATGCTCAACAGAGCCTCATGGAGGAGAGTGAAATGAATTCGACCGCCTGAATCTCCACAAATAGCCAAATAATTAAGCGAATTACAGTCTCCTGAGAGAATATTATTCAGCCATTAAAAATTGTAATTACAGCCCTGAGGAGCGCCCTGATACATCCTGGGTGCTTGAGAAATTGCTCTCGAATGAGTGAACCATCATGTGTCGTTCCTTCTTTGCCTCATTCAAGTACTTTATTTGTGCGATAAGTACTGACTGCTTTCATAATCTTAAAAAAATTAAACCATATCCATTTTGAAAAAAAAATCATTTAGAAAGGAATTACAATAAAGAAAATGCTCATGTGAAGTAAAAAATAGATTCGACAATGGTGCCCACGGTATAATTATAATAATGTGAAAATAAATAGCCCATGCAAAGAAAATGGAGCAGAAATGTGTCCAATGAAATGGGAAACACTGGCTGGCATTTTGGTGATAGGATGGGGAGGGCTGTTTCTACATCTTCTAATTCTCAGCATTGCATGAATTTTCTGTTAAAAGCATGCATGTTAAGAGCATTATTTTAAAATGAAAGACATAAGCATTATTAAAAAAAAAACAACCCACCCAAGAGCCTCCCCCATCTGCAGAGCTGCCCAGGTGCCTCCAGCATGCCCAGTGAGAGATCCCAAGCCCAGGGCAGGAGACAGATCCAGTTTGCCCAGTTCTGTGGGCACATCTGGTCTGGCCCTTGGTAAGTGTGGGAGTAGACTCAGGGGCCCCATGAGGATCGGTCTGCATTGGCTTTAAAGTGGCATGGGGTGACACAACGTCCTGGACTGATGGAAATGTTCTCTGCATGACTTCTGAGCACTTGAAGCATGGTGTGTGGCCAAGGCCTGGAATTTTCAACTGCAATTTTCATCCACTCACATTTGTGGCTGGTGGCTACCACACTGAACCTTGGCCGATATAGGAAGCGCATTTCTCATCTGAAGGCAATGGTTCCCCTTTACTGAGGAGCCACCTACACAACACTGAGTCAGGCTCAGGACCGCATTATGTAAGGCGATCCCCAAGGACACTGACCACAGCAGCACACACTTCACACGACTCTGGTGTGGACCCAAGTTGCCTTGGACTTGGGACTCAGTAGAAACCTCCCACTCTGCCCTGCCAGCCACACCAGTCCTCCTTGCCCTGTGGTTCTGGGTGTTGGTTCTGCCACCTCCTAGCCACGTGACCTTGGCCTCATCCCCTTCCCAAGCTTGGGCAGTCTGATGACACCCAGCCCCGACTCCTCTGGTGGGGAGCCTCTTTCCTCTGTCCTGGGGATGTTTGGGCTCAGATCCTGCTCTCCAAGTGGCGCTTCCAGGCCCACTTCCAGCACCTCCCACCCAACAGAAGGTGCACAGGCAGGGGAGGGCTTTGCAACCAGGCACCGCTTGGCCTGTCTTCTGCCAGCTTAACCAGGGCAGGGCAGGGCAGGGAGAAACAGCCAGCAGTTGGGGTACCAGCTAAAGAACTGGCCTTCTGGGGAAGCATAGCGTGTGAGGCAGCATCTGTGCAGTGCAAGGGTCTACCTGCTGTTCCCAGTAAAGTCATCGCTGAGCCCGGCCCCCTGAGCCCATCTCACAGGCAGCACACCCTGGGTCAGACCGAACCATCTGCCTTCGCTGCTACAGCCCAGGTCTGCATGTATCAGCAGACACCAACCAACTTTTGTAGAGGTGCCCTAGAGGGGTCCCAGGGAAGAATACTGAAGGGCATACAGTGCCCCCAGCTTGTTCTGGACTCATATAACCCCACATTTGGTCCGTTTCCCTCAGGGGGTAGCTGGGGGCCCAGATACTGGGTCATTCTGCAGACTCAGTGAGGTGTGAGGTGTAGGGTCTTCCCAGGACTGGAAGCGCCCTTGACCCGAATAGGCTCATGCATCCAACGCTCTGTTCTGCTGAGTTCCACCCAGACTCCCAGAGGCAACAGAACCAGTGGCGACACTCACAAACCAGACTCGGGAGTCTAACTGGCCTGCCTTCCAATTCGGCTTTGAGCACCTCCTTCTGGCTGTGTGACCTTGGGCAACTTGCTTAAGCACTCTGGGCCTCACTGGCCTCATCTGCAAAACGGGGACAGCAACAATTGCTGCTTCATTCGGTTGTTTCACTGAAGTGAGAGAATGTCTGGGAAGCCCTGACCACCATGTCTGGCACAAATTATCACTGTCAGGGCTGACAGTAGTTGACGTGTTGGTGGCCTCTGACAGAGACAGCAGCCATCAGTTAAATACGCACAGCCTCAGTTTACAAACCGAAGGGAGTGCAGCAGGCAAAGTCCACATGTATGCTGACAACTCTGTAAGGTGGTAGGAGGAAGCCGGGCCTGGCTTTGCCCAGCTGGGAGAGTCCCAGCTGGAGTTGAGCTCTTATAGTCCCCGGGGGCCCAGGACCCTCTGATCTTGCCCACCAAGGAGACGAGGGTCTTTCTCTAAAAGCCACACTGGAGGAGGGGCAGAGAGGCTGTTGCTGACCCCAGCACCCTTCGCTGCCTCCTTGCGCACCGGGAGAGGCTGCTCTGGACTGGATGGAGAGCGCACACTGAGTCACGGCTGGCCTCCCCGCACTCCCAAATGATTCAGCCTCTGAAGCTCCAGCTCTGAAGCCTCAAATGTCAGCGGAGTTCACCAAGACCCACCCCTGGGCTCCCGGGGCCTGCAGCGGGAAGAGACTTAGCCAAGGTCACAAAGACCAGCAGGCCCAGAGCTGGCACCAAAATGGGGCACTTCTGGCCACCTTCTTTGTCCCCTTGGGGCCTGCTGCAAAGTCCCCGCCTGCCAGCCACCAGAGCTCTTAACCTCTGGGGCTTCCTTCCCTAGAGGACTGGCTTCCCTTCTGGCTCTGCACAAAGCCCCCTCCCACGCCACCCTGGTTCCATCTGCCTGCGTTACTCCCCCAGCCCCCAACTTCTGTGCCAGAGATGCCTGCCCCTTCACTCAGACCACCTGGTGGCGCTAGGCATGGACCAGGTTGGTGTCATCCAGACTGCCTGTGTCCTTGGCCCTCCTCCTTGAGGCTAGCAGTGGGGACAATCCATGCCCTCAGATCACAGCTGCCCAGCCCCCTCCAAACGACTTGCTCTCCAGGGACTGGCTCCACTCTCAGACCCTCTGCTGAGCCTCAACTGAGACCCTCAGAGGCCTGGGCAGCAACCCCCAGCCCTTCCCTCCGTGGGCCAGAGCAGGCTGGATGTTCCCACCGCCCAGGTCTGCACCCTAGTTCCCCTCTCAGGAGCCATGTGGCCTTGGCCTCCCCCACTGGGAAAGGGGGTGATGGCAACAGTGGTGATGCTTGTTGAGACTCAGCCGGAGAGTCTAGATACCCTATGAGAACCGTGCCAGGACCTCTGGAGCTGCTCCCCCAGCAGCCACCTGCCCATCCAGGCAAATGCAAGCCCAAGTCCCTTCCCCTCTTGGGGCCTCAATTATCCCGTCAGGAAAATGGGGACAAGAATGCGGGCCTGGCCTCCCTCCCTGGGTGATTCTGCAGATTCCTTGAGGTCAAGGTCGCAAATGTGCCATGCAGAAACCCATGCCCACTCTGAGTCAGGCCTCCTGTATTGGGCACCCGAGCACCCCATGTAGATGACTACCCAGTCCCTGCCTATAGACGCTCACCGATAGGTGAGGGGTGACGCCAGTGGGTTGGGATGGGACAGAGCTGGGGGACAAAGGAGGGGGCTGCCTCCCAGGCTGGCACTCAGCTCCTTGGGGCAGCCAAGGGAAATTGGAATGGTTGGGGTCAGGCTAGACCTGACCCCGTGGCTGGCAGAGATGCGCCTGAGGTTTGGGTCTCAACAGGCTCAGCTTTGATCCACCAAGTGGCCCCACTCCCCTGCCTCAGACCCGAGGAGTGTCAAGTGCCGGGTTCTGGGGCCCCAGCCCTGCCCTGTACTTTCACGGAACATCGCCACTGTCTCTCCCAGCCCCTCACCAGACCCCTGCCCTGAGCTCCCCAAGGCTGACTCTGGTCCTCCCAGCCCCATGCCAGGCCCCCACCCATCCACAGCTGATCAGGCCGCTAAGCCCTAAAGGGGCCAGTGGCAGGAAGGAGACCAAGTCTGCCAGAGAGCAAAGAGGAGACCCAGGGCTCCCAGCCTCGGGGGGACGTGCCACACCAGTGCTCCAAATGCCAGAATCCGAAACCTCAGAGAACGCGGCAGGACCCGGCAGGGAGAAGCCATCTGGCCAAGGTCACCCAGGTGAGGAGGGGGAGGACGGCGGCGCACGGAGTGATGGAGGAGTTAGCCAAGTGTGGCCGGGGCTGCTTGCCCGTGGGCATTACCCAGGCCGGTGGCGGGGTCGGCCCAGTAGCTTGTGTGGGTGTGCGGGGGGAGACAGTGTGGAAGCGTGTGAGGGTTTCTCAGTCTGTGGGTCTGGGAAGGATGATACAGTGTGAGGGCGTGGGATGCGGGGGTGTGGGGGAGGGGGTGCCTAGAGGCTCCGAGAAGGTGCGTGTGCAAGCGGAGGCTCCAGCCCAGGCCCAGCCCCCCGCCTAGGGCTGTGCGCCCCCCTTCCTTTTCCTGGATCCGCCCGCAGCCCCCGGCGGTCTTTCTCCCCAGACGCAGATGCGCGTGCGCGCAGGATGCGGGGCGCCGGGCGCAGGTTGCGGGGCGCTGCCCGCCCGCCCGGCCACCCAGGGCCCCCGGGAGTGACTCGCGGCCGCGGTGCCACAAGGACACGCAGGCCAGACGCGGGGCGCAGGTGGCTCCGAGCGGGGATCTGGGTCCCCCCACCTGCAGGTCGGGCCACCTGCCGGGCCGCCCGCTCCGCCCGCGCCAGCGCCCACCCCGGCGGCGGCCGTGCGTCTAGGGCACCACTTACCCGGTCATGGGCACGGCCGCTCCCGCGGCCTCGGTTCAGGCGGGTGCTGTCTCTGGTCTCTGCGGGCAGGCGGCCCGGCGGCCCGGCGGGCCACGATCGGCTCCGGGGACCGCAAGGCCCGGGCACGGGGCGGCCTGGCCGGCAGCGCCTGCACGACCCTCCGCGGCGGCCGAAGGCTGCGGCTGAGTGCTCCCCACGCTCTGCACCGGCAGCGGCAGCGGCAACGGCAGGCGACGCGGCGCGCTTGGCTCCAGCCGCAGCTCTGAGCCCGGAGGGAGGGAGGAGGGAGGGAGCGGGAGGGAGGAGGAGAACGGAGGGAGGAGGGAGCCGGCGCGGGGGACGGCGCGCGGCTCGGGGGCCGCGGGGCGCAAGCCACGGGACTCCGGAGCTCCGCGCCCAGTGTGCGCCCAGGACGCGCGGGGGTGCCTGCCCTTCCCGGTTTGGCAGTGACCCCCGGAGGGCGGCTGCCAAGGATGGGGGTGGGCTCAGGCTGGGTACTGGGGGACCCTGGCACCCGGGAGAAAGGGCGCCGAGAGTGGCAGGCTGCCTCTCCCTCTCCAGGGCACCGCCCGGAGTCTGTCTCCTTGACAGTCGAATGGGGTGTGAAGCTGAGTTGCTAACTTGTAATTGGGGGTCTTTGCTCTTCTCTGGCCCCCGACCCCCACCCCGCAGCTTCAGAGGTGTTGGTTATTCTCAGGAAACTACCTGCTAACGGTTGGAAGTTAAGACATCTAAACAGTTTTCCGGGAGCGTGGCCAGAGCTTGGGACAGGGTCTCAAAGTCGATGACCCCAAAGGTTATCACACAAACACCATCATACAGGACCCAGGGTGATCCTGCACACAGGTGAACACCCAGAGGCAGACACACAAGAGCACACCTTCACGGACACGTGAAAACAGACACACAGACCAAACTCTAGTGTGGAGAAGACCCCCCCTCCCCATCACCACCATATGGCCAAAGGCGTAGTGACATCCGCAGACAGACTCAAGTGTGTGCCCATGGCCACCCAGTGGCCAGGTGGGAGCTGGCCAGCCCTGCCCCTGGTCCTTAAAGCCCCAAGCTGCCCAACCCCAGGGGCAGTCAGTGCCTGCACACCCCAATTGGGCCTTTGCCATCATCTGTGAGCAGTGAGCAGAGTGCCACAGGGTGGGGGTGGCACAGGACGGGGACTGAGTGTGTGGAACACAAGTGCCAGGCCCCAGTGAGCATCACCACCCTCGAGCAGGCAGGCAGACAAGCCCCAGACACAGCCACTAATTCTTTCTTGCCTCAGACAAACAGGGTCCCAGGGTATCCTGAGTGCCAGGCCTGGGCTGGGCGCTGGGGGTGTGGTTGGGACCCTGACACAGGGAGCTGGTGGGCAGAGCTTGAACTCAAGACATGGAACTTGGGGTAAAGGCCGCAGGAGATGTAAGATGGTGCTGGAGCTCGGGGAGGAGGTGCCAGGATGGCAGGACCTAAAGGCCACAAAGGCACTGCAGGAGGTCTTCCCCAGGTCAGGGGACAGTCCCACCTTGTCACAGTCTGTCCCTCCTGCAAGAAGTTCTGGACAGCCCTTGAGATCTGGTTCTTCACAGTCTGTCCCTCCTGCAAGAAGTTCTGGACAGCCCTTGAGATCTGGTTCATTTCAGACGTTCCACGTGGGTGCACGCACATGTGCACACACACACCCACTCTGATACATGCTGACATACATCCTCCTGCATGCGGACACATTCTTACATGATGACATTGTCACACACGCTGACACACACATGGTGACACACACATGCTCACACATGCTGCCACTCACATATGCTGACGCACTCACAAGCTGACGTTCCTACATGCTCACTGAGAACACATGCACACTTATGCATGCACATTCACACCAAAGCTCACCCATGGTCACAGCCTCACACGTGCACACTTACAAGTGCTCAGCCACAATTCCTCATAGCCATACTTACTGCCTCACAGGGCTCACTCATACTCACTCACCCACATGCACACATGCTGTTATTCTCACAACTTTACCCTCTCATCTCCAATTATTCACACACAGTCACATACTCGTGCACAATTGTATGCACTCAGTTATTCACACACACACACACACACACTCAGAGCACTCGGGGCTCTTTTTCCCTGGTGTAGATGGCTGGGTCAGGCTTGCACCCCATCACCCATCTCAATGAAAACCCAGCTTGACCACCAGCTCCAGGTACGAGCAGGTGCCCCCCAGGGCCCAGACACAGGGGTGGCCAGGACAACCAGGCAGAGAAGACCCCAGGCTGCAGGGGCCATACCATCTCGAGCTGTGGGCCCTACCTGTTGTGATAAGTGTCCTTTTAAGAGGGAGGCAGGAGTGAGTTTTTGCAGCCCTCCTGATACCCTGATTTTGGACTCCTGTGTTCAGGAACATGAGAGACTTGATCTGTGTTTGAAGCCCCTGTGTGGTCTTTTGTCATGCTGGTGGCCTCGGGCAGCTCATACCAGCCCTGACCTGGCAGTCCGTGCTGGGTCCCTTCAGTGCTGGAGCTGCCCCAGGCCCTCTGGGGTGGCAGGGGTCCTGTGTCACCCCTG